>NC_046319.1:64911016-65220016 GCF_009819535.1 Lacerta agilis | reverse complement strand
ACAGTTCCTTTGCCATCTCCAGTGGTGCAAGGCCTGGAGTCCCCAAGGTAGCAATTGTCTTCACTGATGGCCGGTCACAAGATTACATCAATGATGCTGCCAAGAAAGCCAAAGAACTAGGTAGGTTTTCATAATTTAGTACCACTGTTTTGCGATGGGTTGATTAAGATATAATGGCCTGTATCCAACATTAGTCATACTTGGAGCAGACACACTGAAATGAATGGACATGAATAACCTAGGTCCATTAATTTCAATCAGTCTCCTCTGAGTATGTCTAATGTTGGATACAACCCAATGATCTCAGTCTAATAAACCATGGTTTCTTAGACCAAGAATGAGTGTTATACATGTGTGCTCACTTTCCCCCTTCCCTCCTTCGATCTCGTATGCACCAGTTTGCAAGACTTTCAAGGTTTATTAAAACAAAATTAAAAATTAAAAAAATTCCTTCCAGTAGCACCTTAGAGACCAACTAAGTTTGTTCTTGGTATGAGCTTTCGTGTGCATGCACACTTCTTCAGATACCAGAGTTTCCCACTGTATCCAAACCAGAAAACTCTAGTTTCCAAACTAGGATATGCAACCAGGGTTATATTCTGGTTTCCTGATTTATAAACAAAGATTAAACCACAGTGTGGCGCATTAAAGACTGAATGCTAAACCATAGTTTAAGGCTACATGAAGGAACAGAATTAAGATTCAGGGTCATACATTCTCCCCTCCTCTCCCCACTTTGCTTTGAGGAGAATAAAAGTGTGTGTGTGTCCTGGTTTAAAGTATCCAAGAAGGTGTTTTTGGTTAGATTTGAACTGGGGGAACCTGTTAGTTCAAGCTGTGGTTTGTTAACCAGGCAGGATAAAAACCCGCCTCTAGTTCACACATAACTAGAAACTCTGCTTGGTTTAAACCAGGACACAGATGCTTCTGATTCCTTCTTTGTGTCAGAGGAGAGCACAACATGTGAGTCCACAGCTCATGTTTGCTCATTCACATAGTGCTAAACCATGGTTTACTGTCGTGTTCCCCAGCCTGGCATAAAAGTCTTGGTTGTTCTTTCACAAAGCAGATCAGCAGATTAGCAATTCTTGCTTGTTTCAGGTTACAAGATGTTCGCTGTTGGAGTAGGCAATGCTGTTGAAGACGAACTTAAAGAAATTGCCTCAGATCCGGTGGCAGAGCATTACTTCTACACTGCTGATTTCAGAACCATCAACCAAATTGGAAAGAAACTACAAAGTAAAATCTGTGTTGGTAAGGAAGGTCATGTCTGGTATGTTTACAGCACAATCCTTTAACCCTGGCTACCCTGGCAAATAAATGTGCAACACCAGGCACAATAACTACTATGGCAGTACAGCCTAGCTACACCACAGACCCATACAGTCCATTGGCAGGGGGCAGTATGAGCAGCAAGGGAGGTTCGTCTGACTCAGCCTTCCCCTCTATGCTGCCCTCCAAATGCTTTGGACTACAACTCCTATAATCCTTGAAGATTGCTCATGTTGGCTGAGGGTGATGGGAGTTGTAGTCCAAACCATCTGGAGGGCAGCAGCAGGTTGGAGAAGACTGATCTAACACAACCCCTTTGTCCAAGAAAAAATGATGGAGGAACAGAGTCAACATACAGACACACAAACAAACACACAGATACACACACAACCCCACCCCCACCCCTTGGATATATACTGCTTTACTGGCAAGAAATTCAGGTTAGTACATGTGTTTTAACCATTATCCTAAAACCCCTGTGAGCTTTCTGGTGAGAAGAGCTGTTTGATAGTGGAACAGACTCCCTCAGAAGGTGGTGGACTCTTCTTCCTTGGAGGTTTTTCAGCACAGGTTAGGTGGCCATCTCTCTTGAATGCTTTAGTTGAGATTCCTGCATTGGGTTCCCTTCCGATTCTATGATTCTAAGTGCTTCCACTGATATCCAGCCAGGAGAATCTATCCAGTGTATGATTCACTGAACTGCTTTGTTTTCTCTTCTTCAGAAGAAGATCCATGTGAATGTAAAGCCATTGTGAAGTTCCAGACAAAGGTAGACAACCTCATAAAGGCACTGACACGGAAACATATCCTTTGAGAGCTATTTGGAAAAGAGTGTATTTTGGGTGTGTGCTGAGTTGTTTATGGAAGGAATAAACTTTAGGTTACTGGGTGAGCCACCTGTCAGGGAAATCGACTAGGTGGTCAGATGGTAACGCTTGTTTTTCCAGGTAGGTTCATCAGTTAATAAGGATAGTGGAGAATTCCTACAAAAAGGGAAACAAACAGAAAATGCTGATATTTCTTTATTTGTTGCATATCCAGAACAGAATATGGCCAGTATTTGCTGTTGTTTCTTTCACCCACAAGTGATACATAACAGGTTATATTCGCCTTCTCCATTTCCATTTTATTTCCTTTGCATTTAAATGAATGGGGTGGAATAACCTAATGACAGCAGTATAGATGTACATTTGTCATTGCAGACAATAACATAGCTTTTGGTGGAAGAAGAACTGCAGTGGAATGGAAACATTGCTGCATGCATTGAAGATAGGGTGGAATGGAAAACTATGTCTTCTTACATCCCTAGTTACAAGGGGTGGGGGTGGGCTTTTCTATCTTCAGTACTGATGCAGAAGAGGAAAGTTGAGCTTTTCCAACTTTCTCAATTTTGCAGAACAAGTGGCTCTTGCTAAAATCCTCATTTCCCATAAGAGCCAGAACATGCAGCATAAGAGCCAGAACATGCAGCAGTACTGAGCTCAGGAGTACTGAGCTAGATGGACCACTGGGTTTATTTGGGAGGGGGGGGTTATCCAACTGATCTAAATCAGCCTAACCCTTTCAGAGGCTTTACGTCTCCACACTTCTCTGAAATAACCCAGGACTGTTCCTTAATTCTTGCTCACTGGAAGCCGTGTCGAAGAAGCTTGCCGCCCTAGAAAACAGGATCACTGTTTAAAAAGCGGAATCATTTCATCTCCTTCCCAACTCAAAATAAACACACCAGAAGACTCTGACAGATGTGGATGGGCGGGTCTTCCCCAGTGCTGACTATACTTCTTTCTGAGAAGGAGGAAAATTTGTGATGGTATGCAGGTCATGGTAATGCACTAGAAGTCCATGTGTTACCAAACACCATTAAACTTTCCTCGCACCATAGAATATGCATATATCAAATACCCGGAGAATTTGTTTTAATCTAAAGCTTAATATATACATCTATATTGTTTTAATATGTTCTTTTCTATGAGTTCTGTGAATGCTTGGTGGGTTCTGTTTTGGTTGCCGTGTTTGCTCTCATTTTGTTTAAGAACTGAATTTGACTCATGTGACTCTGAATGTTTTTTTTATGGCAAATGTATAATTTATGCATAAAACATATATCTAGAAGTAGATGGAACAATTAAAGAATATTAAGCACAGCACGCAAGCTAAGATGGTCCTGCTGCAAACTCCTACTCCTGGAATGAGAAGAAAAAGCAAGCACGGTTAGATCGCCTGGAAAACCATGGCCAACATTTCTGCTCACCAATAATAGTCTCTCCCTAGCTTCAGAGAATCACAAAATTATAGAGCTGGAAGGGAGCCCAAGGTCCTCTAGTCCAACCCCCTGCAATGCAGGAATCACAAGGTTTTTCAAAGTCAAGTCTGGTTTTGTATGAAGGACTAAATCCATGGACTTGTACGCAGTTGCACAGGACAGCTTAGTTGGCGCAATGGAATATTGCCGCTTGCTAACTCCTTACCTATGCAACCCTCTCTAATGTTATTGGTGGCCACATCTCAAGCAACCAATAACTTCATAATCATTATAAGCAAACAGTGCAGGACACTGCAACTGGAGGAAACCCTGGCCATGAAATTTTCATCATAGGTTAACCAATCAGCTTTCCTTTATGGCATAGGGCTGTGGCTCCGTGGCAGAGCATCTGATTCGTGCGCAGAAAGTCCCAGGTTCAGTCCCCAGCATCTTCAGGTAGGGCTAGGAATGTTCCCTGTCCGAATCCTTGGAGAGCAGCTGCCAATCAGTTTAGATAATGCTGAGCAAGATGGTTCAGTGTTCTGCTGTCTCTGATGTAGGTGATACAAAACCAAAGGCCAATATGATCCCACTTCAGGGTTTCTGTTGCTCCCGTTAAAAGTCCTTTGTCTCCATTGACCTAGATGTAACTAGTAATGCCAAGGCATGCTATGCAAAACACACAAGCATCACCACTGCACCCTTCCGAATGTGAGCGCAAGGGGCTGGGCTTTGGTTAATTTTGTAGGGGTTTGTATTGGAATATTTATACTTGAGAGTATGTAAAAGGCTTTTCAGAATAACAAGAGTACTCAGAAATGTCATCGTAAAAGTTGTTTTTGTTTGTAGGCAAAATAATTAAAGTTCAGTTAAATATTTAAGCTGAGTTTTGTTGATTTTGTTGAGGCTATTTCAAAGATGGGTTAGAAATTTGATGATGAGGAGGATCATTACCCATCCTCCACCATGAGGCACCAAGATGGGTCAAAACAATGTAAAATGCAACATTTAAAAACAGTTTGAAGATGGATCTCTGCAATTTAAAATTCCCAAAACCATATGGAAAGAGAAACACCCTTTGAAATCCACACTTCTCTGAATTTTGCGATGTAGGTCTCCAGCCAAATGATGTGTTTATATAAACAGGGGAAATACAGGCATAAAGGCACACATTAGTGAAAATAACATACAAAAAGGCATTATATTAGGGGGAAATGCTTGTGTGTGTGTGTGTGTGTAGCACACAATTGTGTTTAGCATACAAAATGCACTCTGTAAACTAAACCAAAAGAAACACCAGGATCAAAGAAGTGGAGAAGGATGCTTGGGAGCTACAATGACATACCCTCCAACATTCCCCTGATGGAAATCAGGATGCATGTGTTTTGATGCCACTGGCTCATGCAAGAGCATGCCATCACTGGGACATTCTGGGATCAAATCAGAAAACTGGATGGCTTCTGTAGTTCCATGAATGTCCTGGGAAAATAGGGATGGTTGGAGGGTATGTGAGGGCAAACGAAATTCCCAAGAGACCTGAGGCACAGCAGGCCCCTTTGTTTAGGCTACTGAGCCTCCCCGCTTAACAGCTGGCCTGTGTGGTAGCACAACAGCCGCTGCCAATTACCTGCATGTCCTTTAGCCTCCTGCTTGCCTCAAAGCTTAAACTCTACATATTTTGGTCTGGACTGGAGAGATAGCAGGAGAGGGAGAGCTGGTGAGCAGGGAAAAAATTGACGTTTAGAGGCCTTCTTATAAGGTGCTCCCCACTTAAGCGATTTTCACTTATGCACTCAGGGGGAGAACACCTGCACATAAATAAAAATGATAATATTGTGAGCCAAATACCATGTCGAGATGAGCACATCTCAAGCTATTAGAGTATAAACATCACGATAGCTGGCATATATTAGCAGTCGGTAAAAAACTGCTTTTGCAATTAGTTTTTGTTTTCAATCAGATGGATAAAGGGAAATAACCCAATTAATCTCTTCCTCTGCATTTGCACTGGTCCAAAATAAGAAAAGGTTCTTTCCTGGCTTTAATGTTAATGAGTCATTGGCAGAGTTTGCCAGTGTAATTAGACTTCATGAAAAGATCTCTTGTCTCACCCTCCTGCTATCAATAGAAGGAAGAATAGGCCTCCCTTCTAGACAAGGTTTGCTTTGCATTCTTCATCTTTTAATTACATGTTTATTATGGAAATAGAGGCAACCCATACAGCAACAAACTCATCCGTATGCTGCAGATGCATTGAGAGCAATGAAGGTGTTGCCTGGATTTGCAAAGCAGCTTATCATCAACACACTCCAGGGATTGGCAACCTTTTTTTTGACCCATGGGCACTTTTGGATTCTTGAGCAAGTGCTGTGGATGTCACCTGCTCCGGTCACTTTTCTGCAGGTAAGAACCCTGCCCCCTTGCAAAAGTGCACATACAGAGTCTTCACTTTCCCAAGGGATCTGGTTAAAAGACAGATCCAAGTAGAACTAACCTGAGCTTTGAAAAGCACATAGAGCTGAAAGAGGACAAGGAAAAGAACATCAGTCTTCCCGTTTCGCACAACCCTGATGTGCCTGAGGATGGGGAGCAAAGGCCTGAAGCTAGTAGCTGCCCGTGTGGTAGTGGTGAGCCACTGAACCTCCCTCCTGACACCAGCTTACCTGGACCAGAGTAAGTGGTGATGAAGCTGATGCAGCACAGATGCACCAATGGGAATGCTGGATTAGCTTCAACAGCGCATCCATGCAGCCCTGACTCTGTACCACCCTAGCACAGCTCTTCCAGGTAAGCTGCAGCAATGCTGGTGTCAGGAGGGTGGCTATGCCACATCACAGAACCCCCTATTGGCTAAAACCCCACCACACCCCATTTCCAAATCCTGATCAGGGTTCAGGGCTCTTATGTAGGGTTGGGGAGAAATTCTATTTGGTTCATGTTCAAACATGCACCTACCTAATTCACACATTCTGAAACAATGCAAGAACCAAAACACAAACATCCTTTGAAATTCGCATGTCTTTGAATTTTGCAATGCAGGTCGCAAGCCAATGTGTATAAAAATGCATATGCTTGGCTAAAGTATCCATAAAAATGCATTACAGTGGTACCTCAGGTTACAAACACCTCAGGTTACAAACACTTCGAGTTACAGACTCTGCTAACCCAGAAGTAGTACCCTTGGGTTAAGAACTTTACCTCAGGATGAGAACAGAAATCGTGCTCTGGCGGCGTGGTGGCAGGGGGAGGCCCCATTAGCTAAAGTGGTACCTCAGGTTAATAACAATTTCAGGTTAAGAACGGACCTCCAGAATGAATTAAGTTTGTAACCAAAGGTACCACTGTATAATAATGAAAATAACATACAAAAATGCATACTATGGAAAATTGCTTTGTTGTTTGACATTGTTGTTCAACATCTTCATAAATGACGTGGATGGAGGTATCGAGGAAATGCTCATCACATTTGCAGATGACACCAAGGGGGAGCTAATGCCACAAGACAGAATCAGGATTGAAGAGGACCATAACAGATTAGAGAACTGGGCCAAAACTAACAAAATGAATTTCAATAGAGATAAACGTAAGGTTCTGCACTTAGGCAGGAAGAACCTGCTTCACAAATATAAGATGGGGGGGGGGACCTGGCTTGCCAGTAGCACATGTGAAAAGGATCTTGGGGTCTTAGTAGAACACAAGCTTAACATGAGTCAACAGTGTGATGACGCTCAATATCTCTTCTAACTCTGCAATGCTTTGATTCTATGAAAAACACAAATCTTAGGGAAAACTGCATGCAACAATATAATTTATGTGACATTTGCCCTGAAATGCTGATGAATTTTCACAAGGACTAGTTTAAGAAACATATTCACAAACTGATGGGGAAACGTGGAGAACTGCGCTCAAGATTGGGGAAATTAAAAACAGAGATAAATCAGAATTGACAGATTTGTTCATCTCTACCCTTGAAAAATTATTCATGTAATTGCTAATTGCACAAATAGTGTCTTGTCTAGCTTGGCCCCAAGAGTATTAAGCAAATACTTTTTCACTTCCCCTCCCTCCCATTCTGTCATGTAAGACACAGTAGAGTTTTTGTCTGACAACTTTCACATTGTTTATGAATCTGCATGCTGTCAAACTGCTTTGGTATACAAATGCACTCTTATTTATTTAACAAACATGCCAGAAAGTCTCAAGAAAGGGCTGCTGACACATCAAAGCTATCATGCTGCATGCTCTTGAGCACATTAGATAGGCTCCCCCAAAGTCATTAAAAAAAGAGGTTTAGACCTGCCATCAATCAGCAAGGGTGATTGGCACTTAGCACACAAAATCACTAGGAAGGAATGGACGGGTGAGCATTTTATCACCGACCAGGAGCCCCCCCAAATTTGAGAAGAAAGGGGGCAAATAATCATTTCCCCAAGCAACCTCTGATGTCTCCTTAGAGAAATTCTGTGTTTGAGATAATTAAATGCAGATTGTTAGACAACAGATTCCAATAACTTAGTAGCCAAATCAGGAATAGTGTATGTGCAAGTCTAGGTATTGGGACGCAGGTGGTGCTGTGGTCTAAACCACAGAGCCTAGAGCATGCCTATCAGAATGTCGGTGGTTCAAATCCCCACGATGGGGTGAGCTCCCGTTGTTCAGTCCCAGCTCCTCCCCACCTAGCAGTTCGAAAGCATGTCAAAATGCAAGTAGATAAATAGATACCGCTCCGGTGGGAAGGTAAATGGCGTTTCCATGCACTGGCCACATGACCCGGAAGCTGTCTGCGGACAAACACTGGTTCCCTCGGCCTATAGAGCAAGATGAACTCGCAACCCCAGAGTTGTCCGCGACTGGACCTAACAGTCAGGGGTACCTTTACCGTTACCTTTAAGTCTGGGTATGGCATGAGGTGGTCAGTCAACAGCGTCTTATCTCTCCCATTTGACCAACCAGAATCAACACAGGACCTACATGCTAGCGAGACTGGATAGGCTACCCTCAGCAATACTACAGGTAATACTACAGAAAACACAGCTCGTATAGAGACTATTCCCCTGTGAACCAATATAATCAGTTACACGTGTTCTTTTGCACTGTCCCTGGTACCAGACAATTCAATCTAAGTTTATTAATCAGTTGGTCATGATTATTAATCAGTTGGTCATTCAGACAAATGCAAAGTAACCTTCTTTATGTTCACTTAGGATGAGGATACAGTGGTACCTCAGGTTACATACGCTTCAGGTTACATACTCCGCTAACCCAGAAATAACGCTTCAGGTTAAGAACTTTGCTTCAGGATAAGAACAGAAATTGTGCTCTGGTGGTGCAGCGGCAGCGGGAGGCCCCATTAGCTAAAGTGGTGCTTCAGGTTAAGAACAGTTTCAGGTTAAGAACGGACCTCTGGAACGAATTAAGTACGTAATCAGAGGTACCACTGTAAGACGGAGATAGTTGCAAGGTTTCTGCAACACACAATGAGGATTCATAAATGCTACTCAACACTAACTTAAGTGTTAGATGCTCAGTGGGTTTTTTTTAGGGGGGGTGAGTTTTTTGTTTTTGTTTTTTTGGTACTGGAATCTTGTACGTATGCCACTAAAGGTTTGAGAATCTGAGCTTTCCAAGTGAAGTCCATAAGTCAATAAACTTTTGTTTTTCTCTCTCCCTCTCCTCCTCAGTCAGCTTCTGTTTTCAGTGGCCACTAGATGGTACCCTCGGAATACAAATAGAGGGATGCTCTCCTGCTTTCCAATGCAGATAACCCCCCCCTCCTCTTTCTCTCTCACCAGGCTCTGAGTGATTAGGCTTGACACTGACTATAATGAAGGGTAACACTATTTAGCCTTCTGTCATTTGCACTGGATCAGTAATGTTTGCTCCCCACCCTCCACCCCCCGCTCAGCTTCGCATCCTGCAATCTATGCACCCCTCTTCCCATCTGCCCCCCCCCAGCGGCCCGCCTTTCAGCACGAGCTGTTTCTTTCTAAAACAGCAAACGAAAAATTCACAGCTGTGATGAAGAAGAGCAAACCGCAGAGGGCCATGTTAAAGCCTCAGGGTTGTACGGTTTCTTATTGATTCTTATTTGATGCACTCTCTGTGAGGATTGAGAAGAAAGTTGATGGTTTTCTTGGGGTGTTTGTGAATCACACTCAAATGGGCAACCCCTTCTGAGTGTTTGGAAGGTCTCGCTCTGCCTTGTTCAGGATTTCTGATCTTCATCTATGCTGTGCTCGGATTTAACGAATGCCTGTCTTAGCAATTTCGTATCCTGCTGTGTGTGTGTGTGTGTATCTCCCTCCCTCCCTCCCTCCCTATATATATATATTCCGAGTAAGAGACCTCAAGAAGCAATAATAAGTGGTTCACTCAAATCTTCCAAGGCAGGCAATGTCACAGGCTCAGAGCGCATCAGGGGGGTTGTGGCTCTGAAACTTTGAATGAAGCCATTGTATTCTTTTATCAAGGTCAGATTTCTTTCTTTCTTTCTTTCTTTCTTTCTTTCTTTCTTTCTTTCTTTCTTTCTTTCTTTCTTTCTTTCCCCAGACTGGGACTCAAGGCAGCTTACGCAAATTAAAACAACATAGATAAAATAAGAGAAAGCTAAGAAACCTATAAAAGATAATGGTTTAAAAGTAATTAAAGTCTAATAGAATTAAAACAGTATGTTAAAAACAAATATATTAAAATGCAGAAAATAAAAAAAAACAGCATGGAACTATTAAAATCCCTCCTTAACAAAAACACAACCCAACAACAACAACAACAACAGCAGCAGCAACAAAAACCCCAGTCAGTTCTCAGAGGCCTATTGGAATAAAGCAGCCTTCACCTGCCAGTGGAAGGACAACAAGGACCGTGCCAGTTTAGCTTCTGTAAGAAGGGACTTTTGAAACCTGGGAGCAGCCACTGAGAAGGCCCTGTCCTGCATCCCCAGCATATGTGCCTGAGAGAAGGGTGTCCCTCAAAGATCTCAGAGCCCAGGCAGGTTCATGTGGGACAATACAGTCCTTCAGTTAGCCAGGACCCAAGCTGTATAGGCATTACCATTTGGCAAAGTTAGGGAACTGCCTCGGGCAATAAAATGCTGTGGGGCTGTGAATGGGCCCTTTGCAGTGGGTGCCATGCCATGACTCTTGATTTTACTTTCAAAAACCCAATTTTTTATTTACCACTGGGGCTGCATACACACCATGCATTTAGAGTGCGTTTAAAACACCACCCAAAGAATCCTGGGGGCTATATTTTGTTAGGGGTGCTGGAGATTCTGGGGGTAAACTACCATTCCTAGAATTTTTCAGGGAAGGAAGATATGCTTCAGCTGTATGGTGTACACAGCTTGAGACAATTTTCTGGCTATATTTAAAGAAGCAAGATGATTTGTCCCATCATTATCAAATGCTTTTTTAAAAAAAAAAATGTGAATGTTTTAGCGTTTATGTCCTAGTGGAAAGACAGAAAGTAAAATTTAAAGGTGGTAGTCCTACCCACTGAACACAAATAGAGGGAGTGCATGTTCTAGGACACATTTCCAATTCTAATCATAAGTGCTGTGAAGCCGGGTGGGATTTGCCTTGCCAATCAACATCTCATTCATTCCCCCCCCCTCGACTTGAAAAATGATGTTTCTTTATGCCGTGTCCATCACTGTCTCTGCCACATATGAAGATTTTTAAAATCAAGCATGCTGAGCTATTTTAGTATTTCTGTTTGGTTCAGGGTACAGCGGGATGAATAAATATGCCAGATGTAAATGGAAATTGTTAAGGCCTGTGATAGCAAAAGGCACCAATTTGCAGGCAATCCTGGGGTGCAGCATATGCTATTATAATAATTATTTATATTTTCTATCGTGATGAAAGAGACTACTGCTGAGACCGTAGTTAGCCACCAGATGCACAAATGTGCCAGTTCCATGGGTGGGGGAGATTAGAACATTTGTGAGAAGGAGTGACATGTCCACACAGACTGGCTCCATCACAGAACTAGGATCTGAGCATTGATCTACAACCAAGGGTGGGGGGAGCTTTTTTCAGCCCCCCCCCCCATATTCCCTTCTAGGCTACCTTCCAGAAGCAAAGATGGGTAGCATAATGACTATATAAATTTAAAAAAAAATACACACACACCCTACAATAGCCTACTTTCTATACTACTTCCTACTTTCTATACTACAATAGCCTACTTTCTATGGAAATATAGTGTTATTTTGAGGATGTTTTAGCTGCTGTGCAACCAATACTGCTTACGTACCGAGAAATCCTGTGGGTCCTGAGCCCTTTAATTCTGTCTACGCTGTAAAATATTGCTTTCTCACAGCTAGCTATATGCTAATGGGGTACTGTGTGGGAATTTCAGTCTTTAAGATGGACTTCCAGAGGGACTCACAGTGACACCTGAAGTAGGGAGTATCTGCTAGCCTTGGAAGTTATGTGTGTTGGCTGCTTTCCAAATACTAAGCAGTCCTTCGTCTTGCAAGAATGGATAAACATTGTCAAGGCCACGGATGATAACCCAAATACCAGATGTGATTTCTGCAACCCCAATAACATATAAGTCCCGAAAACACCTCTGCTAGTCAGAACCTTGAGGCAAGCTAGGCCTGGGAAGGTCCACACAGCTTCCGGAGTCATGTTGGTTGCTGATGGAGTTCCCAGGAGCCAAAGGAAGGGATATAAGATAATTGCAATGCTCTGTAGCTTTCCTTTAGCTTCTGAATAAAATCTTTAGCTCTCACCTTATTTGTGTGTTGGTTTTGGAACTGAAAAAGAACCTCTGCAGAAGATCCACACACTCCTCCCTGTCTTCCGTGCAGCCAAGCAAAGGTCATTGCCTGGAGTTATGGGTGCATTCGAATCAGGCAAAACACTCAAGGGTGTGAAGCAAGACTGGTATGGGGCATGGCCTGGGAAGTGGAAGTGTGGTTGGGAAGGGAGTGTGGCTTGGTGAGAGCCACAATGGCCTGATAGGGAGGCCTAGAGGGTTGCATTTGGACCCCAGGCCTAAGGTTCCCCAACCCTGTTCTACAGAGTAGTAAAGGTAAGGGTAAAGGTACCCCTGACCATTAGGTCCAGTCACAGATGACTCGGGGGTTGCGAGCTCATCTCACTCTATAAACCAAGGGAGCCAGCGTTTGTCCGCAGACAGCTTCTGGGTCATGTGGCCAGCATGACTAAGCCACTTCTGGCAAACCAGAGCAGCGCACGGAAACGCGGTTTACCTTCCCGCCAGAGCGGTACCTGTTCATCTAGTTGCACTTTGACATGCTTTCAAACTGCTAGGTTGGCAGGAGCAGGGACCGAGCAATGGGAACTCACCCCGTCGTAGGGATTCGAACCACCGACCTTCTGATTGGCAAGCCCTAGGCTCTGTGGTTTAGACCAGTGTCCCCCAACCTTGGGCCTCCAGCTGTTTTTGGCCTACAACTCCCATCATCCCTGACCACTGGCCTTGCTGGCTAGGGATGACGGGAGCTGTAGTCCAAAAGCAGCTGGAGGCCCAAGGTTGGGGAACACTGGTTTAGACCACAGAGCCACCTGCGTCCCCTTCTACAGAGTAGAAACAGTAGTAATTCAGAGCTAGATTTCTCTGTGTTGAGTGAATCCATGACAAAGTGTCATTTTGTAGAGCCCCTCCTCATCAGTGGTCCTCCAAACCATGGTTAGTGCCTGTACTGTCATCTATATTTATTGATTTTTTAAAATATGTTTTGGGTGCTTTGGTGGTTTCTGGCCACCATCTTAGATTCCCCCCAAGTCTCAAAGGTTTTTATTCTGCAGCATTGTTGAGGGGAAACCCTGTGGGCTACAATGTTGAGTGTATGAGTGTTTATCAATGGCTATAGTTCCCTCTGTGAAACTTCTGGGGCATTGGAAGGAAACCAAGATGGCAGCCAAAAGCTGCTCAATATGAGATTGTCAAAACTGAATGGGCCACAGGGCAGGTATCAGCTGTGGGCCTGTGCTGAGGCTCCAGCATATGCACAAGGATGCTGGTTGCTGATGTTGCCCATTATTCAAAGGCATTCTTTCTCTTCCTCCGCAGGTTGACACCTTTCTTAATTTATGCCCAACTCACTTTACAATTGCTTATTTGTTCCAGTAGATTTTGGAATAGCCTGAGATCTCTTTTGCACCTACTACATTCTAACATAATTAAGTCTGCATAACACCACCTACACTCCATATGGGGAATAATACAGTCTGCATTGCTAATAAGTGCCATCAAAACAGGGCTCATATTTTTGCATTCAAAACCTTTGACCGGCGGCAAATAGTGATGGAGCAAACTCCCTTGTGCTCAATTCAGAATTAGCTTTGTTCATTTACAAGATTCCTTAGTGAATGTTCGGGGGGGACGGTACCCTCATCTGTTTTCCAAAGCTGACAAGTGCCCACTACCTGCACTTTCTAGAAACAATTAAAGAACATTTTTTTTGTTCTGACAGGCTTTCCCAGCTGGATAATGGGCCTTTGCCATGCATGTCTATTTTGCATTGTTTTTAGTTGTGTTTTAAATGCTTTTTGTGTGTGTTTTAAAGTGTGTTTCAATTTTTTTTTATTAGACATCTCCTTGAGACCATTGTGTAGCAGGCAACAAATACATCAATGAGAATAATAATAATAATAATAATAATAATAATAATAATAACTTCAATTTATTTATTTATTATGGTCAATGACCAGTATTAATCATAATACTACTATGTGACCACCTCATGTGACTCATACCATGCAAATACCTCCTGCTGGGTGTGTAGGCAATGACATAGAACAATAGATACACCTTTCTCTGTCTGTTTTTTGTAACACAAAAATGTATTTAATAAATACTAATTTAAAAAGAAAGAAAGAAGATGGAGCAGCTAAGACAGCAGTGTCTTGGTTCTCCAACATAGTGGCCGATGGCCTCCACCTTTGGTGGCTGTTCCATATGCTTAATAATTATACCATACAATCCCAGTTGTAGCTTGGGGGATACATAATAATGTGAATTACTTCAGAGATTCTCTCTGCTATTAAAGTAGGGGTTGGTGTGCTGCTTGCCTAGAGGTCTGCATTGTTTCTACAATGCAGGTGATACCACTAACAATTCTAAACATTCTTTGTTAGCACTTGAGGAAAATCAATCTGCTGTCCTTAGGAGCCTAACGGCATTTGACGCTAATGAAGTGATTAGCAATCACTTTATGTGTTTTATATATTAAAAAATGAATAAATGCCAGGCATGTTGGGGGGTGGGATTGTTATGAAGAGCACAGCTTGTGGGAAACCTTCTCAGCCTCCTCAGCCCCAGTCTCCGTGAAATTGCCCCCAGTCTCCCGCACGGAGCAATTATTATGGGGGGGGGGAAGAAAACTCCCCTTGGCATCATTAATTCCTCATGCGGTTAGACCCCTTATTCCTCCATTTGTTGCAGGATGAAGCTTATTTGCGAACGGGAGCAGCTCTTGCCTTCTGACAGAGGCTAAAAACTGTATTGCCTCAAATGAGGAGTGTGTTTCAAAGTTGCTTCTCTCTTTTTGTTGTTGTTGAAGAATTCTAAAGCTTTCAGTGTGTGAAGCAAAAGTTCACTTCTTCGCTTTGACAACGGCGAGGTTTTTCTTCTTCTTCTTTCCCTCTGGATTCTATTAAAGGTAGCATAAGCATCACAGAGTGAACCTTTGATAGTAATCTTGAGGTGAAAAGAGAAATCAACAAACAAGACGCTTTGTGGGGGGAAAGAAAACAATATCTCTGCTTTTCTGCAGCTTATCGTTTGCCTTCTGCCTCTGTTTAGCAAGTAAATTTGTTTTATTTTTCTGCGGAGGCTTTGAAAAGGAGAGGTCAGCAAAGCGCGTTACGAAAAGAAAACTTTTATGTTCCCTTATGCTGCAATCTGTTAAGAAAAGAATCCGAGACTCCATCTGAACTATACGTTTAAAGCTGCATCATGCCACTTTATCAGGCTAGTACCTGTAGACTTCTGTGGCCACATCCACCCCACATACCTTTAAAGCACTTTGGATCCCACAAGGAACTATAGTTTGTTAAGGCTGCTGAGAGTTGTTAGAAGGTCCCTCACAGAGCTACAGTTCCCGGGGGGGGGGGGGGGTTTACAACCAATCTATCTTCTCAGGGAACTCTGGGAATTGTAGATTTGTGGGAGGAGTAGGGGCCGCCCGTGGGGGTGGGGGGAGGCCGCCGGCAGGGCCGCACGGCTCCCCCCGCTTGCTGCGCTCGAAGACGGGGCTGGGCGGCCAGCTCGCAGCCCGCCCGGGAGCAGCATGGGCGGCAGCAGCTGTGCTGCCGGCGCGTGAGCGCCCACCCGCCCACCCGCCCATGGGGAGGGGGCGCCTGGTATGCTGGCGGGCTCACGGGGGTGCCCTTGGGGGGGCGGCACCCTGGCGCACTGCGCCACCAGCCCCAATGGACGAGACAGGGCTGAACACACACACACACACACACACACACACACACACACACACTTTGACTTGTGGCTCCTGTAGATTCATCCCTGGGACAACCAGTGCCGGATTTACATATAAGCTAAACAAGCTATAGCTTAGGGCCCCACTCTCTTGTGGCCCCCCAAAAAATTTAAAGGGGAAAAAACTGAATGTACATTTCCAAAATATAAGATAAAAATCAAATAAAATAAAACCTACATACAGCAAGTGTTTTGTGTTGTGTATGGACCTATTAGGTCCATAAATTACCATATAGCATATATTCAACACACAAAAAACACAACAACAATTTGTTGTTGACAAAGGGCAGCTGGACATATAAAGGGCCCCATTACCTTCATTAGCTTAGGGCCTCATCAGACCTAAATCTGGCCCTGAACGTAACCCTCATCTTGAAAAAAAGGTTAGCTGTTTTCAAGAATGTGACTCCTCTCAGGCCCTGTAAGAAACCAAAATCCCCATGATTCTTTGGTGGGGGGGGGGGGGGGTTAGCTAGCTATTGCAGGGAGAGCCTTAGATGGTGAAACAGGACCATAAAATTGTAGAGTTGGAAGGTACCTCAATGGTCTTCTAGTCCAACCCTCTGCAACGCAGGTATCTTTCACCCAATGCGGGGCTTGAACCCATGACCCTGAGATGCACTCTCCCTGTAATAATGAAATGTTTGCATTCCACAACCTCCCTGTATCTTTGGTCCTGCTGATAAGCAACGCTGTCCCACCTGCTAGGAACCTAGCCCCACATGATGAGCGGCTCGTGTGCAAAATTCAGGGAAGGCAAGCTCTTCTCAACCTTTCTTGATTTGTCTTCGGCCTTTGATTATTTTATTTCCTGCAAGAGATTATGGAGCAAGATGAATCAGATTACCGTAGACAAAATATTTCTGTTCTTTAGGCAACATTTATATCCAGGCACAAAAGCCGAAGTGCATTGTAGTAAAAACAAAGAAGTACATTTCCTGTCTTTCTGAAGGTATTTTGTAAAAGGTGCACTTTATTGCTGTAGCACAAAAGAATAATTTCCCCAACGTTTCTTTCTTTCTTTCTTTCTTTCTTTCTTTCTTTCTTTCTTTCTTTTGTCATTTGTCATGAAGAACTAATCCTGGGGGAGAACATTTGAGAAACTTGTGCCCCCCATGTATTAATTCCATGGAATTCAAATTATGATGCAATAAAATACCATATATAAGAAATAAAAGAAGCAATAAAAATACAATTAAAAACTGCAATGGCTACAAAAGGCAGAAAAATCATTAAGTGTTCTGCCAAGACCCTCAGTTGTTTTCAAGTGTTCCATGGAGGAAATAAATTTGGGAGCCCCTGCTTTGTCGCAAAGAGAATTGTAGATTTTTTGTAACAAAGCACTGGAAACTCACAACATAAGACAAGGACAGATTTTCTGAGCAGGGAGCATTTATTGCACAAATGACTTTGTGTGCTTGACCTCCCAACCTTCAGAGTTCTCGTTATTCATTTACTATGAAAATATAGTAACAATAGGGGCTGCACCCCTGCTTGCATAGCTCACCAACCCTACCTGCCATGCCCCACCAAATTCCATTGCATTGCACTACTCAGATGAACTGGTAAATAACAATTACAGGCAAATCTACCCTGCCGCTAACAAGAAGCTGCAGAAGTCTGATTCTTCCATTTGCACAGTCCCTTTAATTAAAAAGGAAAAAGAAAAGTGTGGAGCTGTCATCAGTTATGCCTCACTTCTGCTGCACATATTTTCAAAAAAGCTCCTGCCATAGGGCCTTCTTCAGAGGATGCTTGTGTAAATATTTGTTTAAAATAAAATACGCGACTGCCTGTTAATTAAACCCTAATTATGGACTAATTTCCCCACACATTTTGAGATCCACTTTTACGCCGTCTCAATGTCGTAAGATGAAGGATTAAATTGGCACTGAGAGATGGATTGGGATGTCTTAGGAAAAGAGGTAAGTGATGGATACTGGTACGGTGTGTGTATAAAAGCAGTTAAAATGGCATAAATAAAAGTTAAAAGTAAATAAATAAATTGGCATTGAGTAGCCTTCACAGAGAATGTTTTTTTCACCCCCTAACAAATAGACAGTAAAGGAGAGAAGAAAACTATCAGTGTTTCATTTATCAAGCAAATCATGAGGATTTAAATGTACACAGCAAGATTAAAATAGCAAAATAGACATAGGGTTGTCTCCAGTGTAAGTGCTAAATGAAAATCACTCACTTGTTCTGCTGGTGAAACAGAATGCTCTTTCGCAGGATAATGCATAAGCAGGTTGCTGCTAATTTTGTTGAGTGATAGATTGCAAAATCTGTTGTGCACTGAATTTCCACTAGTGCAACTGCTGCATTGCCTTCCCCAGTTGCACAACATTAAAACCCAATAACTCTTGCACTAGTGAACAGAGAAAGATGGGTATAGCCCATTGTGTCGGTTCAAGTTTAAATCCTACTTAGAGTAGGACTAAAAGTGTCCCACTGAAATAATGGGACGCAAGTTAGACGTGGCCAATTTAAGCCCCATTGATTCCAGTAGGTCTATTATAAGCAGGACTAAGGCTGAATTGAGGGACGCGGGTGGTGCTGTGGGTTAATCCACTGAGCCTAGGGCTTGCTGATCAGAAGGTTGGCGGTTCGAATCCCCACTACGGGGTGAGCTCCCATTGCTCAGTCTCAGCTCCTGCCCACCTAGCAGTTCGAAAGCACGTCAAAAGTGCAAGTAGATAAATAGGTACCGCTCTGGTGGGAAGGTAAATGGTGTTTCCGTGCGCTGCTCTGGTTCACCAGAAGCAGTTTTGTCATGCTGGCCACATGACCCGGAAGCTGTACACTGGCTCCCTCAGCCAGTAATGCGAGATGAGTACCGCAACCCCAGAGTCGGACACGACTGGACATAATGGTCAGGAGTCCCTTTACCTTTACCTTTTTAAGGCTGAATTGCTAACCATGCCTAGGGCCCATTGAATCCAGTGGAGCAGGATCATAGCTTAAGTCTAGATCCAACCATAGAAACTCCCCTCCCAAGACAAATAGCTGGCCCAACCCTTGCTAGGCTATTGTGGTTGCTGGAAACTGTGCATCACCTATATAAAGGTAAAGTAAAGTAAAGTAAAGTGACCCCTGATCATTAGGTCCAGTCGCGGACAGGAGGGCTGAATTGGGTGGATGCTTTTGGTGGCCATTCATTACCCACCCCTCAGCTCCCGCTGAATGCTCTGAACCAGAGAGAGCCAAAGTGGCTCCATATTATGCTGCGTAATAAATAATATTATGGGCGGCTTCCAACAAAAGATTAAAAATACATTAAAATGTCACACAATAAAAACTTCCCTAAACAGGGCTGCCTTCAGATGTCTTCTAAATGTCAGGTAGTTGTTTATCTCTTTGACATTTGATGGGAGGGCGTTCCACAGGGCGGGTGCCACTACCGAGAAGGCCCTCTGCCTGGTTCCCTGTGGCTTTGCTTCTCGCAGCGAGGGAACTGCCAGAAGGCCCTCGGCGCTGGACCTCAGTGTCCGGGTTGAACAATGGGGTGGAGACACTCCTTCAGGTATACTGGTCCGAGACCATTTAAGGCTTTAAAGGTCAGTACCAACACTTTGAATTGTGCTCAGAAATGTACTGGGAGCCAATGTAGGTCTTTCAGGACCGGTGTTATATGGTCTCGGCGGCCACTCCCAGTATCCTGTCTAGCTGCCACATTCTGGATTAGTTGTAGTTTACGGGTCACCTTCAAAGGTAGCCCCATGTAGAGCTCATTGCAGTAATCCAAGTGGGAGATAACTAGAGCATGCACCACTCTGGCGAGACAGTGCACGGGCAGATGGAGCTGGTAGACAGCTGGTAGACAACTTCCATAAGCCCTAGACAGCATGGGTAATTGTCAGTGGTGATAGGAGATACAAATCTGGAGGGCATCCTTGGGGCATCTCTTGTTCTGGTCATTGCATATTTCAAAAGAAACTGGGGGGAAATGGAGACTGCCAGTGGAGATCCATTATTTTATTTTTTTAGTAGGAGTCACCATTTTCCTGGCAATTGGATCATGCATGGCATTCTGCTAGAAATAATGCCTGCCAGGAAAGGCTGCTGAAGTCAAAAGAATTGTAAAAAGAAAGAGATAAAGGGGGAAGAAGAGCGAAAAAATGAATGCAAGTTGAGAAAATGAATGTGCTTCCAAAGAACGAATGACAAAACAAATGTGATTTTAATAAATGACCGGCGAAATGAAAGAACAGTTTAATAACAGAGGAAAAATCCAGTACTGAAACATTTCCTCCTTGTAGATCCTTACTTTGTATCTTTTGACAAAAAGCAAAGTTAAAGGACTATGATTAATATATCTGCTCTTGGACTTGATTTGAAGGTTGAATTTATTATTATTATTTTTTTATAAAAAGCATTGAGTTTGATGAGTAATTGCACCTTACAAATTTTGTACCACTGCATACTTTTATTTGGTACAACCATGACAACAGCTGAATGCAAGTCAAGTCAAGTCATTGAAACAGAAATGACTCTGTAGAGCTCCTCCAATGGATGAACTGGCCAACAGGATATAGCGAGAGCTTTCGATGAATTGTTGAATCCTTATAATCTATCCCTTGTCCAATAAGGTCAAAATTCCAAAGGATAAATCAAGCCCACCCAGCTGGAAGTTGGCACTTTGAGTACAATGGGAACTAATAGGGAGGTTCTGCTGTTAAAGAAATGTTGAGTGGCTTTAAATATATCCTGCCTTACACCACACTTGTTTGGAATAAACAGCTGCTAGCTTTTCCTAGTTGATTTCGTATCTTAGCAAGAATGTGTGACAGTTTGTCAGAACATGTTATAGTTTCCAGGTCTTTAAAGCTTAATGAACCCTGTTTAGCAGCTCTGAAGCGCTATGTATGCGTTCTGTATTTTACCCTGCTCTTACGGAAGGGATAGTAAGAAAACAGAGGGGCAGGGAAGGAGGGAAATGGGGTTCATTTGATTAGAAACCCAAGGCAGGAAAGGCAAGGCATCCCACAGATATAATGGGATGGACATATTAAACCACAGGCAGCAGACTCACTCAGTCATTCTCTCTCAAGTGTTTATCCATTATTTCATGGAGGAAAGTAGAGATGTGGGAAGGGCCATAGAGTAGCTTAGTGGTAGAGCATCTGCTTTGCATTCAGAAGGCCCCAGGTTCGATCCCCAGCACTTCCAGGTAGAACTAGGGGTGTCCTGTGTCCTCACCCTAGAGCAGTGTTTCCCAAACTTGGGTCTCCAGCTGCTTTTGGACTACAGATCCCATCATCCCTGGCTGCTGGTACTGCTAGCTAGGGATAATGGGAGTTGTAGTCTTAAAAACTACTGGAGACCCAAGTTTGGGAGCTACTTCATGTCAATGTAGAACAGCCAGAGACTATGACTTTTAATTGTATTTGTATTGCTTCGTTTCCTTTCTTATATATTGCATTTTGTTGCATCCCACAACAGAGTAAAATAGAGTGAAATAGAGTAAAATAAAATGTAAGAAATAAGATAGTTAAAATACAATCAATATGAATATTTGTATTTTTAATTTGTGAGATTTATATACCAACCTTCACCACAAGATTTCAGGGAGGTTTGTAAGATAAAAATACAAGGTAAAAGCACAAATATATAGTTAAAACAACAAAACAACCACAACTCATAATACAGACACATTTAAAAGGCTGAGGAATATTAATCAGCCAAAGGTCTGGTTGAAGAGGATTATTTTTGCTTGGAGCCTAAAGGTATGTAATGAAGATGTCTGGTGAACCTCCCTGGGGAGAGCATTCCACAAATGGGGAGCCACTGCAGAAAAGGCCCGTCCTCATGTTGCCACCCTCCAGACCTCACATGGAAGAGGCACACAAAGAAGGGCCTCATCTGAGGAACACAGATTTTAGGTTGGTTTATATGGGAAGATGAAGTCCCCCCCCCCAATATTTTCTGCACTGGGTATGCTATCTCCTGTCTTCAACCACAAATCCACAGTGGACCCCCTGAATGGAGCTCATGGACCACAGTTTTGGAACCCCTAGTCTAGAAGATACTCCTTATATTGTGCCTATTGGGCATTTGAAACATGCCACAGAGTGCGTGCAGAGTAGGCCACACAGATGGAAACACTGAAGAGACGCAAAAAAATATCTTTGCATGGTTTAATAACAAAACTCCTCTAACATACATCCTACATAGTGTCTATAACCATCATCAACCAGGGGGCAGAGTAAGGTACATACAGCACATTATATACCATTTACAATTGCTGACACAGCTTACTACAGTGACTTATCAGCACCTGCTGCCCTGCTACACAGCTGTAAAAACTAGGTCAGGATATGCACCCTGGCATTTAAAGTGGTACACACCTTGTGGAACAATAATGAACCCTAACATTTAAACAAACTATTCAACATTGCCTGGTGGCTCAGCACTCAGCACCGAATCCTCAGGAGCCCTGTTCCACCACTGTCTGCCATCTGGTTTTTTGGGGGGTGACTAGGGTTTTGGGGTGTGTGAACCATCTTTTTTATTTTTCTCTGTTTCTCATTTTTCCAATCTTAGGTTCAATTTACCTCATTAAGTTGTTTTTAATTGAAAAAGTAATAATGAACATTTGTCAGCACTTTCATGCCCATTTTTGCAAACGTACTCGTATTTGTATGCACTTTCTCTTAACATGCCCAGTTTTTTAAAAGCAATATTTCCTAATATAATGTGGTTTTTGTGTGTGTTAATTTTCATTTATGCATTATTTTTGTACACACTTCCCCCTAATAGATACATTTTTGGTTCACATGCTTTGGTTGGAGGTCTGCATCGTGAAATTCAGAGAAAGGCACCCTTTGATGAATTAGTTGCATCCTGATTTTCATATTGTTTCTGGGTGAGCAAATTAGGTGGATTTCCATTCACACATTAAAATGCAAAGTGAATGGAATTTCTGCCCCATCCCTAACCTCAGGGTATCTCAGCAAATAAGAGAGGGGGGGGGGAGAGAGCGCATATGTATTTGTGTGCAGATTTCCCCTCTGCTTCCTGTGTTTCTACACCTTCTCAAAGAAAGAGATTTTTCAGAATTGCTAAGAGTCCACATCTCCTTCCCACATCCTCTACTTTGATTCATCCTACCATAAACTGTAGAGATTTAACACAGTGTGTTGGCCAATGATGAGCATAGAGGAAACTGATGGAAGACAAGGTCAAGGAACCCTTGGCTATTTTTGATGCACAAGGCATTTCGAGTGTCTGAAGCTTAGGCTCTGACAGAACCTGAGAAACAAATCAAAAATATATAAAAAGTTCCAAAATCAAGGCACTATAGAAGACAGTAACCATCACCGACTGGGGAAAAAAAAACCCCAAACAGATCTGGGTTTTTTTTGGTGGGCCCCTTTTTAAAGCAAGTAAGCTCTTTCCTTCACTGGCTTTTCCAGCTGGTCTGCATTCATCTGAAGCCTCAAAGCTCATTAACGTTTTCACTCTCATTTCACCTCCTCTCTTTTGAAATGGTATCATTGCAAAATTGAATGCAATTTTCTCCAATTGATACTTGAGAGTCGCTGGAGCTCGTCTGCCAGGTTGCACGAGCAGACATCCTTTTGCTGTTCCATCAAAGGGGCAATAAATATAAATGTAAGTGCCAATAAAAACAAAACACTGATATTTCGGAAGGCTGGGTGCAACATGGAGGGTCATCCTCAATAAAGAAGTAGTCATCATTGGCACCTTGAGGGGATTTTATGCAATGGACTATAATGCCATTGCATTCCCCTCCCTCCCTCCCCCCCAATTGCAGTCACTGGCTTGCTGTAAAAATTGATTAAAATCTTGATATTTCATGTTTGGCCACAGTTAAAGCAAAGCAGAGATGGGAGTGGAAATTGACAACATTTTTACTTATGACAGCCTCTCTGATATCCTCAAATGTTACAAACTGTAGAATAATATAGTTGCTTATTTTACTATATCTTGGTATTTTGCTTAACTCAGGCATATGCAAACTCCAGCCCTCCAGATGTTTGGGACTACAATTCCAATCACCCCTAGCTAACAGGACCCCTAGCTAACAGGACTCTTGGGAGAAAAGCAATGACAAACCTAGACAGCATCTTAAAAAGCAAAGACATCACCTTGCCGACAAAGGTCCGTATAGTTAAAGCTATGGTTTTCCCAGTAGTAATGTACGGAAGTGAGAGCTGGACCATCAAGAAGGCTGATCGCCAAAGAATTGATGCTTTTGAATTATGGTGCTGGAGGAGACTCTTGAGAGTCCCATGGACTGCAAGAAGATCAAACCTATCCATTCTCAAAGAAATCAGCCCTGAGTACTCACTAGAAGGACAGATCCTGAAGTTGAGGCTCCAGTACTTTGGCCACCTCATGAGAAGAGAAGACTCCCTAGAAAAGACCCTGATGTTGGGAAAGATGGAGGGCACAAGGAGAAGGGGACGACAGAGGATGAGATGGTTGGACAGTGTTCTCGAAGCTACTAACATGAGTTTGGCCAAACTGCGGGAGGCAGTGAAGGATAGGCGTGCCTGGCGTGCTCTGGTCCATGGGGTCACGAAGAGTCGGACACGACTGAACGACTGAACAACAACAACAGGACCAGTGGTCAGGGATAATGGGAATTGTAGTCCCAAACATCTGGAGGGCCGGAGTTTGCCTATGCCTGGCATAACTGATCTCTTACATGATTATCTAAACTGCGATTCCTATTAGGTGAATACTAGGAACATGGCTTATCCCAGAGAGCTGCAATTCTGGGATATCCTTGGCCAAGGCTTAGAATAGAGGAAAGCGAATATATCAATTTCATTTTCTCTCAGTTTCTCATTTTTTCTAGTCTTAACTTTGATTCTCCACTTTTCCAAATCAGTTTGCATTTTTATTTTTAAGTCCTCATGGAAGTTCACCAGCATTTTAGTGCAAATTTCTTATACACACAGTTTTGTATGTAATTTTGCCAAATATCCATATATATATTGCTAAGGAATTCCCCCTAATAAAATGTGTTCCTGCATGCTATTTTCACTTTCGTGTGCCTTCATCTGCACAATTTAGCTTAGTATACACATTTTTGTACACATCACTTATCAGGAGAACTGCATTACAAAATTCAGAGATGTGTGAATTTAGAAGGATGACTGCATTTTGGTTCATGTACAGAATCAGATTTACAGAATCATAGAATTGTAGAGTTGGAAGGGACCTTGAGGATCATCTAGTACTGCAATGCAGGAATATGCAGCTGTCTTGAATGGGGATCGCACCTGCAACCTTGGCGTTATCAGCACCATGCTCTTACCAACTGATCTATATTGTTTTGGAAGCTGAGAATTCTGTAAGTTCACTTTCATTGTGAACCAAATCGAATCCTACCATCCCTAGCTCAGAATAAAGTTATATTTTCAGATTTTGAAAAGATGCCATCCATATCCAGTCAAGGTGACCAAAGGGCTTTACAGAGAATAGTTCTCTATTTGATTGGCTGTCAGATGGCACCCCCCCCCCAAAAAAAAACACCCACTAGCTTCTTCGGAAGAATATACTAACACTGTTTCCTTTGTTTCTTTGTCTATTCCTCCTGTTTTCATTGTTATAAAGCTGTTGAGGTGAACTTTCCTTTCTGATTACTGTGTGTGGCAATTCTTGCCTGTCAACTGAAGGGAGTCAGGGAAGTGATGAAAGAAAGCCAGTGTTCTTCTAAAATGGCTGTGAATGTATCCCAAATGGGCAATTCAGCTGTAGGTATGCGGAAGGCCACCTGAGACATGTGCTCTTCCGTAGAGCTCTTCTGGAAGTTCCTCATCATGAACATTAAAAATAAATAAATAAATAAATAAATAAATAAATGAGAAACCAATGTAGAAATAGAGAGAACTGAACTTAACTTTGGAAAAAAAATGAGAAACTGAAACGGACACATTCAATCTGCCCCACAGATGACTTGTCTGAAGTCTAAAGTCCTGGAGAGCAGCTCCCAGTCAGTATATCGTGTTGAAGTAAGAGTAGTGAAAACGCAGCTAAGAAGTATAAAGTAATAGATATTAGAAAATCATGTGGAGGGTTTGAGGGAAGTCACGGTCCTAAAAGGCCAAGATGTTAACTGAATGAAAAGATAAATGTGATAGTTTTTTCAATGTGTGTATATTATATATATATATATATATATATATATATATATATATATATATATATATATGATGTTATTAAAGAAGAAGAAGAAGATCAAATCATATATATGACTGACACCCTTCTTTGGAAATTAAACCAATGTCCAGACTTTAACATTCAAAAACTTTACTTGCAGAAACTTATGAATTAAAGCATAATATTTACAGTCACATGCTTCTTCAAGCATGGGCTTACAGTCTCTTCTTCTACCTTCCAAACAACTGTATTTTCCTCTTTCCGGAATTCAGCCCTCAGCCCTCTGTATCTCAATTAGGTCATTGCAGCTCCTATGAGAGATTTCCACTTTTACGTTCTCCTGCAGCTTTGCTCTCTCTCTTTCAAGCAGAGAAGAAGCACTCCAACCAACACTCTATTCAACTTAGCAGTGTTCACAGTGGATTCTAAAACACAGTCATCTTGCTTCACATAAAATGGAGTCTCTCCTTCACTAGATACTTCCCATGTGACCATCATTTGCCAATCACATGAGAACTACTAGAAAACTCTCTAGAATTCACTTACCAACCCATCCAATTTAAACACCTAGTAATCCATACAAGTATTTACAATTTCAGTGAATTAAATTACAACATTTAGCAAAGTGATGTACCAATTACAAGACTGTTCTACTATTTTACTAGCATTATTTTCTACTGTTCATGATTCCTGGAAACAACAACAACAACAACAACAACAACAACAACAACAACAACAACATCTACATGAGCATGTAGCTTGTGGCTTATGGTGGAGGTAGCTAGACTTGTTTCCCATCCATCTTCCCATTTACATTGATTATATCTGTGTAATTCTGTCTGGCATCCAGCTCTAAAGCAATCCTGTCTGAACAAGCGGGAGAGTCAAGACACATTACAATCATGTTGAGAATGTCCATTTCTGACAAGGTCCATGAGTCGCTCGTTACCACACAGATTGCATGCCACATTGTAATAAAGTCACTCTCCCTCTGAATCCTTATATGGTGACTGAAGGATACTGAATGATTACTGTCTCTTGCTTGTCTGAATAATTGCTTAGCACTCTGTTTTCAGAGCACTAAGACCTTCTAGCAAGGGTTCCCTGCCAGAGGCAGAAGAGGTGCCTTTGGAAGTAAATGGGCCAGAGGGCCAGAAGAAGTGAGGTCTGACTGAAAGTGGCCAATGAGTTTGCCACCCCTGTTGCAAATGATACAAAGGCCACATTCACCTTTAAAGCACCATGATACTTCAAACAGTCATGGCTTCCTCCAAAGAATTATGGGAACTGTAGTTGGTTAAGGGTGCTAAGAGTTGCTAGGAGACTCCTATTCCCCTCACAGAGTTACTATTCCCAGAGTTCCCTAGGAAGAGGGATGGATTATTAAACCACACTGATAATTGTAGCCCTGTGAGGGGAATGGGGGCCTCCTGACAACTTAACAAACTGCAGCTCCCAGAATTCTTTGGGGAAGTCATGACTGTATCAAGTGGTATTATAGTTCTTTAAATGTACGTGAACGTGGCTATGATGTCCAAACTAAGCAACTTATTGGAAAACTGTAAGCTTGAAAGTGATGCATGAATGGTATAGCCAGATTCTTGACATATGCTTAATAGAAAAATAGGTAGAACTCATTAGAAAGAGGGGAGGGGGGGACCAGAATGGTTAAATACACATTCCACGAGGCTCCTTGTTCTATAGATTAATGACTTTTTTTAAAAAAGCAAATGGCTGGCTATGTCTATGTCTGAAACATTCTGTGGTACTTGAACAAATCTGGTAGCTTCTTTTGCCCTTTCAGAGTGTTTAAGATTTGATAAGCATGCTGCCCCTGAAGTCATGTAAATAATAAGCTGGCAGTGGAGCCATGATTTCAATGTTATGGCTAAGATGGCCTGAGCAGCCAGAGATGCACTGGGAGCTAACCTTGTTGTGAAGGAAGTGTCTAGGAGGAGAAAATGAACTGGACCCGTTCCCAGAGTCGTGAGCCATCGGGCTGATTGGAGAAGCAAGGGTTAAAAAGTGAAGGGGAAAGACATGGCGAGTCAGAAGATGGAAAGCTTTTGAAACTGTCAAGCTGAAGATGATGTTGTTTTCAACACTGACTGGCTGGATTGACTGCAAATGGGGTTCTCCAGATATAGCTGTCAGCTCTATCAGGGATAATATGCTCCCATAAACTGGTGAAGCAGCTGCCTCAGGAGGTGGAAACTCAAGAGGTGGTGCCCCATCTGTCCCACAGCCACTGGAGAAGCTCCACTTTGCCACTTGAAGAGCCTCACGCACCCCAATCCCACATCACAGGGGCAGCAGTGGGACATTCTGCATCAGGTAGAAAAATGTCTTGAGCCACCCCTTTGTCTTGGCAATGCTTACGAGCAGGGGTAGGGAACCCTGGGCACTCTAAATGTTCCTAGATCCCAGCTCCCATAAGCCCCAGTGAGCATGGTCAATAGTCATGGCTGATGGGCATTGGAGTCCAGAAATATTGGAGGGCCACAGGTTCCCAACGCCTGGCAAAAAAATGTGGAAGATCAGTTATGAGACAGCAAACCCTCAAGGCTATTTACCTCACATAGCGTTGATTGTTCTCTGCTGTGCACATGCTCAAGAGCCCTTTGGTAGTTCATCTTTTTGGCATAGCCTCTGCTACCAGCCACATATATACCCACAATTATCTCCTTATTGAATGCTTCATTACCTTATACATATGCACCTGGAGGACCTGGAAGGCTTGACAGCCAGATGGGAAGAGTCGCCTGGCTCTTTTAACTAAGTGAAAGGAGATCAGCTTAATTTCAGCCAAAAGGATGATCACACTTCGTTCCTCTCACGAAGTGGGCTCCATGCCACAAAAAGCTTGTGCCCACAATAAATCTGCCAGTCTTTTAAGGTGCCACAAAGGTTTCTTTGTTGGTGTTCCTTCTTCTTCTTCTGTTTAATTAAATTAATCAAGCTATTTATTGTAAGGGTGGGGTGGGGGAAAGAAGGCATTGTTTTTGAAACAATGGCGTTTGTTGCAATGAAACAAAAGGGCTTATTTCAGGATGTGTTATATCGTGTTTGGCCCTCCAAAACATTCTGAGCATGTCATCAGCAAAGTAAGGAGCAGCTGTGATTAATTAAGTCTAATTTCAGAAGGCACCGAATTATTAATACCCTGTGCAAGGACATCATGAGGTTTGATTGAGGTTATGAGGCTCCAGGGTTGATGTTTTGGCTCAGGCCCTACCCACCATTGGTACGTGGCCCCTGGAAGGTTGACTCTGAGGGAACGTGGCCCTGTAGTTGAAAAGAGTTCCTCATCCCTGCCTTACGTGATTCTGCAGAGTGGCACTACTTGGGTAAACACGGCTTGGTTAGGAGCATTTGATTTTGACATATTCTGCCTCAGCACAGGAAGAATGAGATGACCTTCTAACACTCTTTTCCTCCTATCATTCTCAGCCATAAAACAGTCACAAGTTGCCCTTCATTTCATGTGAAGAAGACATTTTATGAGCAAATCTGGTTAAAGTTTAATCATAAGAGTATCCTGTATTTCCAAAATAATCTAGATTGAATTACTCTCTTTTTTTGTTGTAAAAATAAATAAAAAAATACATTGGATTGTAATACCTCAGAAGCAATTGAATCAGAACTAGGAAAATGCCAATAGCACAATTCTCTGCCTTGAAAGCCTGTCCTTCAAAATGACTTAATCCCTTCAATTTCCCTAAATAACTCATCCAGCCTGATGGATTGCTACAGTTAGAATTTCCTTTTTGCTCTCTATCATTGTTGGCTTGTAAGCCGAGAGCACAGAAACCTGAGGAAACTTGTAATTCCTACTATGTTAGTTAAGAAAAAGTAATTTTGTTGACTACATTTACACCCAGCTTTCCTCAAAGGTGGGGGGTGGGGGTGGGGGTGGGGTCACCCACCAACACAGCACCCTTGGGTGCATCTGAAGGCTTTCATTGATAGGGGCCCCAAGAATCTCTCCTAGAAAGTCATGAAGCAAAATGTTTGGGTGCCATTTCGGTGAAATGTGTCAGCCTGGCTGCTCCCACCTTCCAGTGCCTTAACCAATGAGTAAAGACAGAAATGTGATTGAATTGTTTGGACACCAGTGAATGAGAATTCCTGAGGCCCTAAACTGCTGCAGTTCCCCCACTGTTCAGCAGACTTTAGCTGCCCCTGTCTTTCTAGGGCCAATGGTTCCTCACACCTTGAGATGCAGTAATGAACAAGTGGTGTACCACTGAACTTCGGGCACTGCTGTTAGTTTCCTCAAGCGAATAACTCCACTCACTCAAGCTAGTCATTGGTTCTTCCTAGGCAGGAAGGAGTATAAATGGTTTCCTGCTTGTGTTGAGCAACAAGGTTTTTGTTGAGTTCTGGTGTGTTCCTCTATCCTGGGCTATCCTTCAGTCCTGAGAACCAACCTGCTACTGCCTTCTGTTTTATTATCCATTTCGGAGTTGTCCAGCACACCTCAGTCCCCTCACTGGTCCCACAGTTCCATGTTCTCAGAACCGGGTTCACCCAAGACTGCTGGCCACAGCCCACTCCAACAAACAACAGTGACCTTACTGTGGGTTCAGGTAGGTAGCCGTGTTGGTCTGATGCAGTTGAAATAAAATTTCAAAAAATCAAAAAATTGTCCAGTAGCACCTTAGAGACCAACTAAGTTTGTATAAGCTTTTGTGTGCATGCACACTTCTTCAGATGCACTGAAACAGAAGTCACCAGACCCTTATATATAGTGGGAGGTGGGGTTTTTCTCAGAAGGGTAGTGGGAGATGGGTGATTGACTCAATGGGTATGGTAAACCTGTTGACGAATGTTAACAACTGCAATTAGTCCCACAGGAAAAATCAAGGGATAGTATGCAGATGACCAAAAATAGTTTTAGCACGTGTAATAAACAAAAAAAATAGCTTTAGCTATACTATCCCTTGCTTTGCTCTGGAGGGTAGGATTCGAACCAATGGCTTCAAGATGAAAGAAAGGAAATTCCAACTAAACATTTGAAAAAAAAAAAACTTTCTGGCATTAAGAGCTGTTCAGCAGTGGAACAGACTCCCAAGAGAGGTGGTGGACTCTCCTTCCTTGGCATTTATGAAGCAGAGGTTGGATGGCCATCTGTCATGGATGCTTTAGCTGAGATTCCTGCATTGCAGGGGGTTGGACTAGATGACCCTTGGGTCCCTTCCAACTCCAAGATTCTATGAAACCAATTACTGCATTCACCCATCCTGGAAAAACACCCAAACCTCCTGCTGGCACTTGACCCATAAATTGTCAAATTTGTGCGAAAGCCCCATTATCTGCATTTAGTCTCTTGTTGTGCTATTTGTCAGTGACCTTGAACAAATCACTCAGCCTGCCTTTATTTTAGGTCACCTTCTGTGAAATAGGACAGTAATTGTCCCCTGCTTCGTAGCAGAGGTGTGTGAGCAAAAATACATTACCAATTGTGACATTCTCCGGTCTCTTATATTCTTGAAGTGACAGATAAGCAACCCAAGGTAAAAATCAGCAATTTCAGTGTTGCAAAATGGGCAAATAACAGCTTCTCCAAAGTTAATCTGAATTCAGCACAGAAATGAGTATTTCCGTGAAAAATAATAATAAAGAAGCAAAGAAAAGAAAGAAAATCAGTTTCTTTTATGCAAAGTTCAAATATATATATAAAGGTTTTGTTTCCTTCTCTACCGCTGTATCAAAAGAGGCGATATCCAAGCATGCAAAATGCTTTCCTGCAATCTGAAGGATCACCAGATTGAGATGATCTCAAGAACTGGACAACAGAACTACTGGGGAAAAGGTGGGCTAAAAAGAGGAGTTAATCTGGTATATTTAAAGCCTATGATGACCAATGCTGCTTCAAGCCCTAATCCTATACAGTGGAACCTCTACTTATGGACATAATCCATTCCGGAGGTCCTCCTGCTGGTCCAAACGGGATGCTAGAAGAGGTGTCTTGTGCGTGTGCGCATTTGGCGGTAGCGTGCTTCTGTGCATGTGCGGACTGCAGCAGCCACTTCCGCACATGCAAATGCGGTGTTTACTTCCGGGTTTGCCACGGATGCAACTTGGAACATCCGCGAGACGAGGCGTATGTAAGTTGAGGTTCCACTGTATTCATGTATGTGGGAGTAACCGAGCAATCCAGATTTCTTTTGCACCAGATTGGGGATGGGTGGATGGATTAGGCAAAGGAATTCCTCCACCCAACCTTTCCCAGTCTCTGTTGATCTGCTTCTGGCCATCTGCAGAGTGATGGAGCTCCTCTTCCACCAGCCTAATGTGTAGGCAGACAGATGTCTCACTGGTACAACTAATTCTAATAAGCTTTTGCAGGGAACTTCAAGAGGGAAAGGAAATGAAGGTTGTCTCCCTTCCCTTTCCACAGGCAGAAGTCTTCCATCAGCAAAGCAACCCTGTTTGGCTCGGCACAACACTTATGTTTTATTCATTTCTTTATAATGTCTGTGGCCCATCCTTGTTGTAGGGAAAAGGGTAGGGTACAGATTTTGGAACTCTCAGTACCTATGGCATTAATAGATTGGCCTCAGTGCATTTGGACTATGACATTCTCAACCAAATTGACATTTAAGAGACTAAGAGATGAATCACACGCCAAACAGATTGGTTGAAAAATGCATTTTATTTATAGCCCAGTGGAATGACACATTTCAGGATGCATTATTTTCTCTTTTATAAACATTATGCATGGTTGTACTCGTTGGTTTTGTGTTCTTTTTATGGATGCAATAAAAAAGTAAAATAAAAGAGAGAACATCAGAGGATCTGTCAGTTGGAAAATTCATTACCTGAAGTCAACCGGAGAAACACCTCCAGAGATGAGAAATAGATATTGGTAAATAACACACACACACACACCTCCAAAAAACTATAGGGAGAACTATGGCTGAACTATGGTGGGACCCAGGGCTGTGGCTATGGGAGAAACAAGGCCCTCTTGGAGTTTTAATGCTATGAGCCCCTCCATCGTAGGCTCAGTTTGTACATACGTGTAAATAAACCAATCTCACATCCCTTGGAGATGGTGGTGGTTTACAATAATACTATTGTTGTTGTTGTTCAGTTGTTCAGTTGTGTTCGACTCTTCGTGACCCCATGGACCAGAGCACGCCAGGCACGCCTATCTTTCACTGCCTCCCGCAGTTTGGCCAAACTCATGCTAGTTGCTTCAAGAACACTGTCCAACCACCTCATCCTCTGTCGTCCCCTTCTCCTTGTGCCCTCCATCTTTTCTAGGGAGTCTTCTCTTCTCATGAGGTGGCCAAAGTACTGGAGCCTCAACTTCAGGACCTGTCCTTCCAGTGAGCACTCAGGGCTTATTTCTTTAAGGATGGATAAGTTTGATCTTTTTGCAGTCCATGGGACTCTCAAGAGTCTCCTCCAGCACCATAATTCAAAAGCATCAATTCTTCGGCGATCAGTCTTCTTTATGGTCCAGCTCTCACTTCCATACATTACTACTGGGAAAACCATAGCTTTAACTATACGGACCTTTGTCGGCAAGGTGCTGTCTCTGCTTTTTAAGATGCTGTCTAGGTTTGTCATTGCTTTCCTCCCAAGAAGCAGGCGGCTTTTAATTTCGTGGCTGCTGTCACCATAATACTATTAGGGGCTACTAATCCTCATGGCTGTGTTTTGCTTCCACTGTCACAGGCAGTACGCTTCTGAATATCAGTTGCTGGAAACTACAGGAGGGGAGAGGGCTGTTGTGTTGCTGTGCTTGAGTTGTGCTTGCAGGCTTCCCCTGGGAATATGGCTGGCCACAATCCTGGGCTAAATGGACCACTGGCCTGATCCGGCAATCTCTTCTGATGTTCTTATGCTGCCCTTGACATATTGTGCTCCTTGATGGGGAGATAGGTTGGTCACACCAGCTGTAGCAGATCAGCCACATAGGAATTAACCTTTGTTGGCGTTCTAGGTTCCTGGCACAAATGTCAGCAGTGCACCACCAGAGGAACTGCATAATTGTTCTGTTTGTGTATGGTGTCAATTGCCAACATAGAGAAAATAATGGTGTCATGAAGATGAGATTTAGCAGGCACCTTAAGCATTAACCCTAAGCAGCTTGTTGACATGCTGTTGAAGCCCAGTCTTGAAAAGTGAACATGCTCAAGGTGTGGCATTCCATCAGGAGGCCCAGAAGAGCAAACAGGATATGGTAACATAAAAACCCCAAATATTAAATTAAGAAAAATGCAGAGGGCTGCAGTGTTTGCCCCTCATCACAGATTTGGATAGTCGGGATGTGGAGAACCTCTTTTCACCCAGCTTCTTCTGGAATACTGCTCAAGTATGTTTTAATGTGTAAAAAATGTGAGCCAAAGTGGTGTAGCCGTTACAGTGTTGGACTTGGATGGCCCTTGGGGTCCCTTCCAACTCTACAATTCTATGGGGGAAAAAATGAACATCTCTAACTTTTGCTTTATTTTTGAGGATAATTGGATGCAATTTGCAGGCAAAGTTGCCCCTTCTGAGGGCATGAAGACTGCCAGACTTCAGAATGATAGCCATAGTGATTTTCCTGGAAGGGTAGTCTTTATTGTTTTGGGGGTGGGTGGAACAGAAATCATTAAACTGCCCAGCGTGTTTTGTAGCCAATTGGTCTGAAAATTGCTGACATGAGAGAGGTGCCCCTGGCAAAGAAACCTGTCAGATTGTAGACAAACAAGTCAATTCGTGGGGATTTTGTGCTGTAAAGTTGCATCGTTGAAGTCGGTTTGGAGGCAAAGGGTTCAGGATATATATATATATATATATATATATATATATATATATATATATATATATATATATAGAAAGGAACTTCACGCAGCTAAGGGAGGGGAAAGGGGAATAGTGCCACACTCAGTACTTTTAACTCTAATACTTGGCACAAACAAATGCAAGGGGGGGGGGATAAGAAAAATGAATGAAAATAAAAAGGGCCATTTTTTTGTTGATTAACAGAAAGCGACTGGAGAGGATGAGGGGGGCTACATCTGGTCCACCACTCACAGAATCCTCCTCTGGAGATAATTTGGAAAAAGAGCAATGGGCCAGCATGAGAAACTAGCTATTTCTGTCAATATTCCCACCATAAACCAGTGTGATCCAACAGCCCTGGCAAAAGTATTCCCCTCTAAGTAAAGGCTAGATCTGTCTGTGAAAATGACCTACCCCTTCAACTCTCCACTTTCCTCACCTGAGCCACACCTGGCTATTTCCATTAAAGTCAGTTTAGTCTTGCTTTTGAAAAAAGAAGACGTGTGTGTGTGTGTGTGTGTGTGACTTAGTTGACAGAGCAACACCTGGGTTATAGGATATATATATATATATATATATATATATATATATATATATATATATATATATATATGCATATCCCAAGGCACTCCAGTTTGATCATCTCCTTCCTGGAGTTGCTGCATGCAAAGGTATGAATAAACGAATCTTTATTTGCATCAGCCATTGGCCATAGCAAAAAAAAAAGATATACAAAGAATAGAAATAAAAAGTCAATTATATAAAATATATTTTAGGGTTTTGAATCAATAGTCAAATAGTGGATCTTGTTCTGATTGCCCCAGCTAAAAACCTTGCAACCTTTGCTGCATGCAAACTGTGCTTCATCATTAAGCCACACCCTTTCCCATCCTTTCTTGCTCCCAGTGGCTGATGTGGGGGGGAGGGGCAGCGCTCATGGAAAGGGGTGAAAGGAGCAGAGACTTATGCCAGACCCAGAACTATCTAGTTTGACTGGCAGAGATTCTCTAGGTTGTCTCAGACTGAGGTTTCCCCACCACACATAACTGATCCTCTTAAAACTGGGAGTAATATAAACTGAATATGTTCCTTCCCAAACGCTGGTGTGTGTGTGTGTGTGTGTGTGTGTGTGTACACATACAACCCCACCCCCTCTGATTTACTCTATGGAATTTGAGTGAAATGGGTAAGCATTATATTCCTTTAGTGAGATAGTAAACAAAATGCGCTTTTTCCAGCCATGGATCACCACCACATTCATTTTAAATGCCCATAAGAGCAGAAGAAGAGCCCGCCGGATCAGGCCATTGGCCCATCTCACCCAGCAATCTGTACCAACCAGATGCCTCTGAGAAACCTGTAAGCAGGACACCTCTGCCCGCCTACAATTTGTAGCAACTGGTATGCAGAGACATACTGCCTCTGACAGTGGAGGTAGAACGCAGTCATCATGGCTAGTAGCCAGTGTCCTCCATGAATTTGTCTAAACCTCTTTTAAAGCATCCAAGATGGTGGCCACCATTGCTTCCTATGGAAGTGAGTTCCATAGTTTAACTAAGTGTTGAGGGAAGAAGTACTTTTTTGTATCTGCCCCGAATCTTCTGGCATTTAGCTTCATTGGATGTTTCTGAAGGTATCTGATCTGATTTTAGTAGAGGTTGCATATGTGTGGTTCCTAGATGGTCCCCATCCAGGCACTGTACTGGGCCTGGGAGGTTTTTTTTTTTTTAAGAATTAAAGCCCCCAAGTCATCTACTTCAGAAAATAGGCATTATTCAATTTTGCATTTTTCCTTGCTACTGATAATTTACACCTTCTATTATTTTTGAAATGTGAGACACTAATTATAGAAGTGTGCATTAAAATAGATTGTTGCCTGTGATGCTGTTATTTGTTCATGCTAAGAACAAACTTTTGAGGGTTGTATCCAAAGCTTGTCCTACTGAGGCTCCATCTGCAGTATACGTTTGTAGCAGTATTATACACCACACCTGCTCTCATTTAGAGGGCATGTGGTGCCCTTGGAGTTCCTATAGAAAGGTTTTCTTTTTCTGCTGGTTTTCAGTCTCATTTTCCCCTGTGTATCAGTTGTTTCTGATCGTGCATTTCTAATGGCAGAGTTGAGTGTTTAGATATGCGGCTGTTTCAAAAGGCCTCTGCACAACATGTGGCATTTTAAATACTTTTGGCTGCAGTTCTATACACACTTATCTGGGAATAAGTTCCACTGAATTTAGGCTCATATAGGGTTGCCTATAGCTTTAGAATGAAAAAACACACCTGCTTACCTTGCAATTATAGTTTGCATTAAAAGAAAATCTCCACTGAAAGTGGGATCACTATTCTTTTTATATAGAAACATAAACCCTTTCACCTTAAAATAATATTGTCTCAGAAAGTCTAGGAAAACTGGCAATCAGTTGTTTTTTTCAGAAAATATATTACTATCTCCTATATAGACTGTGGCCACCTCATGAGAAGAGAAGACTCCCTGGAAAAGACCCTGATGTTGGGAAAGATGGAGGGCACAAGGAGAATGGGACAACAGAGGACGAGATGGTTGGACAGTGTTCTCGAACTAACATGAGTTTGGCCAAACTGCGGGAGGCAGTGAAAGATAGGCGTGCCTGGCGTGCTCTGGTCCATGGGGTCACGAAGAGTCGGACACGACTGAATGACTGAACAACAACAACAATTTAGACTGCATATTGGTCCAGAAAGCATACTGGGATCCAGAAGTCACAGGACACTTCTTCTTCTTCTTCTTCTTCTTCTTCTTCTTCTTCTTCTTCTTCTTCTTCTTCTTCTTCTTCTTCTTTAGTAAATTTGTACATCACCCTTCATCCGTAGATCTCAGGACTCTGCAACTGATGTTTGCGCTACTGGATAATTATTGAAGTTTATGAGGGCTGCAGTTCTACCTATTACCATTAGGTGGAAACAGCTCTCCATGTAATTTTCTGCTCAATAAACTTGATTCTAGCCTTCACCAGACATGCACTGATAATATCACCAATCAAGTTCAATAACTCTGGAGGAGCTGCAGACAAACAGGAGAACTTTGACAAACAAACCTGAGGAAAGAAGAGTTTCTTTTTTAAAAAAGATTATTATTATTATTATTACCATAATCACAGAAGTTAACATTGGGAAAAAAAGCTTTAAGTTGCTGTTTGAAGAAGCCTTGATAATGTTTTCAAAAGGCATAGTCAAGCGAGTTGTTTCATTTCACTTTGCAGATCCATCACACTTCTCGTTTCATCTTCCTTTCGGGGCAAAGTGGGGACAAAGAGACCTGTCTCACACTTCCAATTCCCACCTTGAGGGACTCAAGCTGCGGAAACAAAAGAGTTATAACTCCTTCTTCGTTTGCTTTTGAAGCCAGAGCGGGTGCTGATAAGGTTTTCCATGTTTGCAGAGGTTCCCTTCGCAGGCTGGCACAAGTGTGATACAGACTGAACAATGGCTGGTCTCATACCAGATGCCTGCTGAGGTTTTCACAGCCCCACAATTGTAGCATGATCTCTGAAAGGGTCCTCCCTCCCTCCGACCAAGAAGGATCAAAGCAGCACATTCATTTTTGGAGATGAAGGGGAGCACTATACAAAACCCTGTCCTTCAGTTTCTCAAAAGTTTTCTTCTCCTGCAAAAGAGCTTTTCATTTTCCTGCCTCATTCTCAGAGCACTTGGATTGTATATGCTAAAAATGTTGAAACTTAATGAAAAATAATTGAAAAAAATCTTTTAAATGGCAGTGGGTGTGGGATTTTGAAGCTACCTTATTGTTGTGAGGTGGCTAAGGTGGTGTGTGTGTGTGTGTGTGTGTGTGTATGTTTTCCCTCAATAAACATTTCTCTAGGGCTTTGCAGCCTCCCTGGCTGCTTGCCCTTGCTGATTAGAGAAAGCCAAATGAGAGGAGTCACCTTATGCTGTTTTCTCCTGGGCTTTGATTGAATTGTGGACACCTATGAAGGCTGAAGAATGCAGGCCAGAGGTGATATGATTTGTAAAATGAAGCAAAGGACACACAGGTACCCTGGTCATCAGGAAAGGGAGCTAAATGAAATAGCTCAGCCAGTATAGAGATGACTGGGATATTTCAGATGTGATAACTCAGTTGGTACAGTTGGACTTTTAATCTAAGGGTCATGGGTTCGAATCCTACCTTGGGTGAAAAATTCATGCATTGGAGGGGGTTGGACTTGATGACCCACTTTGGTCCCTTCCAACTTTACAGTTCTATGCTTCTATGAACCTATCCATAACAGTTTCACCAAATTTTTCTTTTCTCTTTGATAGTTTTTATCAGCATATATGGGGCTGACTCTGGAGACATTTCAGAAATTGCAGCTGGTGCAGAATTTTGCAGCCAGATTGATGATGAATGCAAGAGGGTCAGATCATGTAACACCAATTTTGGCATGACTGTGTGGTTTCCAATAAGTTTCCAGGCTCATTTCAAATTGCTGGTTTTGACCTCTAAAGCCTTATGAGGCCCTTCTCTGTGTGTCCCCTCTGAGGGAAATGTGGCAGGTGTTGACACAAGAACAGGCCTTCTTAGTGGTGGTTCCCCACTTATGGAATGCTCTGCCTTGGAAGGCATGCCAAGAACCATTATTATCTACCCTATTGGCCCAAATATAAGCCACACCCGAATATAAGCCACACCTTTAAAATTCAAGGAAAAAAGAAGACAATACCCAAATATAAGCCACTCCCTTAAAATTCTGCAGGCTCACACCCGTTCTGTTTTACCGTATGTCTGTTTCAGCCAATTTTTGTAAGGTTGCGAATTTAAACTGCACTTTAACTTTTCACGGTCAGAATTTGGGGGAAAAGTGAGTCTTATATTCAGGCCAATATGGTATATATATTTAGGCACTGTTTATTTTCCACCAGGCCTTTGGTCTTTCCTTATCAGTGACCCCTTGAATCCTGCCATTTTATAAATACAGACATACCTCTGGTTACAATTGCTTCAGGTTGTGTTCGTCACGGGATATGAATGCACGGAACCCGAAAGTACCGGAATGGGTTACTTCCGGGTTTGGCAATTTGCGCATGAGCAGATGTGCAAAATTACATCATGCACATGCACAGAAGCGCTGAATTGAGTTGTGCACATGCGCAGATGCGGCGCTTCAGGTTGCGGACCTTTCAGGTTGCGAAAGGGGCTTCGGAACGGATCCCATTCGCAACCAGAGGTACCACTGTATGGATGTGCTTTTAGTTTTTACTCTGTTTCAGTTGTATGTTGGTTTTAATGTATGCTCTGCTTTTTTTGTAAGCTGTTTTGAGTTACTTTTGTTGAACGGATTTAACAAAGGTTTTGCGGATAAATAATATACAAATAGCCAATCAACAAATTGCTTCAGAAGGCTGAAGGGACTCTTCTCATTATAGGTCCCACCCCCATATAAAGCACTTTATCTCAAACATCGAAAAACAGAGTATATTTATATGAGTTACAAATAGATCCAATGATAAGTGATACAGAAAGGAGTTTTAGTACAGGCTTTATAAGGCTAAAATGTCCTGCTGGAAGAGGAATATGATACCTGCCAGTAGAATAGAAATGTGTGTGGGAAAAGTTGTTGGCATAATCAATGCAGGGTGGAAAATAGCCCCAAATATTCTAAGAAGTGTCATGAATGAATTGTGCTTCCTGTTTTTGTGAGAGCACTATTGAACTTCTTTCATGCTTCTGGGCTCCCATAGGCATCAGTTTGGTCACAGTGAGAATAAAATGATGGAGCACATGGGCAGCAACAGTCTTCTCTGTCAATGGCTGGATGCCTTGGGTTCACCTGTCATCTTCTGTAGATAAAACCTCATGTTTTATTTCCATCATTATATTCATGCTAACATCAGTCCTAGAGCTAGTTGGCATGATAAGTTTTTAAACAGAGGCTGCGTGGTCATCTGCCAGGGGTAGGGATGCAGGAGAAATCCACTGTACTTGGATTCCAAACTAGACACATCTGTTCCTATCCAGGAAAATGGTGGCCCAGATTGGATCAATGGCAGGTTTAGGAACTGCTGGAGAACTGCACTGCAAAATTCAGAGAGGTGCAAATTACAAAGCATGCTTTCGTGCTTCATTCTTGCGTTGTTTCGGAAAGTGTGAATTAAGTAGCTTCACTTTTCATTTCTTAAAGGTAAAGGTAAAGGACCCCTGACAGTTAAGTCCGGTCGCAGATGACTCTGGGGTTGCGGCGCTCATCTTGCTTTACTGGCCAAGGGAGCCAGCGTACAGCTTCCAGGTCATGTGGCCAGCATGACTAAGCCGCTTCTGGCGAAACCAGAGCAGTGCACGGAAATGCTGTTTACCTTCCCACCAGAGCAGTACCTGTTTATCTACTTGCACTTTGACGTGCTTTCGAACTGCTAGGTGGGCAGGAGCTGGGACCGAGCAACAGGAGCTCACCCCGTCACGGGGATTCGAACCACCGACCTTCCAATCGGCAAGCCCTAGGCTCAGTGGTTTACACCACAGTGCCACCCACTTCCCTGATCTAAAAATCAAAACTTTGGGTTGGGGTGGTGGTGGATGCATTTTATCTCTACCACATGTGCAAAGTAAGTTTATGCACCTGAACTCTCTGAGGCACCACATAGTTCTCTGCCCTCTCTCTCCCAGATGGTTGATGACATACCATAGGACATTTATGGGATAGATCCAGACCAACTTAGCCATGCTTACTTCCTTTGCAATCAACGTGGCAAATCAACCCCGACTGGCTTTGGTTCCAATGACACCTAACATGACCTGGAACCAATCCTACTTCTTTTCTGTAGCAGGCCATTCCCCGTGTTTCCAAAGACTAAGGGTTAATGCCGATCTTTACATAGTCAAAATGGTGCTATCCATGCATAAGGAGGTAGGTAGGAACAGGCTTCTGGGAATTCCAGAACAGCAAAATTAAAGGGGAAGAAAGCTTATAAGGAATGGAGAAACCAAAAAGCCAGAGAAATGTAGGGTAATTATCCTTAGTAGGCATGGAATGCTAATGACAGGGCAAGGGGTCAGAAAATGAAGCAGAGTGAAATGGAATATCTTTGGAGAGGGCACGACTGGCTGACTAGCTGGCACAAACCACACTGCAACGTTTTGTTTCAGGTCCCATTTATTCATATGACTATACTCAGAAGAGAAGCAATTTTCAATAATTTAACCTTCTGGTACAGTTAAGATTGTTCCAGATGTCATGGATAATGAGAGCAAATTCTTTTCATTACGTTCTAATTCTGGGGGTCCTTGGTGTTCAACAGTGGAGAGCAATAGGGGGAAACGGGTCCAAAGTGATTCCCGTCTGGCTTACATCTGCCTCAACCCGTATTTATCAGAGTTTGCAAATGATGAAGGATGCTCTGAACATGTTGCATAGGCATATGAGAAAGAATAAAAATAATTGAACATATTTCTCTCCAGCCCAAGTGTATTGTTAGTTCTTTCCAAAACGTTAATTGTTTGCAGTTTTCTTTCAAAAAAGGAGAATCGTTTGGAATCCTCTACGGCAGGCGGCAGGCCTGCTGATCACAGATGCACATTCCAGCTCTTTACCAGCAACGCTGTCTTAGAAAATGTGCAATGCTCCTTGTGGGATTAGAAACTCAACCGAATGGGGAAACTAATCTGGATTAAGCGATGGCCTGCATTTGGAGCTAGGGGAAACTATTCAATGGACCCAAAATTTGAATAATGCAGGGTTTGCTAGTCTTCTTTCATTTACAGTCATACCCCGGGTTGCACACGCTCCGTGTTGCGTATGTTCGGGTTAAGAACGCCCACAACCCGGAAGTGTTTCTGGAGCGCATGTGACCCGGGATGCGCAGAACACTTCTGCGCACTTTGCGCATGTGCAGAAGCGCTCAAATCACACTACTTCCGGGTTTTTGGGTTTTTTTTTCTCCGTGCGTTTGGGATACGCACACCTGCATTATGCATGGCAACCCGGAACGGATCGCGTGCGTAACACAGAGGTCAGGCTATTTTAGCTGACTTGGAAAAGATATCCTGAAAAGAGGTTCTAAGTTACTGCCCAAACTGAAACAAACAAAAGAGAGAGAGAGAGAAAGAAATGTGGATCAAACACTATAGTTCTCTCACTTAGAATTATGTTCCAAGTATTTTGGCTGCCAGACCAAAATCTGTCATATTTTCACGGCACTGCTTATATCAACACCACCATGTATTCTTGGCACATTTGCATGCTCCCAAAATGTCAACATATTTTCACCAAACATTTGCACATTTTCATGTTTTTAACTCTTTTCCACCATGCCATATATCAGGGGTGGCCAACTCCGAATAGACTGCGATCTACTCACAGAGTTAAAAACTGGCAGTGATCTACCCCCTTTTGCGGGGTTCAGGTCGAAGTTGTTGAGATTTTTTTAGGAAGGAGGAAGGCCCATTTTTTAGGGGTTCAGGTCAGAGTTGTTGAGCTTTTCTGAGGCGGGAGGGGTGAAAGGCTAAAATGTTGAGCATTTTTTTGGGGAGCCAGAGTTGTTGAACTTTTTTGGGGGAGCCGGTGATCTACCAATGATCTACCACAGACGTCCAGTGATCTACCGGTAGATCATGATCTACCTGTTGGACATGCCTGCCATATATTTATTCGAGAGCCAATTCATCTGTATCCTCATAATATTTTTGTTTTCTTGCCCATGCCTGTGAACAATTGGATTTTATATAGCATGATTGCAAAATTGGAAGCAAACAATTCATGGTACTGGCAAATGGAACCACCCAACATTTGAATTCAATGAGCAAAAAAACTCCCTATCTGTTTATGATCAGAGTGAGGTCTAATTCACGTTGGTTCAAGCTCCACAAAGCTGGGAAATTGGAGGTTGTGCAATGACACAAATTGTTCTTGCTCACAACTTACCCTCTGCTCATACACACTTTCCCATGGTCTTTCAGGCCCAAATCCAGATGGTGACGATGGCATGCCTAGAACCAGCAAAGATGTTCTCCTGGTCCTGTAGTGCCTTATGAAGCACCTGAGTCTTACTGTATTAGAAGACTCAGAAGAATCGCCCATGCCTGTTTGTTGAGAGCCAGTTTGGTGCAGTGGTTAAGAGCGGCAGACTCGTAATCTGGGGAACCGGGTTCGTGTCTGCACTCCTCCACATGCAGCTGCTGGGTGACCTTGGGCTAGTCACACTTCTCTGAAGTCTCTCAGCCCCACTCACCTCACAGAGTGTTTGTTGTGGGGGAGGAAGGGAAAGGAGAATGTTAGCCGCTTTGAGACTCCTTCGGGTAGTAAAAAGCGGGATATCAAATCCAAACTCTTCTTCTTCTTCTCTTACATCAGTAGCTGCCAGGATGAGTTGTGGAATCGCAGAATCATAGAATTGTAGAGATGAAACCCCCTGCAATTCAGGAATCGCAGCTAAAGCATCCTAATAATAATAATAATAATAATAATAATAATAATAATAATAATAATAATAATTCATACCCAGCCACTCTGTGCGGCTTCCAACAGAATGTTAAAATACAATAATCTATTAAACATTAAAAGCTTCCCTAAACAGGGCTGCTTTCAGATGTCTCCTAAAAGTCTGGTAGTTGGTTTCCTCTTTGACATCTGGTGGGAGGGTGTTCCACAGGGCGGGTGCCACTATCGAGAAGGCCTTCTGCCTGGTTCCCTATAACTTGGCTTCTCGTAGTGAGGGAACCACCAGAAGGCCTTCGGCGCTGGACCTCAGTGTCCGGGCAGAACGATGGGGGGGTGGGGTGGGGTGGAGACGCTCCTTCAGGTATACTGGACTGAGGCCGTTTAGGGCTTTAAAGGTCAGCACCAACACTTTGAATTGTGCTTGGAAACGTACTGGGAGCGAATGTAGGCCATCCAACCTCTGCTTCAGGAGGAATTGATCTACACTCTATTCAATCATTTAGAAGAAGAACACCCAAGGGCTTAAACTGGGAGAGTTGTGCCTGTTCCATCCCACACTTTTCCAAGTCTGAAGGGGGCTTGTGCATTTGACTGGACACACTTACAAATCTCCTCATGATCAGGAACCCTGATACAACAGGGTTCTCGATCACGGGGAGGCTTAAGCATACTCAGCCAACTACACTTGTAAGCCTCCTTCAAACCTTCCTAATCAATATTAAAAGGTCATGGGTGGGGTGGGCATGCCCAGCATGCATGAGGGAATTGGGTGGGGCTGGCATGTCTGCACACACACACACACACACACACACACACACACACACCCCGCCGAATGAGAATGAAAGGCTTAACTCTCATGCATTCCTTTGAACACTGGAATAGGGCTCAATTGCTTCAGACAACATTTCACAAATCAGCATTCCTCTCCCGGTTCTATTAGTCTGTTAACATAGTTTAATGCAATCATACTGGGTTCTAATAATTTTGTCCTATTTAATTGGGTTTGCAATACATCTTATAAAACTACCTGCCACCGAATTAGATTTTAGCGGTTAGAAAGAAAAATGCATTCGCTCCTTGCCCCCCCCTGCATTTCCATTATAAATGCTTAAGTCAGATTAAATTGGTGCAAACTTCTGCAGCAAGCCTTTCTCCTTCTCATCCTGTCCATTGGAGAATTTAATGGAAATAAATAAATAAGCAGGCAAGCAAAGCTGCGCCTTGGGCACGGCTTCTCCCTCCCTCCCTCTGCCTCCCTCTTTTCTTTACAGCGGAAGTTTCAGCCCTGCTCAGTAGCAAAACCCTGCTCTTTTATGTTGTTGGAATAAAGATAAAAATGTGCCAGTCTGTATTTATAGGCTTAGCAGCAGCTGGTGCAAGACCCAAACCGTCAGAATTTGATAAATGAGCCATTCTCCAGTCCTTGGCAATTATAGATTTGCTGCACTTCTGCAAACAGCTGTAATTAAAGTTGTGAGCACAACAGAAAATTTGGAGATTGTGATGCAAGAAAACGGACCTCCTCTTAGTAGGGCTACAAATCTTAAGGACGTGGCAGGGGTTGGCAGGAAGTCATAGATCTCTGATGGAGGGTACAGTACTTACTTCCCCAATTTTGTTACTCTAGATGAGAAGTGGGGAAGCTTTTTGACCTGGTGGGCCAGATCTTTATCTCCCCCAACTCCGGTAGGCAGTAGCAGCTTGCTCCCCTTGCTCCCCAATGCTGCAAATTGCTACAGGTTTCCAAGAGGGAAAGGAGAAGGGTGAAGCATTGGGAAGCTTGACTTGTTGCTGTACCTGCACTGTGCTGAATCTCCCATTGCCTTGCCTCCCACTCAGTAACTGGCAGCGGCAGGTGGCATTGGGAAGCCAAGTGAACAATGCCGCCTTACCTGTACAGTCCCACCAGTTGCAGCTGGCCAATTTTGCAGGCCAACTGTGGAACCATCCACTAGCCAACCATCTGAGAGGTGAATGGTCCCACCCACCTGTCAAAGTTGGCCAATGCAGGTTGGTCAGGGGAGGCAGTATCCCAGCAGGATTGAACCCCTTCTTGTCGGTGGATGGGTGAGAGTTTAATCCTGCTTTCTGCAGGGATCAACAAAACATGGGGGTTCCTCCACCCAGGAATTTGCATGTACAGCTGAACCAACCAGGATTGAATTCCCTCCCCATGAGCTGTTTGGTTTGTCATTGCATGCTGGTACCCCATGGGGAAGATCTAGTCTTTTTATTATTATTAAAAGCTTCATTTTAATTCTTCATGTATTCATTTCAATTATATTCATCCATCTAAAGTGCATTCAGTTTCTTGCTTCCTTGTCTGTTCAGTTTAGAGCTACTGTATTATTCCATCTATAAGACGCTCCCATGTATAAGACGTCCCCGATTTAAGAAAATGGGGGGAGATCTATCTGTGTATAAGACACCCTCAAATTTTGGACATTAATTTTTAGGAAAAAACCCAAGTCTTATACATGGAAAAATACGGTAATTTTGGTAACTGGCCTCCTGCTGGCTACTATTTCACTTTTCCAGGATGCCCATGTTATTGTATTGTTCTGGAACATTCTAGGCAAAATGGCAGATGTAGCAACAGTAACAAAAAGTGCTTTCCAATGGCAGCCACTGCCACCAACCTCCTGGAATGCCCTCCTGGAGAGCCAGTGTGCTGTAGTGGTTAAGAGCGGTAGACTCGTAAACTGGGGAATCGGGTTCGCATCTCTGCTTCTCCACATGCAGCTGCTGGGTGACCTTGGGCTAGTCACACCTCTTTGAAGTCTCTCAGCCCCACTCACCTCACAGAGTGTTTGTTGTGGGGGAGAAAGGGAAAGGAGAATGTTAGCCACTTTGAGATTCCTTCGGGTAGTGATAAAGCGGGATATCAAATCCCAACTCTTCTTCTTTTTCTTATCTAAGGGCACTCTGAGAAAATAAAATGTTGGCCAGAGTTAAATTATTTAAGATCATAAGATGAACCCGCTGGATCAGGTCAAAGGCCGATCTAGTTGCCAATCCTGCACAAATGGACCTCCTTTCACACAACATAGCTTCCCTTCTCCTTCTCTACTTACAGTCCTTGTGTGTGACTCAAAACATCTGCTCCAGAGGCTTCCTCAAATCTTCTGGAGGGTATTATGGAGGTGTGACTGGGAAAGAAAGGAAGTGGTAGATACTACAGGAGCTCAACCATTTCCAGTTCTTATTTATGCCTTGACCAGGGGTTTGGAACCTGTGGCCCTCCAGATGTTGTTGAGTGCCAGTCCCAGCAGGTTCAATCTGAATTATTATTATTATTATTATTATTATTATTATTATTATTATTATTATTATTATTTATTTATACCCTGTCCAGGCTGGGTTTCCCCAGTTGCTCTGGGTAGTTTCCAACATAATATTAAAAACACAATAAAACATCAAACATTAAAAGCTTCCCTAAACAGGGCTGCTTTCAGGTGTCTCCTAAAAGTCTGGTAGTTGTTTTCCCCTTTGACATCTGGTGGGAGGGTGTTCCACAGGGCAGGAGCCACTACCGAGAAGGCCCTCTGCCTGGTTCCCTGTAACCTCACTTCTCATGGTGAGGGAACTGCAAGAAGGCCCTTGGCGCTGGGCTTCAGTGTCCGGGAGGAACGATGGGGGTGGAGACGCTCCTTCAGGCATGCTGGGCCGAGGGCGTTTAGGGCTTTAAAGGTCAGCACCAACACTTTGAATTGTGCTTGGAAACGTACTGGGAGCCAATGTAGGTCTTTCAGGACTGGTGTTATGTGGTCTTGGCGCCCACTCCCAGTCATCAGTCCAGCTACTACATTCTAGATTAGTTGTAGTGTTCAGGTCACCTTCAAATTAGCCCCACATAGAGCGCATCACAGTAGTCCAAGTGGGAGATAACTTGACCATGCACCACTCTGGGGAGACAGTCTGTAGGTCGGTAGAGTCTCAGCCTGCATACCAGATGGAGCTGATAGATTGCTGCCTTGGGCACATGGCTAATGATCCGGATTTCAGCAACATATAGGGTCACAGGTTCCACACCCTTCCTTTAAGCAAATGCTACTGAAAATCTTTGCAGGCAACCATGCCCTTGGAATGATTTCTTTCAAAAGAAATATTAGATTCCCTTCTTTTGGGGGGTGGGGTGGGGTGGGGGAACCACACACCTACCAGTACTTCTCATGAAAACCCAGACATCTGTTTCCAGCTATAAAATTTTAATATTTCAGAACGGCTAGTTCAGAATATGACGTAAGTCAATCATATATCCAATTTTCGCCTTCACATTCTGTTTGAGTTCTTGAAATAGAGAACCCTTCATTCTCTTATAATATCCGGTGGGTAAACCTTACAGCAAGTTACCTGCAAACACTGTGGGAACACCATAAATTCTTATTGGATTTTTTTTTTTTTTTTAAGTAGTATTACCTACATTATTAGGGACTTTAGAATCCTGGAATTCAATCTTATTGAATTCTCCCCCCTCTCCTATCCTCCCAGCTTGTGTCATAGGCAATAACATAAGAACATGAGACCTGCTGGATCCGGGTGATCTAGTCAGCACCCTGTTCTCTCAGTAGCCAATTGGATGCATCTCACTTCTTTGGTTTGGCCAAACATCTTTAAACCCAATGAATGAGGGCACAAGAAAGCCTGAGCTGGGGAAGTGATGGCTGCTTAAACAACAATTCTGGGCTCCAGCTGATGTTGAGGCATACCTCTGGTCCTGGAGGTATCATATAGCCATCATGGCTAGTAGCCACTGACAGCCTTAGAGCCTTATGTTTCCTTTCAATCTAACTTGATCACCACCATCACATCATCAGGTAGCAAATTCCATTAAGAAGTTAAGAAGAGCCCTAATGGATCAGACCAAAGGCCTACCAAGCCCAGCACCCTGTTTTCTCAGTGGCCAACCTGACGCCTATAGGAAACAGGCAAGCAGGACATGAGGCCAACAACACTTTCCCCATGTGTGATCCCCAGCAACTGGTATACAGGCAGTGGAGGTAGAACATAGCTATCATGTCTAGTAGCCATTGTGAAATGATCTCAGGCAGGCAAGTAAGCTCTGATAAGAATTAATGAGTCACTGGCAGTTTTATGGTACGTTTCTTTACAATTAACACCCAGAGAGCAGCTCCGGACCTGCCGCTCTTAGCTACGAGTTGGACGCTTTGAGTCTCCACCCCTTTCGGAGCATGAAGGGCGCCAAAGTCCAGACCTTCCTATCTTGTACTTCCATTGCATTTTAACTCTTTCAGCTCTTCTTGTTTGGAGAGAAGGTAAGTGAACTCCCCCCCCCCCCAATCAAAAGAAGATCCCTCTAAACCACGCATGGCCAAACTTGGCCCTCCAGCTGTTTTGTGGCTACAATTCCCATCATCCCTGACCACTGGTTCTGTTAGCTAGGGATGATGGGAGTTGTAGCCCCAAAACAGCTGTAGGGCCAAGCCTGGCAATGCCTGCTCTAAATGCTGCCTCCCTCCTGGTTGCATAGCAACCCCCTCAATCACACCTATCCCCTCCCCTCCCTTTGCCTGTGAGCTTTCCGAGTGCTCTATCTGAGTCTGGGAACTCTTGATGAAGGGGGGGGCAACTAACCCACTCCTGCTCTGTCTGTGACTGCATTCCCTCATCTCCAGAGTCAGACTCTGGCACCCTCTGTAATGGCATTCCTTCCTCTCCAGAGTCTGACTATTCCCAGACATTCAATTCTGCCACGTCTCTGACACATTGATAGCCTTATCCTCCATGTGTATCCTCCAGGTGCACTATAAATGTGTGAAATATATCCTTTTATCTATCCTGAATCACCTGCCATTCAGCTTCATTGGATGAACCTGTGTTATGACACAGAGAGAAAGAGTTCTGATATACACTTCTCTATACCAGGCATGCGGAACCTTTGGTCTGCCAGATGTTGCTGAACTGTGACTCCCATCATCCCTGGCCATTGGCTATGCTTTCTGGGGCTGATGGGAGTTGTAGTTCAGCAAGGTCTAGAGCAGGGTTTCTGCTTTTGAACTACAACTCCCATCATCCCTAGTTAGCAGCATCAGTGGTCAGGGATGATGGGAACTGTAGTCCAAAAGCAACTGGAGAGGAGACCCAAGTTTAGGAAACCCTGGTCTAGAGAGTCAAAGGTTCCTCGGACCTGTTCTACATCTTGCATAAATTGATACATCTCTTCCAATTCCTTCTTAACCTGTCTTTCTCCTAAATGAAGGCCGCATTCTCATGGCAGTTTATTCCATTTCCCCAGCATTTCCTTGTTAATTTCCACATTGTATTTGAGCTTTCTAGTGGAATATAGTGGAAGTTAAGAACTCATTTCAATGCCACTTGAGCCAATATTTTTAATGCCCCCTGAAAATAATAATAATAATAATAATAATAATAATAATAATAATAATTTATTTATACCCCGCCCTTCCCGATTTAAAAACCGGGCTCAGGGCATCTAACAACAAATATAAAACATTGATTAAAAACGACTTAAAAAACAGCTTAAAAACAGCATAAGGTACAACATAAATGTAGCATCGCCAGGGCTAACTGGCCAAGGAGACCAGGGAAGAGTTTAAATGTGGGGTTTCAGAAGGGTTTCTTCATAGAAAAGGGGAAGGGAAAAAGGAATGAAGGATAAGGCTAAATTGAAGGCCAGGCGGAATAGCTCTGTCTTACAGGCCCTGCGGAAGGAGATCTAGTCCCGCAGGGCCCTAGTCTCATTCCACCAGGTCGGAGCCATCACTGGAAAGGCCCTAGCCCTGGGGGAGGATAATCTGACTTCTTTAGGGCCCAGGACCCTTAAGCTATTATTATTCATGGTCCTTAGGGTCCTCTGCGGGACATACCAGGAGAGGCGGTCCCGTAAGTACAAGGGTCCTAGGCCATTGTGGAAGATGTTCCTTCCACAATGGTTAATTGATGTCTGTTTCCAACATTTTATATGGTTTTTTATTGTATGGTTTTAGTGTTACTGCTTTTTAGTGGCACAGCAGTGTATAAATATTTTTAAACAGCTTCCAGAAAAAAACAACTGTTTGCAAACATGTTAACTTAGAAAATTGCAAGAGTAAAGTTGCAAAACTCGGGGTGGTGTCCCAGCCTACAGTTCTTTCCTGCCATTTGAATGGGTGAATCATGGGGGTACAGAAGCATGAATGTGCAGAAAGCGTAGCAATGTTGTCCAACGAAGTTCATGGTTGTTTCACACTACATCCACTGGTGTGAATGAAATTTAGCATGACATGATGGTATATTCATCAAAAACCCAGAGCTCAGCAATGCAACAGGTACTGCAGTATGAAATGAACATTGGGAAACAAGACAGGAGTGCCAGAAATATAACCAGGAAGACTAAAACAGTATTCCCCTCATCCGAATGCACTCTAAATACTCAAATATCATAACCTTCCCTTTTAAGATGGCAGTTGCTTCGACCCTTTGGCCGTTCTGCCTCCCCTTTTTTGCTTCTCGTTGTATAAAATGCAATTACAGGAATTTGCAGTGAAGATTATTTGGCTCAGTTGATGTTTAGCTCAGTAGAAGGTTATTCCCTGTACACCTCCATGGAAAGATAATGGATGGATCTGGCAGAGGGGGGGAGGACTTAGGGGCCTGGTTGAAACCTCATCTAACACAGCCCCAGGGTTTAGGAAAGCGTGAGACACAACAAGACCATTTTGATGTTGTTGCTGCTGCTGTTCAAAATGGTTTAATTAGGCAAATACTAGGGGATCTCTCATTCTTTCATACTCACAGCCGTGGAGTCTATTTGCAATTAAATTGAGTAGAGTTACACTCTCAAGTAAAAAGGGAGCTGCCTGGAAATTAGTAATATGCATCTCTCTACCCTTTTGACAAATTATTTTCGAGTGAAAAACATCTGCTCCAGCTAAAAAGGGTTTCTTCCATCTTCTACTTCTGCTTTATGCAAATTGTTGTTTAGTTTTGCAAACTGAAGGGAAGGCGGGGGGGGGGGAGAGAGGTGGTCTCTTTTGCCAAAAGGGACAGCCAAATCACACTGATGAAATTTAGTGGGGCTGGGAGTGGAATATCATTTTCTCTCTCTATTTAATTATATTTACCCTTTACAACAGGTGTAATGAGCTGAACACCTGATGGATAATGATAATACCAGATGGTTTGGAATTGTAACTCCATATGCTATGTGTTTTAAAATAGAATAAAGATGTGGTTAACCATTGAGGGGCTGCTACTAAGATACAAAATGGTTAAAAAATACTTGGGGGTTTCAAACAGACTTAGGGATGCCACCTCTTTATCCTGGCCTTTGACACCTGAGAAGTGTATTTTCAGGACCCACCCTATACTTGCACCTGTAATTTGCTTTAACTGTTATTAGTACTAAATTTTAAATTATTGTAACCCACTCTGGGATCTGCTAATGAAGGGTGGGTATTATTATTATTATTATTATTATTATTATTATTATTATTATTATTATTAACTTAAAACAGTTTCAAAACAGCACAGTGAATATCAGAAGATTAGTTTAAAAATAATACAAAATGTATACCTATGGCAGAGACCTTTTCATCCAACTGGGAAATATGGTCCGATGTCATTTCTTGTCATTTCATTTTAATTTATAGCTAGTTAGCAGATAATGGGGATGCGGGTGGCGCTGTGGGTTAAACCACAGAGCCTAGGGCTTGCTGATCAGAAGGTCGGTGGTTCGAATCCCTGCAACGGGGTGAGCTCCTGTTGCTCGGTCCCAGCTTCTGCCCACCTAGCAGTTCGAAAGCACATCAAAGTGCAAGTAGATAAATAGGTACCGCTCTGGCGGGAAGGTAAACGGCGTTTCCGTGCGCTGCTCTGGTTCGCCGGAAGTGGCTTAGTCATGCTGGCCACATGACCTGGAAGCTGTACACCGGCTCCCTTGGCCAGTAATGTGAGATGAGTGCCGCAACCCCAGAGTCGGACACGACTGGACTAATGGCCAGGAGTCCCTTTACCTTTACCTGGCAGATAATCAGTTCATCAGAGAGACCTGATTCCAGTATGGAGATTATTTTATTTATCTGAAGCAGTAGTTCATTCACTTTCTCTCCATCTATCCACAAGAGTCAGTGTAGCGTAATGGTTAGACTGTTGGACTAGGACCTTGGAGACCAGGGTTCAAATCTCCTCAGTCATGAAACTCAATGGTGACCTTGGACTGATCAGAGTCTTTTGGCCTAACTTACCTCATGTTGTTGTTGTAAGAATAAAATTGTGGGGAGAAGAACCAGGCACACTGCTTTGAACTCCTTGGAAGAAAGGGGGGGGGAGATAGAAATGTATTAAGTAAATAAAAAATAATAATAAATGTAAGTTTCATGCATAAAGCACTACATAGTAATGAAAGGACACTCTTAAAATACAATTATTTTTATTATTACTTTATATAGCACATAAAAATACAGTTGTTCTTTTTAATGAACACTCCAGGATCAAAGATGTTTGCAGTTGATAATGTTCATACTGTTCAAATGACTTTTCTTCTTGCGAACTGCTCCATGAGTTGTTCTCTAGTATTTATTGTCTTTAGATACATTGCTGAATGAGTTATCTGTATTTGCATAAAAGTGTGTGTGGGGGGGAGTCACTTGAAACAAAAATCATGGCTAAAAGCTGGCCCAGAGTTATTTTGACAAATTAAGAGTCAGAAAATTGAGCCTCTCGACTCATATGGGACAAATAAAACACTTTGCAGATGGTAGAAACATCTACTCTTCCACCAACATTGGAAAATCTGAGGACTGCATCTGACTAAGCCTTTCCTCAGAGCACACCCAATGAAATTAATGGACTGAAGCTGGTCATTGTCTACTATGGGTCTACTTTGAGCAGAACTAAAATTGGATGCAGCCCTAACAGTTTTGGAGATCCTAAAAGAGTTTCCATATTTAATTGTTGAACTTCTGTGGGACATTCAAGTTACAGAGGGCAGAAGTTCATCTGTTTCTCAACTAAAAGAGTGTGGCCATCTCCAGTACAAAAAGGATTGGGGGTGGTGGTGGCACTGCTTACATGGAGAGTAAGTCCTCATTATATTACAACCAGCTGCCTCATTTAGCTTGTAAAATTATTTATTTTGATACATAATTACATGGGTTGATACTTTAGTCAGCAATTAATTAGTTCTAATTGGAGTGTAAATTAATTAAAAGAACACACTTTGTCAACTGTAATTTGTTTTTATCCAGCTCAGTACTGGGATGGGTGTGAAAATGAAGACAGCAACCCACATAGGGGAGTGTTGGAGCCATTTCCAAATTGACACAAGGCTGTTCTTAATTATTTCGCAACACCAAGTAGGTACAGCGATGTTCTATTCTGGGTAGGGTGCTAACAGGTGCTAAAATGAACCCATGCTGTTTAGCCTTCAAGAAAGGCTAGACTGAGAAGCATCTAAAGCCCACATCATTCCAGATATAAACAAAAAAAACATGAACATGGAACAGACTATTCAAGATGCTTAAGAAAAGAAGCTGGTTATAGGCTTAAAACGCCTTCTTAAGAGACAATTAATCACGCATGACACATTTCATTGTTATGTGGCTTGCTATCATTGGGCAGTATCCAATGCAATGTAGACTCGTTGAAATTAATGGATATAGTCAAACTGAACTTAGCTGCATACAGTCTATTATCTTACTCATCCTGCACCACAATATCCTATCTTGCTTCTTGATGAGAAGCATTTTTTTTACTGATTTCACTAAAAATAAGAAAAAAATATCATTAATTAAATGCATCGATATACACATTGCCTTACCTATAGTATTATATCCATATACTCTCCAGGTTTCCTAAAGTAATCAGCATATAAACAGATACATAAAGCAATGCAATAAGCAACTGTGTGAAATATATAATTAATTACAAAATTGTGCTGTATCATGGGAATACATTTATATGTATCTTACATAAAATATATGTACTTTTTGTATATAATTTTGAATATATATATAGTTGGCCTTCTTGAACAACCATACCATGCGTAAGTGGCTTGGACACCTATGGGCACAGGAGTGATCTGCTGCAAAGCTAAGTCAGGTCAGAACAGCCAAATTCTGTGTACAAATCCATTTAAAATGGATTATTCCTCCATCCATAATAACAATATCCTGTTAAAAAGAACTGTACTCCATTTAATTGTGATGACCTTTTCAATCAATCAAAAGTTTGAACATTTATCCAACTCGGTTTTCTGAAACTTTATGCCCTCCAGGTGTTTTTGGACAACAACTCCTATCATCCCTGGCTATTGACCATAGTGGGGCAGACTGAGAATTGTAGTTCAAAACATTTTAGAGCCACCAGGTTGGAGAACGCCTATCTAAGTGGCCTATTGACTAATTGCCGCAGAACTAATTCATGGGGATTTGCCATCTGTTCCATTTTATATTAGTGTCCTCTAATTTCATTTGCTGATTCAGCTTTTAAAAATTTGCATACATTTCCACGAATCAACATATGTGTGTGATTCCACACTCCCAGTCTTCTGGGAGAGATGGAACTCTAATCTAGTTTTCATGTTGAACATCTGACGTTGCAAACAGGGTGAAGAGATATCCTTGCTGAGATAAATTTTCTGAGATATGTAAGCACTGAGTAGATTAATGGGAACTCTACTTTATATAAGCATGATGGCACTATCCCTCAGAACTCTCCCTCCCTCTCCTTGTCTAACTCTCTCTCTCTTTATGTATATAGTACTTCAAAGGGAGAAATGAAAAAGAAGCCACCAAGAATGATTTACGCCATGAAGTGGAGGACACCATCACACAGGAGACACTCCAGATGAAAGAAGGATGTAATCTTGTCATAATAGGTCCTTAGCCCCAACATTTTTGTCAGAGGCATGTATCCACAGAGCGGGTGCAAATCACAAAAGTGGAAGGGGAAGACTGAATGAGCTTTATGGCATTTGTAATATCAACATATCTCATCCACTCTGTTTCTAAGGCCAATGGGCTAGCAAAGAGCTGCAGCTCCTTTGTGGAGCACCTGCTCTGCATGTTGAGCATCCCAGGTAGGGATGCTGACATTTCTAGGCAGGACTGGGTATGCACCTTGTCCAAAACCCAAGGCAGCCAATGCCAGACAACACCAAGCTAGCTGGACCAGTGGTCTGACTCAGATACTGTGTATCTGAAGAAGTGTGCATGCACACGAAAGCTCATACCAAGAACAAACTTAGTTGGTCTCTAAGGTGCTACTAAAGGGACCCAGGTGACACTGTGGGTTAAACCACAGAGTCTAGGGCTTGCCGATCAGAAGGTCGGTGGTTCAAATCCCTGCGACGGGGTGAGCTCCCGTTGCTCAGTCCCAGCTCCTGCCCACCTAGCAGTTCGAAAGCACGTCAAAGTGCAAGTAGATAAATAGGGACCGCTCTGGCGAGAAGGTAAACGGCGTTTCCATGCGCTGCTCTGGTTCACCAGAAGCAGCTTTGTCATGCTGGCCACATGACCCGGAAGCTGTCTGCGGACAAACACTGGCTCCCTTGGCCTATAGAGCGAGATGAGCGCCGCAACCCCAGAGTCGGACATGACTGGACCTAATGGTCAGGGGTCCCTTTACCTTTAAGGTGCTACTGGAAGGATTTTTTTTCCCAGTATAAGACAGCTTCCCATGATTGTAGGTTATGGGATGGGGAGAAATCTGAAGCCTAGGGAGTCTTTGATCTGTCTTGAGATGCCTTGCTAACAGCATGGTGTGAAAACCTTCCCAGAATTGTCCCAATTTGCCTCATAATTCAGGGTACACACAGAGCTTTTGCACACCCTTAGTGCTTGTTCAAAGCAGGGTGAGCCAATGTGGCAGTTGTTGTCGGACTGCAACTCCCACTACTCCTAATTCTTGGTCATGCTGGCTGGAAATGATGGGAGCTGTAGTCCAACCATGTGTTGCATGTCACCCCAATCTAAGAGTGATGCAAGATTCCAGGGGTTCCAGGCACTTGCCCAGGGTTCTCGTTTCCTTTTGGAATGAGGCACAGTGGAGATTCTGGTGTCTTTATGATAAATGGCTTATTTGCACACATGTACAACCTGAGCCTACAATGGAGAGGTTCACAGCATTAACAACCCAAAAAGGCCTTGTTTCCCCAACAGCCATAGCCTTGGAGTCAAGCAAAAATCAAACATCACTTTTGAAAGTTTAAATTTGGTAGGTTCCATTTTAAATGTGAACTGAATTGAATTTCTCCCTCATCCCTAGTGGTCATAGGCAGTAGTGGAGGCAAGAGACATCTCAGGCAGCACCATGCGAAGACGTTGTTACTGCCTGTGTCCTCCTTGGACCATCAGTATTCCAGGCCCAAGGCTGCATTTCCAATCCACAGCTGTTCGCTACTGCGGTTGCAGGCAATGGCAGGAATTCTTTCTCATCAACAACTTCCCAAAGGTGGCTGGGCAGCTCTACTTCCAACCATAGCTGTCAACTTTCCCCCCTTTTAAAGGGAAATTGCCTTATTCCGAATAGGATTCCTCGCAAGAAAAGGGAAAAGTTGACAGCTATGCTTCCAACTGCTCCCACAATCACAGAATTAGCAAATATCTGCCAGCTTTGCTTAACCTGACATATTATGCTCTCCAACTAATGGAAGCAAAACCAGTGGACATTTGATTGAATACAGTTTTAAATTGTCAATTTTGACTGATTGGTTATCTCTCTGCCAAACAGCACTGCCACTTCTCTCCATTCCAAAGCATGTATTTTGACAAGACACCTGAAAGCCTCATCTTTCCATCACTTAGAGGATGAATAAAAATGGAAAGCCCTCCGTTAATTACTGCAATTTGATTGGCACCAGCTTTCAAACATTTCTCTTTTGTTCTCTTAGTATTTCCTAGTTCAATCTTCTGAGCCACATTGTATTCACAAGATTATTACTTGGGCTGCAATTACAACTATTGAAGCCTTGGAAATGTTGCTTGCCAAGTTTTTTTTTTTTTAATTGTTTAAGTCACATCAAAGCTTAAAGAGAACTTACCTCCCCAAAAAAGCAGTGGATATGTTTTTTTAAACACCCTTAAGTTCTGGGAGAGGGAAGGCTTGAATGATACCCTTACCTGATCATTTCCCTACATAAAAGTATGCTTCCCCCCTGCACACCTGTTTTGCTTCCATCACTACTGTAAGACCAAATGTGTTCTACACCAGCGGTGGGTGGAGTCTGTGGCTCCACATGTTTCTGGACTACAATTCCCATCATCCTTGAGCATTGGCTATCCTGGCTGGTGCTGTTGGGAATTAGAGATCAGCAATATCTGGAGGGCCACAGGCACCTCGCCACTGGACTGCACTATCTAAACTTCCAATTCAACACTCAATTCAAGATGTACCAGTAGATTCCCATGGGCTGGGGAGCTGACCAGATGGGAAGAACCTCTTCCCACTGGTCTGCTCCTGGACCATAAATTGAGGCCTGTAGCTGCAGCAGTTGCCTATCCATGAAGCTCTATGTTGCACCAAACTCTGTGAGCTGTAACCAATAAAGTTGTGCTCATTCTGAACCATCTTTGGGCCTATGCTCCTTACCCTTCAGCAAAAAATAGTTTGTCCTTTGATATTCAACATATGCTACCAAGCAGTATCTCTCTTGACCCATTGTGCATATTTCTAGGCCATTGGAAAAATATAGCTGAAGTTTTGCATTTTGAAATCTTTGCTGAAAAGTTAAGGGCAAGAATGGCAGTAGCCTATTATTAAAAGTAGGAAGGACTTGCTCCTTTATTTTTATTTTTTAAATTTTGTTATAGAAAACGGGATTCTGCAATAATGACCAAATGAACTAGTAGCACTTTTAATTTTCTTTCTGTCGAAATATAGTCATGTTTGTTATGGGAATTTACTGCCAATCAATTTAACGGGCTGATCCTGGGTATTTATGGGAGAGTAATAAACAACAAATCTCTATCCGCCATCTCCATAATTGTAGAAACAACACATGCAATCTCTTACTAATGGCATCAGCTTTTCCAGTACTGTCAATAGGTTTCGGGAGCTGCACCGCTGCAAATAATGTAATGCCTTTTCTGTTTATTATAATTTGTTCTTTGAGAAGAATTGTCCCGCTGATGGGCATGATCTGCTCAGGCTGACTGTCCAGGTGTGAGCATAATCCCATGAATCACTTGAGATGTAAAATGGCTTCTTTTTACATGGCCGACCTGCCCCAAGGCAAAATGCAACTAAATATTACTGCAAATATTCTATTACAAGTTGTGTTTAGCTTTTAATGATTTGCCATAACATGCCTGATTAAAAACCTGCCTGAGTTCTAAACCTAATGAACCTTAAACTTTCACATTAGAGACATTAATTATGTCAGTCCCAGTGGCATCCCAACAGAGCACAGTTAGCCAGCTTTATTAATACAGAACCGAGGGCTTGCTACGGAGAGACAAAAACAAAACTTAATCCCCTCCACCCCTACTGAGGCATTAATGGATGAAATGTTAGCTGTTGGGACTAGTGGATATAAGTGGCCTTTGAGCAATGTAGGAAGAGCACATAGTGCTTAGCTATAAGCTGAAAGAACAGCTAATGATCCATAGCATCATTGCTATCCAGTAATGCCATCATCTGCTGGTGAGCTGGGAAAATTGGGTTGGCTGCTGATGTTGGGGACGAGGATGCCCATGGACTACAATTTTCAACATCCCTGGCTACTGAACATGCTGGATGTGGATGATGGGAGCTGCAGTCCAACTGCATCTGGAGGAAAATGAGTTGAGGCATGGGATGGCCCAGATGGTGATGGTATCTGTTTTCATAATTGCACTAGCTTTGGCTATTAAAAGAAAACATCCATTCATTCAAATTACATCTGTGTTGCAATTCATTGGCCGAATTAGCACAAGTGCCATTATGTACGTTCAGGGCTGGACCGAAACAACCAACAAAGCTGAATGTTGGAAGATGCATACAGATAAAAGAAAATTCTTCTTCATGCAGCCCTGGTATGTGGACCCCAGAAGGTATTGTGGCCCTTGAGCTGAGCTGAGAAATCCACTTACCTTTCTCGAGGTGTAGTGGCATTGCGGGGTGGGTGAAGGGTGGCACTTCTTCTGAAGCATCCCTGATGAGGCTGCCTTGTCAGGGAATTCCTAGACATTGAGGAGCCAGAACAGCTTGCCCAGGTTGAATTTAGCCTTCCAGCAGTCATTCCTGAAAAGGCCGAGTTGATTGAACCTGCAGGTTCACTCAGGTCTGCTCCTCAGGAATATAAACAAACCTGCCACAGCCTTGGCACACAGATCATAGAATCATAGAATCATAGAGTTGGAAGAGACTACAAGGGCCATCCAGTCCAACCCCCTGCCAAGCAGTCCAACCCCCCTGATTGCCTCCCTTCATATTGTGCTGTCTATATTTTGACAGTTTTTGTTTGTTTTTGAACTTGCAGTTGCCGTATTCAGGGCCAGGGAAGAATTCCCCCCTCAGACTAATTGGCTCTGTCTGAGGGTTTTGCCTACTTCATAGCAATTGTCACAGCTTTGGGTGATTTTAGGCATTGGGTAAGCCTTAGTCATGGCTGGAGAGGAGGCTGTAAGCCTTTGCTTGCCCCTCCAAGAGAAGGGGTATCCCATTAAAGGGATTGTGGAGGAGGTGATTATGTCCAGCTAGGGCCATAGCACTCCTTGAAGTGAGGATCCTGATGAGAATGTTCGTATGTGATGTACGTCATAGGACCGCCTAGCCTCAAGATGACCCCACAAGATACTTCTAGCAGGTAGGCTGGTTGTGATAGGTTCAGTGGCGTTGGAAGGGGGGGTGCAGTTTGTGCGATCCACCCTGGTTGTCATCATTGGGGGAGGGGGGTGACAAAATGGCAAAAATATGTGTCATGAGCTGGTTTTCTCTGGGATTCCCCTCCCTCATTCCACACCTGCAGGGTGAAGAGGCAAGGCGGTGGTTCTGGTGTGTCTGGTTCAATGCTGAGGGGACGTGGCATCCCCTTGGGCTCAGCCACCAGTCACCCACAGGGCTTCCTCCAAAGAAGTCCTCTCAGAAGTGCAGTGCAAGGTGGCTCCCGCCTGCCTTCATTCACCCTCCTGCCCTCCACCCCTTTCCACTTCTTCCCCACTCTCTGCCATGGAGCCCTAGAGGGAAGCGATGAACACACTTGGAGCACCATCTTCCTTCCTTGCCTGTATTCTATTCGCGGCTGCAGCAGCTCCTGCCCAGGCAAAGGTGAGCCAGCAGACCCCTCTCTCACCCCAGCAGCTTAGCGAGGGAAAGGTGAGGCGGGCTTGGCGAGCAAGGCACCTGCCCAGGGTGGGCTTCAGCCGCAGCCGCGCGTGTGCCCGCACAGCCCTGCTCAAGCGCAGAGGACAAAGGGGGTGGGGAGTTTTAAGTGCTCATGCTCACAATATTAAGTAAACAAACCAGAAAAATAACACTTGCCACTGTATCTTATTTTTCCTTCTTTTAATAATTTCAATGTGGTGGTGGTGGTGGGGAGTAACAGGAAGTTTTCCTCACCAGGTACCACCTGACCTTGCTACGCCACTGGATATGTTGTACCCAATGCCTATGCCAAACCTTTACATCCATAATCAATGGCGTTGAGGCCTTATTTGATCCAATTCGAGGTGTCCTCTCTGGTTCCTTTAATGGGTTGGGATGGCGATGCTTTGCCATGCAAAGGTTCCTTTCTCTATCTTGCAATGCTTGTGGCGGTGGAGGATTTCTGTTCCCATCTACAGAAATGAAAGGTAGCCATGCCTCTCTTCTTGGCATATTTTGCTTCTGGCTCTCCTCCTGCCAGGTATCAATAGTGCTTGGCAAAGGATCTTCCCTCAAATGGCTGGAGCTCATGTGCATATGCCTAAGCACACTCATTTGTGGAGGACAAGTGGTGGTGGGTGCTTCAGAATCCAATTATGTGCTCATTATGCTGCCTTCCCTGTGATATTGATTACAAGTTCTGCTGAAACCAAGCAAAAGACACTTAGCTAATTATTACTGAACAACATGCACTTGGAGGTCTTATTCTCTAGGCTGAAGATTCACCACAACACTGGAAATCTGCAGAAGCATAAGCTGTGGTGCTTAATTTGCACACTGCTCACCATAGCTATGTCCCAGGATCTATTTTCAGCATCATGGGACATGCAATAGAGTTGACTTACCACATGTTTAGGTAAGCAAAGTCATACACATTGCCATCGACAGAGGAGAGAAACATAAGGCCATCGAGTCCATAGTCTAAAATGACCTAACTTCACTGCTGGTCTAGTTTATCAAGTGCTCTCCAAAACAACCCACAAACCGAAACGGAGCCATCCTTTGAAATTTGCACTTCTCTGAATTTTGCAATGTGGCTCTCCAGCTACATAATGTGTACAAAAATACACGTTCAAGGGTAAAGTGTGCCTCAAGAAGCATATGTTGGTAAAAATCACATTAAAATAATAGGGTAGATTGCTTTGCATAAATGTGTATCTTAGGCAAGGTTTCAGAGAAGTGTGTGTGTGTGTGTGTGTGTGTATGTATATATATGTATATATATATATATATGTATGTATGTGTGTGTGTGTGTGTGTGTGTGTGTATATATATATATATATATATATATATGGAGAACTTCACTGATGAATTTTCACAAGGACTTAAAAAACAAAACAAATTTGTAGGCTGATGAAGGAATGTGGGGAACTGAAGGTCAGACTGGAAAAAATGAGAAACTGAGAGAAAATGAAATTGACAGAATTTCCTAACCCTAGATTTACATCCTCCGCATAACCCACACTGAAATTCCTATAGACAGAAGTGTTCTCCGTTGCAAGTTTGCATATTTAGTGTCCTGTTCACTGCAAACGGACAAAATATTGGCTGCAAGAACGAGCAGGAACTCCATCTGCCAACAAAAGGGATGATCAGACAAATAGCCAGAAATCAATATGGTGCCAAATCTCCAGCAGAATCATGAACTTGAGCTGTCCTTCATTCGTGCTTTATTCAGAACTCCATTCAGTACTCTTTCTCTCTTTTTGGTAAGTAACATAATATCTGCCCTGTATCTGATATGTTTGTTTGTGTGTTCAAAAAAATAAAAATGCAAGCAGAGCAGGGTTTGGGGGCAAACAGGAAATCCTATAAGGCAGGAGATCTTGCAGCAAGTACCGTGGAACATACCCGCTGTGGCTGCAACACCCACTGTTCGCTCTCTGTCTTTATTTCATTTTATTTTAAACATTTATATATTCCTGAGTTTCCTCCCAAGAGCATGCAGAAGATAACAATTAAGATTAAACAACCACAAAAAATGCACCAAACGATTTTTTTTAAAAAAAATCCCTTTACAATTCCACGGAAACAGCAGCAAACGACATGATGACACAGTACAGCAGCAATAACACTTTATTTGAAAAACAGAGGTAGTGAAAGAATTCAATAAGCCAGCAAATTGCAAGCCAAATGCCTTCCTAAAAAGGAAGGTTGATGAAAAACAAACAAAGAAACAACAACCGAGTTTCTGAAATGCAATTAATAGGGATGTAGGGGATAAAGATAGTCCTCTATATGAAGGACTGCCCCTGGGCAGTCCTTTATTCAAATGAATGGTCTGAAGGGCTGTTTGATCTGAGTCCGGTTTAAAAATAAAGAAGCCCCCAAAGGGAGATCAGGAGTATGGAATTTGCCCATCAACAGTTAGCAGCACCTGGGCAGCAGACTGAGCAGGCACACAGCTCAATTGGCCACAGTCTTCTCCACAATGGTGAGATGTATTGCATTTCTATTTAAAATTATAGTAATTATTTCTCAATGTGAATCTAGACATACAGATTAGCACATGCACATTTTAAGCGTATCTGTGTCATCAGTTTGGGTGATAAACGTCTTTGATGATGGGCTTTGAGACCATCTTTGCCTTGATCCAGTGCCTCATTTGTACGGTAGCTCGTTGGGAAAAAGAGGCTGTCTGTAAAGGATAGTCATTTATTTGCTGCCCTCCTCTAAATAGAAGCCCCACTGTGAAGCAGATTCAAGAAGGCCAGATGCAGTGGAAATCTGCACATTTCTGATGACATTAGTGCATCCTCTGACAATCAAACTAGCTAATTACTCCCCAGCCATATATTAAACCAAAGCTTGCAGAAGCTCATCTGAAAAGAGTGAGTGAGAGAGAATAAATTTACGATATGCCATCCCCAGGGATATTTCTTTGGCTCCTTCTCTTTTTGTCATTTAGATAACAATTTGAAACAGGGGTGGTGTTTTTTTTGGGGGGGAGGAATGCTGGCCCAGGCTTTAGGTGAATCAGTAAGAGAACTCTAACATGGCTTAATCACAATTTGGATTGGGGTTGATTTTAGTCTGTTATTGTAGAATTTTTGTATGGGTGCCTTTCATCCTTTGTGTACGGCACTTTGGAGGCCTCTTGAGATTAAAAAGCAGGGAACAAATATTTCCAAAGTACAAGTGCCCCCCTGTTTCAGAGATTTGTCCTTCAACTTATAGAGCAGGGGTCCCCAAACTAAGGCCCGGGGGCCGGATGCGGCCCAATCGCCTTCTAAATCCAGCCCGCGGATGGTCCGGGAATCAGCGTGTTTTTACATAAGTAGAATGTGTCCTCCCTGCACTCAATCAGAAGCCGCAATTTGGTTTTCAAACATTTCGGAAGTCAAACGGACTTCCGGAATGGATTCCGCCTGACTTCTAAGGTACGACTGTAGTAGGCAGTATCTAAATGATTTGTCTTGTCAGTGCAAGGATTTATTCCCCTGTCTGTGTGCTGAAATTGGTTTTGAGGGGTTTCACCAATTGTGGAGCAGATTTGGGGAGGCTGCCAGGCATGCAGGGGTTAGCTGGCTACTGCACAGTATATTCCCACAAATCCAGAAAGCCACCCCCATCCCATGTGTAGAATAACAACAACAACAACAACAATAACAATAATTTTATTTATACCCCACCTATCTGGCTGGGTTTTCTCAGCCACTCCACAGAAGAGCATGGCTTGGGTAGCGCTAAGAACCACCAGTCTGGATGCATCCAAAATTTGGAAACTGAAGTGCACTAGTTTAATCTACAACACGAGGCCTCTTCTTAGGACCCAGAATGCTCAATCATCTTCAGTTCTCAGACCAGAGCAAAATCCTTGTAATGCACAACAGTGCCTTGCTTCCTCGGTTGGCAACAGATACATGCCACTGTCACCACATCCAGAATGCAAATAAAATAATGTCCAACAGCTAGTGGCATTCGCATGGCAGAATATGTTTTTGTCTAATAGCTGGATCTTATCTTTCAGCAAAATGAATTCTGTCAATTTCCTTCAATCCTGTCAAATGGAAATTGTTTTCTGTCCTCCGAGACAGATCTTTTATTTGGATGGTGATGTTTATTTGATCCCAGCCTTTAATATTTTCCCTTCGCAAGCCACACCATTCTGATTTCATAGCCGTTTTGCAGGGAAATGCATTTTGCCCCCCCCCAAGAAATCTTCTTTGCTTTGTTGTTATCAAGGTTTCAAAGGGAATGGATGGGATTCTAGGCTTCAACATAGCAATTTTGCTTCTCAAAACCATTATGTATGGAGAAAGGCATGAGAAACGACAATAGCACAATTTTCATGCTGTGCATGGGGCAGGCAGATCTAAAGAAAAGGAGAAGAAATCTATCAAAAACCAGATTAGGCTGGGATGAATTAACAGCAGTAATGGTAATAAGTAGGTATGGGTGACAGCGTGTATATTACCTAAGAAAATCAAATGTAAGGTATAGAAAAATAGCAGTGATTAAGAAATCTTTTGCTTAAAAGTCTAGATCTTATTTTGTGTAAGTGCAATTATGAATGGCTGGTCTCCGGTGTCTTTGTCATTCATGTATATTAGCACCCCTACATTCATATAAACATGCCTGATTTTTCAAATTGCTACTTTTAAAGACAGCTCTGTATAGCATATAGGAAAAATGCAATATGAAGCTAAGATAATTGTCAGGATGGGATTAAAACCCGGTTGATAGAACTTGTGGTCTGTGGGCCAGGCGTAGTCCACCAGGGGTTCAAATTTTCCCCATGAAGCCATTTCCCCCCAAACCACATACACCTGCCACCCACACATCTTCTGTGGGGCAGCAGACTGGCTACCTTCAGTAGGGAGATTTCTTGTTTATTTGTTTTTTGTTTTATTTGCCTTCTGACGAGTCCAGGAATCCCTTGGCATTGATTCGTTTCCATCCTGAAGTGCTGTTCATTTGGTCCCTCTAACCAGGGGCATCTTACCCATAGAGGCTAGTGGAGCGGGGTGTCAGGGTGCCAAGTTCTGGAGGGTGCCAGGGAAGAGGCGGAGGCTGGACGTGGCACATCCCGGCATTAGCCTCCGCCATGCTGCGCCGAAGCAGCACCACACCTGGAGCCTCCGTCTGCCATGGCCACCATGGCACAAAGCAGCCAACTGAGCCGGGAGGCATTACGTCCAGCCTCCACCTCTTCCCCGCCAGAGGAGCCGCCCTCCAGCTGCTGCCCGCCTCCTCCAGCCCCACCGGCAGCACCGTCCTCCCTAAAAAAACTCTGGGAAACGGGAGGGGGGAGCCAGAGGGAGCTTTGCACCACAGTGCTGGATATGCTTAAGGCGGCCCTGCCTCTAAACACTTGATATTTCCCAGTCTGTGTTGTGGCTGCTAGCCTAGGTGTTGAGCCCCTCCATGTCTTGACTTGTACAGCTTGGGGAAGGATCATCGCTCAGTGTAGAGCATTTGCTTTGCTTGCAGAAGATTCCAAGTTCATCTTGTGGCATCTCCAGATAGGGCTGAGAATGACTCTTTTCTGAAACCCTGAAGAGTAATTACAAGTCAGTGTAGAGTCAAATGGACCAATGGTTAGAGTTGCTATCAGGTAGCTTCCTGTGTTTTGTGATCAGTCAAACATCTGGTTGGAAACTCGGAGCATTCAGTGGTATATGCATGCCACTTTCCCCACACAGTTGGGAACTCTTCTTTTCAAGGGTTCCTCATCTGCTAGCATGAGTTTTATGTGCAGATGTCCAACTGAATGTGCATGAGTTGAAAGGGCAGAAGCTTGCTGCCATGAATACACTCCCCTCCCACTCCCACAAATGCTCACTTGCCTGCGCAGGGCTGGCAACTGAAGGTGGCATAAATACATATTTGATTCTGCAGAGGTGATAGTCGGGATCTTGCCAGTCTATCATTTTTTCTTTGCTTTATGCTTCCCATTTGCTTTTCAGAGTTTTCAGCCTCTTGTGCAATTTGCATAATCATATTCTTCTGTTTGGAGGTTGTCATCTTGTAAATGACATTAATTGCTTGGGGGGGGGACGGAGAATGAAATACACTACTCTTGAAAGAGATATATACGCATATTTGCATGTCAATTTTTGAACTATAATCACATGAGAAGAAAAAGAAAGACAGAAAAACCAGCTCTACAAAATGCAGCACTTTAATTATGGGAGAAGGCATTTAAGGTGTGATCAGTTTAAATATGCATTTATTTCAGTGTGTTTGATCCACCTGCACTGTCTGGGGAGAGCGGCGGGGGGAGAGTTGTGGGAGCTAAAAATGGAATGGTTGAGGACCAATTTATGCATTCAGGAAAGTTACGTGATAACCCTTTGCTGGGACTATACCACTTCAAGCTGCTGGGAGAGGTGAAAAATGTTTGCATACGCCCCCCCCCCCCCAATGTTCTGTTTTATGTTAAAAACCAAATCCCACTGGAATGTATCAAAGTCATTTCAGAGAGAAATTTTCAGTCCCACCTTCTGCTGCCAGGCTTTTCATTTTAATAGATCCAGAAACTGCAGTTCTTGCAGAATGCTGCAGTGCACGACTGCTGAGTGCTGATAGTAGTGAGACCCTGTCATTGTATCATTGCTCAAAGACCTACACTGACTGCTAAGTTGTTACTGGTCCAGAAGGTGTTACTATTGGTAGATAAAGCCATCAAAAGCTTTGGGACCTATTTGCATGAAGGCTTGCTGCACTCTAGTTGTGGGGAGCCCCAGCTCCCATCATCGCTGGCCATTGGCTATGCTCGCTAGGGCTGATGGGAGTTGTGGTTCAACAACAACAACTGGAAGGTCAAAGGCTCCTGCATTACTTCATATATAGCCACTTGGCCACTGAAAAATGAGGAACTGGCAGTTTCATAAGTGCCACCATAATGTTCAAATTCCACTTGCAATTCTTTTAATGTTGCAGCACCTATTGTCATGCCATTGCTATGATTTAAGTGAGTTTTTGAAATGCAAAGCTGCACCTGGTCAGATTCTTTTTTATTATTATTCCTAAGGGGGGGGGGGCTAGCAAAAATTCTCCATTGCTCTGCTTTAACAAAACAAACAATCCCAGAGGTCTTCAAAATTCTACAGGCAGCATTCCGGACAGTCTTGCATTATAAGGCATACTGGAGGCCTGTGACTCCTACCGGGAGGACACAAAAATAGACTGTTCTAGCCCTCATAAGGGATTATGGAGGGAAGTGAATCCCCTTTACAAAAAGCTTCAGGACATATTTGTCTACAGTTTGGCAGGCTTAAGCTTCTCTGGAGGGGCTCCTATGCTTTAAATTTTATCCACTTTGTCCAGAAGGAAGGCAAATTCTCGTTATTTTAATGTTCCCTGTTAAAATGAGAGCAACTTTCAACGGACTGGCTTGAAACCCAAACCACTGGTCAAAGCGCTGAGAGCACATAGCAACTCAGAAGCTGATCAGATTAAAAACAAACAAACAAACAAACAAACAAACAAGAAAACAAAAACAAAATGCACATACAAGGTGAAACCTGGGGTCTGTGCACACCCCTAGGATCTGGGATTTTCTGACTACATTATATGTGCTTTATTATTCCTAAACCAGAAGGATGTACGAAGGCATTGTTTTTCATTGTGCCCTGTGTTCGTCACATGCAGCACTAGCACTGTTTCCATTTTCTGTCAAATACGTTATTCGTCCTGCTGTGATGAAATTACATAATTTACATAATGAATTATGTACTTTAAATAAATTATGTAAATTGCATTGCTCTTATGCTGCTCCATCACCTTCCTCTCAAGGCAAAGGAAACGCATACAAATATGGAATGACATGATCAATTAGGTATTGTCTGTGGCCTGAAAGCTACAATAAACAGTGAATATCAATCACATTTATTGGATTTATTTTCATTTTGGTCATGTGATGAATAAGCCTCAAGTGTCAATTTTCACTCCCATGTCTGTCTTCATTGGAATTCTCTGACATCCCTACCAAATCATAGTCTCTCCAAAACCTTCTCACAATGGGCCAGAGCAACATGGTATAGGGTGAAAGGTAAAGGTAAAGGGACCCCTGACAATTAGGTCCAGTTGCGGACGACTCTGGGGTTGTGGTATTCATTTCACTTTACTGGCCGAGGGAGCCGGCGTACAGCTTCCGGGTAATGTGGCCAGCATGACTAAGCCGCTTCTGGTGAAACAGAGCAGTGCATGGAAACGTCATTTACCTTCTTGCTGGGGTGGTACCTATTTATCTACTTGCACTGTGACGTGCTTTCGAACTGGTAGGTTGGCAGGAGCAGGGATTGAGCGACGGGAGCTCACCCCGTCACGGGGATTTGAACCGCCGACCTTCTGATCAGCAAGCCCTAGGCTCTGTGGTTTAACCCACAGCGCCACCCATGTCCCTTCATGGCATTGGGACTTGGTAGCAAACCGAAAGTGATAGACACAATTCCTTCTTGTGCCCTTTCCCTTTAATGTTCACTGGGCATAAACAGATTGCACATAAATTATGAAACTGAACACATCATGCAAAATGGAATCACCGAGATGGCTTGTTACAAATTGGAAGCTTACATCTTCCAAGGGAATAAGTTTACACTTTCTACAATATAACCGCAACATAATTGTGGATAATTATGTTCCATATTTATAGAAATATCGAGATGTGTATAAAAACTCATTGGTATAATTATACACCTACATTCTGATGAGAGTTTAGCAACGATGCCGGAGGAAGGCTGCCAAGGCTCATGCTGTCGAATATGTGTAGCCTGAATCAACACATGCATGGAGCAGGGAGCCTCTGCAAACCGAAGCTTGGGCCAAGTCCTGTTTTTCCACATCTCAAGATTTCAATACGTTCTTTGATTTCCCTACAGTTGAAATCTTCACCCTCTGCAACAAATTATCAACTGAACAGACCATTAAAATGGGCATAAATTGCGTGCAGTTAAAGATTTAAGTAGACTTGGTTTGTTCGCTTGCTTGTTTTTTGTTCTGCATGCAGCGCTGTTTCCATTCTGCTGCAGTTCACCACCCATGAAAAGCTACATTCGTTTTCTTTTCTTTGTCTCACGGCCCAAATGTGGTGAAATCATGCAACTTAATTTAATTACATAGTAAATTATGTTAAGTTACATTGTCATGGCATTATTCTGACTGTAACATTAGGATAATATTTCTCTTCGCTAGTTCACTGAAATTCAAGGAAGATCAGAGCATATTTTCTAGGATTATGACTTCAGTTTACAATGGATATTGTCTACACTGCATAACACAGCAATCATATTTAGATATTCAAAAGCAGCAGCAACTCCACAGACACCACCCAAACTAATCTGTGTTGCAAAGGAACACTCCATTGAACTCCATTCAAAGGAAACACAATGCAAGTAGGGAGAACGTAGTCAATTATGTACCATTTGGAGACTGAAAGCAACAATAGCGATTGCGTTTGCTGGATTGACTTCTGTTCTGGACCCTGGAGGAAGAAGCTAACACCAGCAATTTCTGCATCCCCTTTCTGTTTTCATTGGGATTCTCTTACAACCCTGTTGGTGATTCTGCCCTTTCTGGACTATATTGCAAAAGGACAAGAGCTGGTTTCTTTTTTTTTTTCATTTCAGGTGGTTCACCTGAATATTTTTTTTTGGGGGGGGGCATTTCTAAGTGAAATCCTGAAATGAAACAAAAGGATGGATTTTTTCCAGTAAAAGTAAAATTTGTGTGTGTGTGTGTGTGTGTACACACACAAATACACACACCTGCCTGTTTATACTGGTATTTAAGTTGAGCTGATTATTGTTTGTAGTGGGATCTGCTGAGTGTTTGATTTTATTAAATAGCTGATTTGTGATTTTATGCTGTTATACTTTATTGCATCAACTCTTTTATAAACTATGCATCCCACCCTGAGATAAACTGATATACAGTAGAATAGAAATGTTTTAGTAAATAATAACAAAATTATTAATAATAAAGTTAGAATCATCATGATGATAATGTTAGAAGAGGTATCTTTCTCCATATAAAATGTGATGCGTTTCAGATTTTAAAAAATCACATGTAATTGTGTGTAACATTAGGATAATATTTCTCTTCACTAGATCACTGAAATTCAAGGAAGATCAGAGCATATTTTCTAGGATTATGACTTCAGTTTACAATGGATATTTTCTACACTGCATAGCACAGCAATCGTATTTAGATATTCAAAAGCTGCAACAACCCCACAGACACCACCCAAACTAATCTGTGTTGCAAACTGTATTGCGCTCTTAGTATAAATTGTAATCTGTCTGTGGCCTAAAATAGCCTGAAGCTTGCATCGGTCTGGGATTTCTTCTTCTTCTGCCAAGGCACTGATAGCCAGTTAATGGGGAATCAGATACCCAGAATAAACCTTTAAGAGAAATGCAAATATGCATAAGCCTTACAGTGACAGTAATAGCATACTTCATATCCATGCCACCAAGCACATTTGGCTCTTCCTCTCTCTACCAACCCTTTATATAACTAATCTCCCATCCATTTTGCATTGTAAAGGTCTCATAGACCAAGTTCAGAGGGCAAGGAAATGCACAAGTCTTTTGTTTCACACATCAAAGTATGACTGTAAAGACATTGGTCCAGTGCTCCATTCCTTTTAGTGCAGACAGCTCTTGCAAATGGCAAATTTAATAGGGATTCTGCCCCCCTTCCATCCTAGTCTGGTGGATTCACTTTGCCCCACAATCTGCTTCTGTATTCTCGTTTAAAGAAGAGAACATGTAAACCTAATTTTGGAGCTGGAACATGTATGTCCCCCTCCCCCCACAACTTTTCCTGTGTGATAAGGAAGCACTCCAACCGCTTTCCGAGTGTCTGGGAGGTCTGGGATTGAGGGAGGGAACATGGGAGCCAATCAGCATACACACTCTTAAGGGGCAGGGCTTAGGGGTGGACTAGAGAGAAGACTTCATCCATCTGATCCTAGGACATTTAAGTAGGCTTATTGGTTTTCCTTGCTGCAGTCTTCATCTTGCTTCCCACCTATCCTTTTTGGCTAATCTTGCTTTGTGGTTGCTGGTCACAAGAGGATTGGCTTGGTTCTGTGGGGTTTCCACCAATCTCATGGCAATCACCATAACTTCCCCATGGCAAAAGAGACATTGGGCTGGAAACTTAGTAGAGAGGGGTGGGATGAGTGAGGAAGAGGCACCCTGCCCCATCCCTTTGGGGGATCCCCTTTAGGGATATTGGGAGGGACCAGCCAGAAGCCCAGGTGAGGTCTGATGGGCCATAGTGCCTCCTGCCATTGGAAGCCATTCATGACATGGCCTACCTAAATATCAGTCAACCCTGGCTGTTAACTGACAGGTTGCTTGATACTCAGATACACACCCAATGCATATGCTACACCTACTCTTCTGTAATCAACAATAGTCTTCTGGCCACCAAAGGACAAGGAGAAGTGAGTTGTGAATAAGTTCTCATCAATGTCTTCTTCTTCTTTGGCGATCACTCGTAGCTGAGTTTGTCTTCCATAAACACGGTTTTAAAAGTGAGTCCGTAAGTGACTGTGGAGGCCAATTCTGGATCCACACATCCTTCCACAGTGGGGACATAGATTTCTGGGAAGGAGTTGATCATGTTGAGGGTTTGCCAAGCATGCCTTCCTCTTAGTGCATTTCTCCCTTTTGTCCTGAGTTTGAGTGTCTTCAAGGCCCATGGCACCTTTGGTAAAGGCTGTTCTCCAATTGGAGCACTCGCAGGCCAGTGTTTCCCAGTTGTTGGTGTTTATACTACTTTTTTTTTTTTGGATTTGCCTGGGGAGAGTCTTTGAACTTCTTTTGTTGACCACCAACATTACGCTTACCATTTTTAAGTTCATCCATGTATGAGAAGAATCACTCATATGTTTTCTCTAAAGAAAACATTTAGATCTACCATATCTCGTAGATTAGGTTTCCTTTAAAGAAAAAACTTTACCGCATTTCATAGATACATATAGTGAGCATGAGCACATTCCACTTTAATTTCACCCATAATTCAGAGAGAGAAAGAGAGGGTGGGAGGGAGATCAGACAAATGCTGATGAGGGGCAAAAGAAGGACCTTCGTCATGCAACACTACAATTAATGCACCAGAAAATGCCTTTTCAAAGACTGCTATCGCTGAGCTTCATTAATTAACATTTGCAGAGCACTTAGTGACTCTTACATGAAAAGTGGAGTCACGAATGCAAAGTATCACATGCCTTGGTTGGCTCGAATGCCACCAAATTACTTCAAAGCTCTTTGCACATCCCATCTTGTTTCTGTACTTAGGCAAATTGGTCGGAGACAGTTTGCAGAGCCCATTCCCACTGCCTCAAAATCACTTTTAAAAAATGCTCTTCTTATTTATTTGAAAACAAAACATTGTCCTGCAATTAACACACACACACACACACACACACACACATCCCATGGAACTCAAGGGATGCCAGTCCTTGGATCAGAAGACTTTTATATTGTTCGGTGGCAAGCGGTGGAGGTGGAATTTTTTTGCAAAACAATTCCAGAACAGGTGGAAAGCCTATCGCCTTTCCATAATCAGCTCCCACAGCACCAGGCTGAGCCTATTCAACTTACTCTTTAGCTGAAAAAGCAAATTGACTAAACGGCTTCTATCACATTATCTCCCTGTAATAACCACCCTGGCACATCTCTCATAATGCCTCCCTCTCTCTATTTTTGCCTCACTGGGAAATACTCCAGCAGCGACCATAATTTTCCGTAAAGCCTTCTGAGAAAAATAGTTGGGCGGGGAAGGTGGGGGTGTCCCAATCTGAAGATGTAACATCTTTTGAGCTGATCCAAAGAAACAATATCTAGCAAATGATAGGAAATAATAGAAATCCAGCATAGCATTTTAAAAAAAGGAAGGAGAGAAAGGAATATATATATATATATAAATGCAGCACAATGCAAAATGGAAAATAAAAGACTCAGGTAATGTGGAGCCCACTGGTTTTTGTTCACGGTGTATTGTTCATATTTCATTAGGGATGCTTCTGACATTCTCATTTTTTTCTGTCTTCCAGCCAGAGTTCTAAATTACTTGGTCTCCCCATCCTCCTCCAAAGGGGTACAGATGCATAAGGCAGGAGCAGGCAGCCCAGTGCCTGCCAGAGGTTATTGGACCACAACTCCCATCAGCCCTCTCCAGCATGGCCAGTCGTCAGTGCTGATGGGAGTTGTAGTCAACAACAACACCCGAAGGGCACTGGGTTGCCTGGCCCAGAGCTAGGAATTCTATACAGTCATACCTCGGGTTACGGCCGCTTCAGGTTGCATGATTTCGGGTTGCGCACCTCGCCAAACCCGGAAGTAATGGAACGGGTTACTTCTGGGTTTCGGCGCTTGCACATGCACAGAAGCGCCAAAATAAGTCACGTGTGTGCGCAGACGCAGTGGCGCGGGTTGCGAACGCTGCAGGCTGCGACTGTGCCTCCCACACGGATCGCGTTTGCAACCCGAGCGTCCACTGTATAGAAAAAAGAAATTTTGTAGAGAGCATTCTATGTGTCAAATCAGGTCCATACCTGGGAATAAAGAGGCAAGGCGCATGTCTTTGGGTTAAAGTAGGGCCATAACTTTATTGGCTATTTACAGCGAATAACTAAACCAAGTTCTCCACATTTCCACATCAGTATACTTTTTTAAAAAAAAGTATTTGTGAAAATTCATAAGTGTTGTTGTTTGTATTTTGATTTTATGTATGGGATCCTTTATGTGAACTGCACTGAGACCTTTGGGTATAGGGTGGTACAGAAATAAAATAAATAAAATAAAATAAAATAAAATAAAATAAAATAAAATAAAATAAAATAAAATAAAATAAAATAAAATAAAATAAATAAAATAAAATAAAATAAAATAAAATAAAAGTTTCTCTTAAAGTACAGTTTTTGTGTGCAACTTTGTCTAATATACACATTTTTTTACAAAGCAGTTTCCCACAATATAATGCACTTTTGTACATTATTGCCACTGTTATACACATCCATACGCACCCTTTACTTTTGCATGTGCATTTTTGCACACGTTGCTTGGCTGGAGTAATTTTGCAGGGAGCATGTGAGGCGATTCAAAAGGAAGGCTTCTCTAGAAGGTTTCTCTCTATCACAGGCATAGGCAAACTTGGCCCTCCAGATGTTTTGGAACTACAAGTCTCATCATCCCTGACCACGGGTCCTGTTAGCTAGGGATCATGGGAGTTGTAGTCCCAAAACATCTGGAGGGCTGGGTTTGCCTATGCCTGCTCTATCATCTCACCTGGAATACTGTGTCCAGTTCTGGGCATCACAGTTCAAGAAGGATACTGACAAGCTGGAACATGTCCAGAGGAGGGCAACCAAAATGGTCAAAGGCATGGAAACGATGCCTTATGAGGAACAGCTTAGGGAGCTGGGTATGTTTAGCTTGGAGAAGAGAAGGTTAAGGGGTGATATGATAGCCATGTTCAAATATATAAAAGGATGTCATATAGAGGAGGGAGAAAGGTTCTCAGAGAAGCGGACACGGGGCAATGGATTCAAACTACAAGAAAGAAGATTCCACCTAAACATTAGGAAGAACTTCCTGACAGTGAGAGCTGTTCGGCAGTGGAATTTGCTACCAAGGAGTGTGGTGGAGTGTCCTTCTTTGGAGGTCTTTAAGCGGAGGCTTGACAGTCATCTGTCAGGAATGCTTTGATGGTGTTTCCTGCTTGGCAGGGGGTTGGACTGGATGGCCCTTGTGGTCTCTTCCAACTCTATGATTCTATGATTCTGTCTATCATCTACCTACCTACCACTAGGAAGAGATGCTCAGGCAAGAGGCTGATGGGAGTTGGAGTTCAACAAACTTTGGAGGGCCCATCACTGGCTCCTTCTGACTTAACTGCCCCCCATTCCTCTCAGATTCGTGGTCTATCTACTGTTTGGTGATATTCCATGATTGGTCACCTCTTACAATTGTCCGAGAGCAGCACCTGCCCATGCTTTGTGTTTACCTGCCCTAAGTTATCCCCCTTCACTATGTGCTTCTGCTAACAATTCCCTCCCTCTTCGGGCTGCTGCTATCTTAAAAGAACAAAACAACACACAGTACATGCACAGATGCAGTTTACACATCATTTGGCCCATAGAAATATCCCTTCCCACCCCCCAAACAGAAGAAAAAGTAAAGAAGAGCACAAGTGGTGTAAATCAGGGGTTGGGAATGTGTCCTGAGGGACATATTCCCTTCAGGGCAATTTTCTGCATGCCAGGAGTGGATAGGAACAGAGGCAAATTGGGTACAGAAATGCGAATTTTACCCTGGAATAGTAGACTAGTTTCCATATATAGGAGTCTAGGGAGGAGTTTCCAGGGGAAGGCCCTGCTAGGATTTTGTGTAGCCTCTGCTGCATCAGCTTGGCTAGTGTGATTAGTTTAAATCACATGAGTTGTCTGAGAGAGTGTGGGAACGGAAGACTGTCTTATCTCTTCCGCCTGAGAGTGTTATTGTTAGTTACTTTCACTTCTGCTGTGTGCATTGCTTGTTCTGCTAGAATTTGGAGAACACAGACATGGATGATTGATTCTCTGTATACAGACTGTAAATAAAACGTAGTTTAGATCTACGGATGAGTCTTTCTGCTTGCTGCGATATGCTAGAAGACTTGTGTGCACTTTTCATAAGAGAAGTGTTACAGAAAGGCACTCTGGAGTGAAGGGACATGCCATTCCACAGGGAGGCTCCTGGAAGATGCTCAGGGGTCTTGGAGTTCACCATCTCCAAGAGAGCATCATTCCAACAGGCCCTAGTAGGGGGGATCCTTAAATCCCCTCCCATTTATTGGAAGCCAGGACACTTCCACCCAGATAAACAAGTTAAAGGGCACATTCCAGCCAGGCAAAAACACTCAAGGGGGGCATGAATCAAAGGCAGTGAGGCATGTGGCTAGTGAAGGTGTCTGGCCTGGGGGAGATGCCCAATGATCAGAACTCAATTGTGATTGTGTGGCTGTGCCTACACTTTGGAACTCTCCGCCTATTGAGAGCAGGCAGGAGCCATTACTGTACTCTTTTTGGCACCTGCTATAAATATTATTCTTTAGACAACCCTACCCAGATGCTTGGGAAGTTGAGGTAATTCTAAGACGTTTTAGTATTTTAACTTTTGCATGTTTGAAAGTAGAGTTGTGATTTTTTTTCTTGACTTGCTGTTTTATCTTTTGTAAACAGCTTTGAGGGTTTGTTTGTTTTACAATCAAGTGGTGTATAATTTTTTATGAAATAAATAAAAAAAATTAAAATTAGACAGAGGTGTCTGGTATGTGTGGGGGACACATTTTGCTCCTGAGCCTCATGTTCCACACTGCTGGTATAAACATACTGCCTTCCTCAGTCCTATTAGCACTTTCCTTCCTTCCTTCCTTCCTTCCTTCCTTCCTTCCTTCCTTCCTTCCTTCCTTCCTTCCTTCCTTGTCTTTGTGATTTTCCTTTCTTTTGCCCTTTTGAAGCTTTCTGCTCATCTATTTCTCTTCCAACACGCCCATGTTTTTGAAATGTGTGTGGATGATTCCAATCACAACTTAATCAATATCCACATGACAGGTTTATTTCCCAGGCTCGAAAGCAATTCCTTTATTGTGCTGACACCATTTGTTACTTTGAAAAGTGCACAATTTATGAAAGCTCCTGAAAAGGGGTACCTAAATGTAAATATGTCAGAAAGAAAGGCCTGTAAACCCAGAGCTAATCTTGTTCGTCTTAATTTTGCTTAAACTGGTGAGGCACGTAGGCAGCGATTTCATGGTGACAGAGTCTAGGAACATAAGAAGCTGCTTTATATTGAGTGAGACCATTAGTTTGCCTAGCTCAGAATAGTGACTGGCAGCATCTGCCCAGGTGTTCAGACAGGTGTGTCTCCTAGTGCTCAACCAGGGCAAACACCTGAGCTTCTTGCTTTGACATGGTGCCTGTCCCAAACATGTCTACAACTCCCTCCACCTTGCTTCCTTCCTCCTCCCTCTGTGACCCAGAACATAATCATACTATTAATTTGGTTCACTACAACTGACACTTGGCTTCTGCTCACGTAGAACTTCACTGCTGGATCAAGTTGCAGACCTTTCCCAATTTCTTTTGACATGAAAAGAAGCGTTTAATGACAACTAGGGATGTTGGAGTATTCCAATGAAAAGAGAAATGGGAGCGTGAATTGCTGATCTTCACTTATTTGTCCCATGTCTGGAATGGAAATCATTCCAGCTAATATGAATGCTTCTTCTTCTTCTTCTTCTTCTTCTTCTTCTTCTTCTTCTTCTTCTTCTTCTTCTTCTTCTTCCTTTTTATCTGTGATACATAATTGATTACAGATATACTTTGCATTTTGCTACCCTTCCATTGCAATGAATGGGATTGAGTAATGCAACCTTTGTAATTTACATAATTAATTACATACCCTCCAACATTTCTCCGATGAAAATAGGGATGTCCAATTCCATAATGACAATTTTACTATTTATACCCCACACATCTTATTGGGGTTGCCCCAGCCCTCTGGGCAGCTTCCAACATGTACACTGTTATATTATGTATTTTATGTAATACACGATTGCCTTCAGATGGCTCAGGGTTTGGATAGCTCCACACCCTCCAACATTTCTCCAGTGAAAATAGGGACAGTCTAAGAAAAAGTGGGACATTCCAGCAATCAAATCAGAAACCAGGATGGCTTCTCTAAATGAGGGACATCCCTGGAAAATAGGGACACTTGGAGGGTCTGTAATTACGGAAATTATGCAATGCTGCCACAATGGGCAGTAAATATGCAAACATTGTGGCAATTTCCACTCCTGTTTCTGTTTTCTTTGGAATTCTCTGTTATCCGAGGCTCGCTATACGTCGGGAAAATTCCTGACATGTCCTGGATTTGGGGTGTCAAAATGGTGCCAGGGAAAACCTGGATGTATGGCAGTGTTGGCCAAACTTGGGTCTCCAGCTGTTTTTGGACTACAGTTCCCATCATCCCTGACCACTGGTCCTGTTAGCTAGGGATGATGGGAGTGGTAGTCCAAAAACAGCTGGAGACCCAAGTTTGGCCAACACTGATGTATGGCAACGTGATGGAAAAAGCAGTGCAAGCAGTTCCAAAAGCTTAAAATCACTATTTTGGGTGGTTGTTTCGGTAATTTTGATGGGTTTCTAAAGAAAAGCTCAACAACTTTGCTGGTGTCAGGAATTTTACTTTTTGGAATATGGCAGCCCTATGTTATCCTCGCTCTGGGGTGCTTGTTTCAGAAGTAACCGGCAATGAATCTGTCGTCTGAGCCATAAAAAATGTTTGTGTGTTTGTGCATTCCTGGAAGTTAGAGGGTCTCGCCAGCCAATGCAAACGATTTATTATTTTCTAAAATAAAAAAACAAGTTTGCATCAAAACCAGAATTAGATTGTCACTAGTTAATTATCACTTGTCAAACAGGCAACACAACACATGCCTGGTTTAATTCCTGTACAGATTTGCAAAACGACCTTCCTCTTTTTGTTGTGTTTTTTACTTATTAATTTAAATAAAAACCCCCGAAAGAGATTTAGATTGACCCTTTTATGCTGGGGGACATTCATTGTTTAAAACAACTCCCAGTGGGTCTTGCTATTGGAAAAAAGAACTTTTTAAATATAAGAATAATAAAAAGTTTGACTTTTTAGTATTAAAATAAAAAGGACTGAATTTGGCTGTTGTGAAAAGTGGCCTTTTCTGAGATCATAAGCAAAATGTTGAGTAAATTGTTATGGCATTTCTATGGTGTTAAGATGCCCTTTATCCTAATGTATTGCTCTCACCTGGCTTGAGAGCAGTACATGTGAAAAGGATCTAGGAGTCTTGGTAGACCACAAACTTGACATGAGTCAACAGTGTGATGCAGCAGCTAAAAAAGCCAATGCAATTCTGGGCTGCATCATTAGGAGTATAGCGTCTAGATCAAGGGAGGTAATAGTACCACTATATTCTGCTCTGGTCAGACCTCACCTGGAAATACTGTGTCCAGTTCTGGGCACCACAGTTCAAGAAGGATACTGACAAGCTGGAATGTGTCCAGAAGAGGGCAACCAAAATGGTCAAAGGCCTAGAAACAATGCCTTATGAGGAACGGCTTAGGGAGCTGGGTATGTTTAGCCTGGAGAAGAGAAGGTTAAGGGGTGATATGATAGCCATGTTCAAATATATATTAAAGGATGCCATATAGAGGAGGGAGAAAGGTTGCTTTCTGCTGCTCCAGAGAAGCGGACACAGGGCAATGGAGTCAAACTACAAGAAAGAAGATTCCATCTAAACATGAGGAAGAACTTCCTGGCAGTGAGAGCTGTTTGGCAGTGGAATTTGCTACCAAGGAGTGTGGTGGAGTCTTCTTCTTTGGAGGTCTTTAAGCAGAGGCTTGACAGCCATCTGTCAGGAATGCTTTGATGGTGTTTCCTGCTTGGCAGGGGGTTGGACTGGATGGCCCTTGTGGTCTCTTCCAACTCTATGATTCTATGATTCTAATGCAGACATATTGAGGCAGCTAAAGCTTTCTGGTGAATCCTAAGTAATACTGTATTGGGTCTGAATTTCAAACTGAACTCACCTGTTCAGTACCTTCTGGACAAATATATAGATTGAAACTATTCATTTAGTAATTAAATTTCTGTCCTTCCTCTCCTTCCAATGGAGTCTCATGCATCAAAGTGCAAAGAAGCAAAAAGCAAAACCAACATGTAAAATGAATAAAGACATTTAAAGCCTTTTAAAAGAGTAAGTACATCTAAAAACAGTCCCATATCCTCACTGCTAACAATGTCAAAGTTACAAGGAACAATATTTTCCATCCATCAACAGGAATGTTTTGTGTTCCTAGAGAATGTTAACAAGGAGGGAGACAGATGCCCCCTAGACCGTTTTTGTCTGACTAGGGCATTACAGTCAGGGGCGTCGCTGGGGAGGGGCGGTGGGGGCGGTACGCCCCCAGTGACAGGGTGAGCAGCGCGGGTGGGGGTGACAAGCGGCGGCCCCTCCCGCCACTCCCACGCGCCGCTGCGCCCTCCGTCACCCCAGGAGCAGCAGCACACGGATGGGGTGCTGCCGCCGCTTTTTTTCGGCGGGGGGTGGTGACCAGCGATGAGGGGGTGACAAGCGTGACACCCCCCCTCGCTGGTCGACCCCCCCGCCGAAAAAAAACCGCGGGGGGGCGGGGAAAGCCTGGAAAGGAAGCAGAGCAGGCGCGTTTAAGCGCCGCTCTGCTTCTTTTCCAGGCTTTCCGCCCGCTTTTTTTCAGCGGGGGGGGGCCCGACCAGCGAGGGGGGGTCACGCTTGTCACCCCCTCCTTGCTGGTCACCACCCCCTGCCGAAAAAAACCGCGGGGGGGGGGGGGGCGGGGAAAGCCTGGAAAGGAAGCAGAGCAGCCGCGTTTAAGCGCCGCTCTGCTTCTTTTCCAGGCTTTCCGCCCGCTTTTTTTCGGCGGCGGGGGGGCGACCAGCGGGGGGGGGTCACGCTTGTCATCCCCTCCTCGCTGGTCACCCCCCCGCCGAAAAAAAACCGCGGGGGGGGCGGGGAAAGCCTGGAAAGGAAGCAGAGCAGGCGCGTTTAAGCGCCGCTCTGCTTCTTTTCCAGGCTTTCCGCCCACTTTTTTCGGCGGGGGGGGGGCCGACCAGCGAGGGGGGGTCACGCTTCTCACCCCCTCCTCGCTGGTCACCACCCCCTGCCGAAAAAAGCCTCGGAAAGGGGGAAATCCCCCCTTTCTGCATACACGTGCGTCGTGACGTCATGATGACGTCACGACGCACGCGTCGTGCCCCTCCCCCAGGGGGGTGCCTCTGCGCTGCCGCCGCCCCCAGCAGCGCAGAGGCTAGCGACGCCACTGATTACAGTGTATGTGCAGTATATATTTTAAATACTGTCATACCACTTTAAACAGTCGTGGCTCCTCCCCCCCCGAAAAAAGCATCCTGGGAACTGTAGTTGGAAAGGCTACAGTTGTCACAATGGCAAAATTCCCAAGCAGGTGCTTAATTGGTAATCCCTTTAGCTGCCACTCAACTGGGAGTGCCTTAGACCTTGTGCTCAAACAATCTGCTGCTTTTTAGATTCCGTATTGCTCCTGGGCCCTAGTGCTCATCCTGTTATGAAGTATGTGAAGAAAACCTACAAAGTGCCCTGAAGACAAATGGCTTTATGTTGGCAGAACTTTTCATGGATTGTGAGCTAGGGCCCTGATCCAAATATGCCCCTGCTCCCATTCTGCCTCTGAGGTGCCTTTGGAGCCATCCCTGCTGACAGATAGCCATCCAACCTCTGTTTAAAAACCTTCAGTGAAGGAGAGTCCGAGTTAATCTGTTTGACTCTTGAACAGCACTTATTGTCAGAAAATCCCTTTTTCTAATTGGAATCCATTGGTTCAGGTCCTTGCTGACCTATATCTTCCCTCCATCATTCCTGATTTGCAATGCTGGCTGTGGTTGATGTAAGTTGGACTTCAACAGCACCTGGAGGGTCACAGGTTTCCCTGCTTTAAGATTCTGAATATCCTAAAGTTGATATTTACTCTTATTAGTCTTTACTTAGACAGTGTTTTGGTATGTTATTTTTGCTCCTGTGGGATTACTGTGTGTGTGTGTGTGTGTGTGTGTGTGTCTATCCATCTCCATAATCTAGCTAGAACTTCATGAATACAATGGGAATACCATGAACTGCATTTGTCAATCATACCCTCCAACATTTCTCTGTTGAAAGCAGGGATGGCCTACCATACACCCCAACATTTCTTCAATGAAAATAGCAACATCCTAAGGAAAAGTTGGACATTCCAGGATCAAATCAGAAACCGGGGCAGCTTCTGTAAATCCGGGACTGTCCCTAGAAAATAGGGACACTTGGAGGGGCTGAGATGTAGCATCACTATAGACTTCTGTAGCTAAAGATGCTCCTCTAATAGGTATAAATGGCTAAAATATTTTTTGCTTAAAGGAGCATCGATAGAGTTTGGATGCTGGTGTCTACTAGCTACCAAATGCAGCCTGCCTGCTGTGATAAAGTTTGTAAGGAAACTTTTTGGAATGTAGCAGGCAAAGAAAATACAAATCTAGCTTTTGTAGCTGGTTAGTAACAAAGGGCCTTCAGGGATGGGGGAACTGATAACATGTTGCTTGCTTGTGGGAGCGAGGAAACTGACAGTGCTTTACAGACTAGCACAGTCTGTTTATTATGCAAACACCATATGTCACTAGTGCTCCCGAGGAAAATGAATCCAGAAAAGGGTACACACCCAGGAAACTTCCCTACCTGAGGGAAATGAAGAGAGTGAAATTATTTACCATTCGCGGGTGGTGCTGTGGGTTAAACCACAGAGCCTAGGGCTTGCCGATCAGAAGGTTGGCGGTTTGAATCCCCGTGACAGGGTGAGCTGCCATTGCTCGGTCTCAGCTCCTGCCAACCTAGCAGTTTGAAAGCACTTCAAAGTGCAAGTAGATAAATAGGTACCGCTCGGGTGGGAAGGTAAACGGTGTTGCTGTGTGCTGCTCTGGTTCGCCAGAAGCGGCTTAGTCATGCTAACCACATGACTCAGAAGCTGTATGCCGGATCCCTTGGCCAATAAAGCAAGATGAGCGCCACAACCCCAGAGTTGTCCGTGACTGGACCTAATGGTGAGGGGTCCCTTTACCCTTTACCTTTACCTAAAATTTATACATGTCCTCTTGGCTCTCAGCCACATAGTTCTCTTTCCCCACACACTCCCTAGTGGGAATAATAATATTAACAACAGAGACTTCCGGTTGAGCGTGGAGCTCCATCAGTCGCAGGTTTCGCTCGGCTGAGCAAACCTGAGTGCGGCAGGGACGGGGTGTCTTCTACAGCGCAGAAGACCCCCAAGGAACCCCCAATCGAGAGTTTTGGGGGCATGGTCGTCCGGCTGGTGCCAGAAGGGTGCTCCTCCCTCCCTGGTAAGGCTCTGTTTTGAGCCCCCGAGAGCGAGGGAGTGGAGCCCCGGCAAATCGGACATACTGCTTTCCCTGCCTGCACGAAGCTGCGATACTGAGGGGCTACAGCGTTTCAATTCTTCCAAGTAAATAAAAAATGGACAAATGAACAAATCTGAAGAGAAAACTGTAAGTAATTTGATTTGATTTGGCTTCGGAGGGGATTCTAAAAATGGAAGTCAATCCCTCTCTGCTGAGATTAAGAGATAGTGCGACTTTGTAACTGAAGCTATTTTCAATGCGATTGAAACAAAGAAACTTTTGTAAGGGTGTTTTTAGTTTTAAAAGTGGATTGGATCTATTTTCCTCTTTCCTGGAGGTCCAGATGGAGTGGATATTATAAACTTTGGCAATGATTAAAAATAAAAATGGTGTACTTATGCAGTAAGGATCTACGTAGCAAGAAATAAATTGTTGTGACTAGCAACTTGAAGCTCGACCTTGAAATGACAAAGGGAAAACTGTCCTCGCAGTTTGTAAAGCAAGCTTTGGAACTTTTGCAGCAAGTAGCCGTGGGAATCAACAGCATTGCACAATTGGCACATAAAGAATTGGAGATTGAGACTGTGGACAATTTGGAGGACTTTACATTGGAACAGAAGGGAAAGGAAGAAGGGAACAGTGACAATGCTGAAAAAGAGGAGCTGGAACAGGATACATTAATTGGAGCCTTTAGGCAAGAAGAATTTAACAGTGTTAAAGACTGGTTCCTGTTGCCACTGGATTGTCAAAAGACTACAGACCTGCGATTAGTTGGACAGTTACAGGATCTTCTTTTTTATGTTTCATGGGCCGGGTTCTTTGAAAGGGAGGGTATAGGGTAAAATATCAGAATTTAAAAACGAAATGGTATTTTATTACGGTTATGACAATTGGATATGGACACTGCGATAACGGACAATGCTTTGAAAGATAAATTCTGGGACCATAAGGGAGGGAGGTGCATGAGCAATATGAAAAATTTTGGTTAAGATAATGAGAAATTACAGAAGTATTGTGAGGCGGAGGTAGAGAAATGTTCAATAGGTAAAATGATGAGATGGATTTTAAATTAGAGTTTAAAGGCAAATAAAGCTGCAACTATGTAATAATTTAGAAATCAGTAAGAGGAGGATTGAAGAAGTCATTGTAAAGGAATAAAGATTGGAATTTAATTGACTGACCCGGGAGGAGGGTCAGCATGCTGTGCTTTGGAAAGTATGTGGTTAAATGTAAAATGATTGTTGCTACCTCTGTGAGAGGGGGTTTTGGTGCGTATTGCTCCCCTCGGTGGGAGAGGGGGGAGCCTGGAGTGTTTAACCATGTATTATAATGTATTGGTTTTAATTGGTTTCTTAATTGGAAAATCTAATAAATTTTTATTAAAAAATAATAATACTAACAACAGAAACTACAATAATGACAAATAACAGTAACAACATCCACAATAAAAATTCTCTCCATGAAAAAAATAAATCCTTTCAAAAATGAAACAGTGTCTGTTAATCATATGCTTGATCAGCTGGAGAACACAAAAACAATCCATTTAAAGCATGAAATGCATGCAGCAGACTGAGAGGACTTTACAATGAAGGAAGGCAGACATTAAAGTACTGTATGTAGCTGACATCTCTGCCCAGCACTAAGCAATTTGCAAAGACCAGCAAGTAATGTAGAAATTATCTCTCTTTTACAATGTGTCTTCCATTACCCACTTTTCTCTGTTCGGTTTACTTTTGAGGATATTTCGTTCTGTTACCCAAGGGATGCTGCCAACAAGAAGGCTTTTGTTATTAGCATTATTGCTATGATTATTGGTAAATAAAGACTCTATCTTCCCTCACTGCGAACTCTGAAAAACAACAACTTGGGGTGTGCAATCCCAAGGGACATGTACAGAGTGAATTTCTATGGCAAAGGGAGGGGAGGAGTGATGTTCACAGGAACATTAGAAGGGTCTTCCTGGATCAGATCAAAGGCCCAGCTAGTACAACATCCTGCTTCTTCCCACAGAGGTAGAGATGTGCAGATCTGCCAGTTTCGGTTTCTCTCAGTTTCTCATTTTTATTGTCGATGGTTTATAGCAGGGTTTCCCCAAAATTGGGTCTCTGGCTGTTTTTGGACTACAACTCCCACCATCCCTAGCTAGCAAGAGAAGATGGGAATTGTAGTCCAAAAACAGCTGGATACCCAAGCTTGGAAACCCTGGTTTATGGGAAGTGTTTAAATAATGGAATTAAATAAATAAATGGCTCAAATCCCCCCCCAAATAAAACCTCTTTATAAGATATAGCCTGGGGAGCCTTTCCATGACATTTTCAACCAGTGCTATGTCTATGGGAACGCATGAAGCTACATTAGATCAGGACAGATGTTTTGACAACCTTAGCTGAGTATTGTGTGGCTCAGGAGTAGCTGATGCAGCACCCTTCAGATGTTGTAGGACTACCGGTCCCATCATTCCTAACCATTGGCCATGCTGTATCAGACTGATGAGAACTGGAGGCCAACAACACCTGGAGGCCCTTTGCTAGTTATCTGGTTAGTTAGTCTGGTCTGATTGGCAGTAACTATCCATCATAGTCAGTCTTTAAGCAGCTACCTGGAGTCATTTTAAGTAGCTATGAAACCTGGACACTTATACATGTAAAGCTTGCACTGTGCCACTGAGCTGTACCTTCCCAAGAATGCTATGTGAGAGACTCAAGCAGAACACATAGCCAAGATTGTTTATTCCTATAGTAACTGAGGTCATTTTCAGGTTCCCAGCAACTAAATACAATCTAATTGCAGGGAGATTGCAAACAATGGTTTAGTGGAGGGTGGCTGCAAATTGGGAAGAAGTGTGAGACTTTTTTAGTGCCCTTAATTCACACCAGCTTTTCCCAATCTGGTGCCCTTCAAGATGTTGTTGGACTCCACATCCCATCAGTCCCTGCCAGCATGGGCTGATGGGATTTGTAGTCCAATATGAGCTGAAAGGGCACAAGGTTGGACCTACATCACATAGAGATATATCCTCTTCAGGCCAGACCTTACCAGCCCAGGAGCAAAATTAAATATTTTGCCTGGGTACTTTAAGAGGGAAAGATTAATCAAATGTTATTATAGGTTTTATGTGCGTGCTTCAATTTGCATTTTTAAAAGGCATGATCTTGCTTAGTCTCTGAATACCGCTTTTTGTGTTTACCACTTAGATTGATTCTGTGTTTGATAGGTTATAATTAAAGCAGGCACATTAAGGATTTAATAGTGCTACTTATTGTTAAGAAGGATTAAAGGGGAATTGGGATTTATCCTCTCCTTTAATTACTTTGATTAACAGAGAATGTTGGCTTCTGAGATAGGAGTGTTCTGCTTTGACCTTGGGAAAGTTCCTTAACCCCTTCAGGGATCACGTCAATTCCATTTGCACCTGTGTGAACTCTGAGAGCACAGGCTTCGAAGTGCGTTGAAGGTGTGTGTGTGTGTGTGTGTGTGTGTGTGTGTGTGGTGGGGAAGCAGAATAAAGAAATGTGTGATAAGCAGGGCCAGCCCAAGCCATTTTACAACCTGAGGCAAAGGACAAGATGGGGTCCATTTTTCACAAGCAGAAACCATCCAGATGTTACTTAATCTTCCCTTCCCTTCTCATTTTCCCAGTCTTAAACTCACTTCTCTTTTTGTTAATTTTAATTTTTACTGAAAGTTTTCAACATAAAATACAATAAAAAAACCCAAACCAATCTAAATAAGATGGAGAAGGAAAGCAAACCAAAAGAAAAAAGAATAGAAAGAAAGAAAGAAAGAAAGAAAGAAGAAAGAAAGAAAGAAAGAAAGAAAGAAAGAAAGAAAGAAAGAATGCAGAGCTCTCTATCAGGGATAGATCTTAGCCTTTATTTCACAAAAGAGACAGTGGGCCATCCCATCTCTCACCTGGGAATTTCCATTTCTTCTCCCAGCCTGGGATTTCTTCCCTTCCCTGTCTCTCACACAGGGTCCTTCATCAGTCATCTATCACCATACATAATTTTATAAACTATCACGTCAGAAAGAGCAGTCGGGGAATTAAGGCTGACATGAGACTGGAGTATCTTAATTCCTCTGGGCTCCTGAATGTATAAAGCCAGTTAGTTCATCATGTGTTTGCTAATGTGATGCAGAACCTTTGATAGTCTAGCTTACAATTACTCAAACTCTTCTTCAGTACTGGTTAGGATCAGAGAACAGATCCATCAGAAATGTGAGAAAAAGCACGACTGAATTTCTACAAAAGTCAAATGGCTTTTCCAAAGATGACATGCAGAAAGTGAGAATGAGATTGCTGTTGCCAACAGACCTCCAAGAAGTTGAAGAAGGAAACTTGGAAGACAGAAGGCTACAAGAAACCATGCAATGACAAAGAGAAAAGGGTAGGGTTGGGCAAGGCTGTGGATAGCATTAAATAGGGGTGAATGAGGAAACCATAGTCTTCCAAATCTTGTTGGACTACAACTCCCATCATCTTTGAACATGGACTGTGTCCTTTATGAAGCTAACCTCCCCCAGAAACACAGAGCCAAACAGGGCTGGCAAAAGTCATTTTGCTGTTTGAGGCAGATGACAAAATGCCCCCTCCCTATTCCACATATCAAAGCTGCCTAGACTAGCATTCAAGTCTTTTTTCAAGAAAGGAGATCAGAAAGCATTCTCAACTGCAGCTTAGGGCAGAAGACTAGCTTCAAAGGGCCTAGGAAACACTTTGTGCCCTTCACCATTTTGCCAACCAACCTTCTTCTTTGGCGATCATTCATAGGTGAGTAAGATTGTCTTCCATAAACACGGTTTTAACAATGAGTCTGTGGAGGCCAATTCTGGATCCACGTGTCCTTCCACAGTGGGGACATAGGTTCCCTGGTGGGAGTTGATCATGGTGTGGATTTGCCAAGCATGCCTTCCTCTTAGTGCATTTCTCCCTTTTGTCCTGAGTTTGAGTGTCTTCAAAGCCCATGACACCTTTGGTAAAGGCTGTTCTCCAGTTGGAGCGTTCGCAGGCAAGTGTTTCCCAATTGTCAGTGTTTATACTACTTTTTTTAGATTTGCCTTGAGAGAGTCGTTGAACCTCTTTTGTTGACCACCAGCATTACGCTTTCCATTTTGAAGTTCGGAATAGAGTAGTTGCTTTGGAAGACAACGATCAGGCATCTGCACAACATGACCAGTCTAAAGAAGTTGTGATGTTGAAGAATCATTGCTTCAACACTGGTGATCTTTGCTTCTTTCAGCACAATGGTAATAATTTGCCTGTCTTCCCAAGTGATGTGTAAAAAATTTCGGAGACACCGAATCTTTCAAGGAGTTGAAGATGGCGTTTATAAGTGGTCCATGTTTCCCAAGCATACAGTAAGGTTGGTAGTTATAATAGCTTTGTAAACAAGCTTTTTGCCAACCAACCAAGGGGAATGGCTGCAGGGTTATAATCAGTGCTTATTTTTTTCTAGAAAAAGAGGTGCCTGAGCTCACCCCTTCTTACAATGGCAATGGCACCCACCTGAGAGGAACTGAATTCTGATGAGATCCATCTGGGAAAAGAAGCCCTGCCTATAATTACTATTATTCATTAGACTTGTTAGTTGCTTGTTACCTGAAGGTCTCCAAGTGACTTACAGCACATTTCAGGAATAGAGGTATATTATACCATAACATTTAGGATGAATGGCAAGGAAAGCTGCCACTGTTGCCCCCGCTTTCTGTGGCCCATCATCTGCCACCAGCGTTAGTTGCCGCACTTACCCCAATGGCAGAGCCGGCCTTGCAGCCATGTTTTCAGTTCTTGTAAATAAAGTAGCAGAACTATACTGAAGTCAGAAGCATCCCACTCCCTCCCCTTTCCCACTGCAGACATTTCTGTTGATGTAACTCTGGTGTTGCCTTGTGCTAAATTATTCAGCTCAAGTAAGGATTTAATTAAAATTTCATAAGGCAGTCGCTGCACAGTATTTCAGCGCCAACTGATCACTGAGATCACATTTGTGGAGATCTGACAATGAAGCAGCATGATCTTTATCTGTTTCCCGGGCTCATTACAAAACAATTATTCAGGGAAGCTAATTAACGGGTAAGTGGACATGAATATTTCACCCCTTGCATATAGAACAGCCTTATGGGCACCCTTGTTCCAATAAGGAACTACTGGTCATATTTATCTGCAATCTAAATAATTGCTATCTCTCTCTCTGACATTTGCTCAGATGTTTCTGCCTCATGTTTTCTTGAGATGTTTCTGCCTCACATTCAACCCTTCGTGCTTGGAAGTCAGAGGAATGCTGTGTCCTCACTAGGCATAGGGTTTAATTCTCTAATTATAGGTGACCTTACCTAATTCACACTTACTGGAGAAATATGCGAACCAGAATGCTATCATCACTGAAAATATGCACATATATGAATTTTGCAATGCAGTTCTCCAAGCAAGTAATGGGTACAAAAATGGACCTGCTAGGTAAAGTGTGACTAAAAATGCATATAGTTGAGAAAAATAGATGCAGAAAAGCATTGTGTCAGGGGAAATTCCTCATAAATCTGGCCATATTAGGTCAAATTGTATACAAAAACATGCAGATCAGCAGGAAATCCACACCAAAATGCTATTTTGCAAACTGATATGGAAATGTGAAGGACTGGAATTAAGCCTAAAAAATGAGAAATTGGGAGAAACCGAAAGGGAGTATTTCATCCATCCCTAATCCTCACAATAGTCCACAGGAAGTTACCGTCCGTTGTTTTAGGTGAATGGCCCACATAACCAGCTGCTGCCTACTCTCATGACAACCCATCCCAATACCTGCTGCCTGAGATCTTTGAACTGGAGATGGTGGGGGAATCAAACCCATTTGGATTAACTTTATCATAGTCATTCTGAGCTATGGGACTTCTTCAAGAGGATGAGAAAGGAAAGGTGTCCCAATAATTTCCATTATTGGGGATTAGCCTTGGACTTGAGTTTTAAATCCAAATCTCTAGAAGTGGACACACAGCACATGTTAGTATATAGAGTTTACATGCAGCAGCAGAAGTTTACTTTAAGTAAATGAATGCTTGCTTGGAGTTGAAAGGCATTCAGAATGAGACTCACACACCTCTCTCTATGCTTGACCCAGACAAAAAGTTTGGGGAGATTTCTGAGGGTGAGATAGAGAGGTCTGGAGGGCTACACTGGGTCCCCTAGGCCTGAGGTTCCCCACCAATGCCTTTAAAGGTTCCTGTGTGTTTCTCAGTTGTGTGGCTCAGCTCACAATTAATCAGGCCCTGATGAATATCAGAATGAAGAGACGATAAAACCAATAGCTGCAAGACTGAGCTATTAGCAAGCTTAGCTATTTCCCAATGCATTTTGAACATTCTGAGTAATGTGATTCTAGCAGGAAAAAGTAACAGCATAGACCCCATTCACATGGGAAATAGAATACAGAGCATGATTTGCACTTCTTGTCACATGTATATTAAAAACTGCAGCAAAGACATTAAAAAAAATCCTACAGCAGATGACGTCCATATTTAGTGGGGGATATGTGTGTGAGAGAGAGTGTGTGCAGGGGTGGAGTGAGGGCCGCCCCGGGTTCCAGGGGAGGGGAGGTGACACTTGGGTCAGCCGCTCCGCCCTGCGGCCCGTCTGGGTCCCACCCGGTGGCACCGCTATGGCGCGGTATGCATGCACAGTGCATTGTACGCACTGCGCACACGCCGCTGCGTATGACACACAACACATGGTGCATGCGTCGGATGCAGCACCACTGCGCATGCACGCCGCCGCTGGGTCCCCGGGTTTGCTGCCCCGGATGACCGGCTCGCTCCGCCACTGTGTGTGTGTGTGTGTGTATGTCAGGCACACACACACAAGTTTATTAGAATAAAATTGTCAAGATTATTAGAAGAATTACATGGCACAGGTCATTATTATCACAATTAAGCTTTCTTCTAGGATGCGTAGAGGTTGTACCGGTACTATGAGCTGAAATGCAAGAATTGGCGGGGAACAAAATTGTTACTGCACACGTTAAGGTGGCAAATAAATGGGGAAATACAAAAGATCCAGAGATAAATGGGTGGTTGAAGAGAGTATGGAATATGGTATGCATACATTTAGCTGGCTTAAAAGAAAGTGGGAAGGAAGGACTGACGTATAATGGCCTTCCTTTAAATGAGAATGTATCTGTCCATTTTTGGAATGAATAGCATGGACAGAAAATTGCTGCTGAGATGTTTAAGATCAAATCAGCCAAATGAAAAGTGGTGCATTATTTATTATTGTTTTCCATATTGCCATTTCCTTTATTTCTTTGTAATTGTAATTGGGTTTTTTCCAATTTAAAAAGTGCTCAGCAGGACTATCGAGAATCTGAAGCCTCCTAACTTCCAGATGGTGGGAACCTGTGGCCCTCTAGACATTGTTGCACTACAACTCCCATTATTGTTGGACTACAACCAGGTGTGTACCTGCGGTCTTTGACACTACCCACCTGTTGTTTTTATTCTTATATATATATATATATATATATATATACATACATATATATATGCATACACACAAATTACAAGCACACAAATCACATACATTTCCCATACACATATGTTTGACTTCCCTCCCCCCAGGGGCGTCGCTGGGGGGGCGATAGGGGTGGTACGCCCCGGGTGACAGGGGAGGGTGGGGGTGACAAGTGACGGCCCCTCCCGCCACTCCCATGCGCCGCCGCTCCCTCCGTCACCCTGGGAGCCACCCCGGGCGCACTCCGTCGTCGGGCCGTGCGCTGCTGCTCCCGGGGTGACGGAGGGAGCGGCGGCACGTGGGAGTGGCAGGAGGGGCCGCCGCTTGTCACCCCCATGCGCAGGCGCACTCCGTCATTGGACCGCCGCTTCCGCGGCTCCCTTTTGAGCCGCAGAGGGAAATGGCGGCTCGTGGGGCTGTCGTGCGCGATCGGCGGGGAGCCACCAATAGCGCTCAGCAGCCCCACGAGCCGCCTTTTCACTCTGCGGCTTAAAAGGGGGCTGCGGAAGTGGCGGCGGCCCGGCGATCGTGACGTCACAACGCCCCGCCCTCGGGGCGTGTTTTTTCACTGCCCCGGGTGGCGCGGAGCCTTCCTTCGCCACTGCCTCCCCCACCTATTGTGGTTTCTTTTTAAATTTAATTTTTAAACTGCATTTTATACATTAATCCACCTTTAAGTTATTCTTTAGTTTCTGTTCGTAATATGTTTAACTACTTGTTTTATGTTAACCAAACTAATGAACTAATTTGCATACAATAATTTTTCATATATTCCACAATTCCCCCCCCCCCCGAATCTTTAATAATTTCTTCTTCTTCTTCTTGGTTTCTTATTACAGACCCTCCAAGCTTCCCTATTTTTCAGAGACATTCCTGAGATATAGGAAACATCCCAGTTTCTGGTTCGATCTTGGAAGGTCCCATTTTTCCTTAGGATGTCCCTATTTTCATTTGAGAATGTTGGAGGTGTATGGAGTTATCCAACCCCTGAACTGTCTGAAGGCAAACCTGTATAGGGAAGTTTTTTTAAAAAAAATGTTTAATGTTTTATTATGTTTTTTTATATGTTGGAAGTTGCCCAGAGTGTCTGGGGCAACCCAGTAAGATGTTAGGGGTATCAATAGTAAAATTATCACTATGGAATGGAACATACCAATTTTCATCGGGGAAATGTTTTAGGGTATGTTATTACACCTGTTAGTCTTGCTATTTTGGAATAATCCATTAATTTAATTAGCCACTCTTTCTTAGTTGGTACTACTTATTCCTTCCTTCTGTTGGTAAAAACCATTCCAGCTGCAGTTGTTGCATACATGAACATATTTTTTGGTGTGTGGTTGCGGGTGTTTCTTTGGGTATCTCTGGATGTACTATCCCTAGAAGAAAAGCTTCTGGGTTCTTTTTTAATTACAAGTTAACTTATATATTTGTTCAATTTATTAAAAATCATTTCCCAGTTTTATCCACCTGTTCTTGGCATCATTCACATGTCTGCCGGTATCCACTTGTTTCCATGCTTTTCTGCCAGATCCTTCACTGAAAAATCATTGCAATCAATGGTGTCTTTGCCAAGTAGGTCCAGGAGGTTAGCTTTCCCCATCCTGGTGCATAGAAAAAATAGAATCGTACAGCTGGAAGGGACCCTGACAATCATCTAGTCCAACTCCCTGCAATGCAGGAATATGCCGCTGTCCCACGTAGGGATTGAACCTGCGACCTTGGTGTTATCAGCACCACGCTCTAACCAGCTGAACTATCTAGTTGCCCAGTTTGGGATTACAAGTCCCAAGCATCAGTAGAGTAACACAATGTGGAAAGTTACAGGATGTCTATGTTTCTAGGGACAATGAAAAAGAGTTATAGTAAAATTAATTTCCAGGAACAAATGTTGCCCGGTTTCAACACTAATTTTGTGTAATGTGTGTGCTTTCTATACAGCCCTTTAACTTTCAGTTTATTGTTAATAAGCCATCAGTATTTATTCAAGAAGCAATTACCATCTTATTAGTCAACCTTTGGTGCTTAGCAAAGTGTTTGTATATATATAATAGCTTTTACAACTCAGTTTGAGTGAATAAAACACAGGCAGAATCTGTCCACAGCCAGGCGAGGATTGGGATATGAGCACACTTTCCACTTGTCTCTGTTTACAAGGGAGAATCTTACTTTCCGGCCCTTGTCCTTGGTAAACCAGTCTCTCTATTTACTGTCCTTGTTATAGTTTTTTTTTTTGGGGGGGGATGCCCTCCTACAGTTCTGTAAGTTTGACCTGCTGCTACTTCCCCCCAGTCTCTAGTACAACTCAAACTATTTTCAGGGATGTATCAAGATAACTCTATTCCTTCTCCCATTTTTGACCATGGCTCCGCCTACCATGGGCAAGTGGCGCCCAGAAGGTTGCCCAAAAGGGAATGTGGCCCTCAGACTGAAAAATGATCCCTTGCTAAAGCCTCTAAACTGTAGCCTACATGATATGAGAAGTTTCCACTTAGGAATCTATTTTATACAGACATACGCACATATGTTTTGACCTGATCAAGCTTTGATCACATTGAATCATAGACTTGTAGAGTTGGTCATCTAGTTCAATTCTCTGCAATGCATGAATCTCAGCAGAAGCATTCATACAGATGACCATCCAACCACTGCTTAAAAACCTCCAAGGAAGGAGAGTCCGCAACCTTTTAAGGGAGACCATTCCACTGTCGAACAGCTCTTACTGTCAGAAAGTTCTTCCTGAGGTTTAGTTGGAATCTCTTGTCTTGTAACTTGAATCCATTGGTTTGGGTCCTACCCTCCAGAGCAGGAGAAAACAAACTTGCTTCTTCTTCTTTGTGGCAGCCCTTGAGATATTTGAAGATGGCTATCATATCTCCTCTCAGTTTCCTGTTTTCCAGGCTAATGAACGTTGAGGCATCACACAGAATATAGATATGTATTTAAAATATGGAAAATATATTTCCCATCATCTTAGCAGTGAACAGCCCCTACCATTCAGTGTGGCCTTTGACATCCTGGCAATTAAAACTCCCCTTATAGATGTATTCATGCCCCACATGTCATTGTAAGCTCTCTACTAAGATTAATGATGACCGTACAACCCATTTTCAGCTCTAGGCTGTGATTTTACAGTGAAGACTAGCATTCTGACAGATGGGGGAAATAACTCTCAGATACAAATTGCCAGCTCCGAAGTACTTGTGGTCTGCTCTCGGCCAAGGAAGGGACATTGTTAGTTCTGACACTAATACATGGCTCATTAAAGGCTCATATTAATACAAATATAGCCATTTGTTACAGTAAAAGTAAGATTCATTATATTCCAGAGAGAGAGAGAGGAGATGGGAAGTGGTAGGAACGCAGGAAAAGCTCTAGTCCATTAACCTTCAACCACAGCTACCAGGAGAGAAAATTGATGGAGTGATGTTTTACTTTGCTCCCAATTTAGAAAGGCAGGGGAAGCAAGACAGCTGAGGCTGCAATCCTATGCAGACATTTACCCAGAAGCAGATCCGGTCCTATCATTAGACAGCAGGTGTGGGGTTACGTTGCAAGTAGGGATGGGGGAGAATTTTGGTGCAGTTTGGATTTTAATGCAAACCTAGCAATTTTTCACTTTCCAAAACAACATGCAAACCAAAACACAGCTCTCTATTGTGTGATGCAGTTCGCCCACCAAACCATGTGTACAAAAATGTCTACATTGGGGGAATGAGTGCTCCAAAACACATACCTTAGTGACGGCCGTGTATGAAAATGCACTCTAACAGAGGAAATCGCTTGGGAGAAAATGTGTACTCGTTGGGAGAAATTTGCATTCTAACCGTGGTGAATTTTCATGTGGACTTCCAAAAATACACAAATTTCAAACTTGCAAAATTGTGGAGAAAAATAGAAAAAAATGAGAAGACAAGAAGAACCAAAATAAACAGATTCACCCACCCCCTGAAAAGTAGATGGTCTGCCACCACCTTTCATGGGATTCTGTCCCACTGTCAAACAGCTCTTACTGTCAAAATGTCCTTACTGATGTTTAATTGGAATCTCCTTTCTTGTAACTTGAATTCATTGGATGAGTCCATGAAGGCTACCCCTGGAATTTCCTACCATACAGCAAAGGGACATCTCACATTACCTTTAAGCAGCTATTTCTAGTGGCAAGTGACAGTAAACAGTCGGAGAACAGAGTTGCGTGCTACACAGCCCGCCCTGCACAACTTGAGCTAGATTGTTGCCTTCAAGATGCTATCCTTGTTCCAGTAAGAGCCAGCTTCTGGTCTGCTCCACTTCTGTGTATATTAGTCAATATTTGGCTAAAGCTCAAACACCAGCAAAATATGCAGTGACCACGACAGCAGCAATTGTTTTAGCAATTGTTTTAGCATTGCTAGATTAATTAATACCCTTTGTGGGACAGGAAACCATTAACCATGCCGTGAAGGAGTTTTGCAATATTGTAAAGTGGTCCTTAGCAATAAGGCCAGCTCACATGTGATGAAGGCCATGTAATGTGGATCACTTTAATCAATCTTTTGCACGGCTTTGATACATTCTGCTGCAATGTCTCCCTGCCGTTTCTGCCTCTCTGCAAGCATTTTTGCTTCTCAAATAAAACCAGGCTGTTGCTCACATCCAGGTGCTATACAATTTAAATGAATGGACATTTGAAATTACCCTCTGGCTAATAACACCACCTGAGTTCCAAAACACTGACAGGGCCAGTTTAAAGCTGTCCAAGTGACAGCGTTATCTTTAAACCCTGGAGACGCAGGAGCTGGGTCATCATTTATTTAAGGCTTCCAACCTAATTTTAACCTACTTGTTGAAAGTGAGGTACAAAGCTCAGGAGAGCCAATAGCCTGCAGAGCTGTTTGATGCAGTATAGGTGTGGGCAACCTGCAGCCACAAGTGGCCCCAACCTAAGTTCACGAGACCCTTAGCCTAATTTTAAAACCCATCCGCAAATCGTCCCATCAGATGTCTGATGAGAGCAAATCGTCCCTTCCCTGGTAGTTTGTTGGACTGGTAGAGACAGTGGAAGAAAGACAGAAACTTAAAGTGGTACCTTCTGGCGCTTCCCTCACTGCGAGAAGTGAAGTTACAAGGAACTGGGCAGAAGGTCTTCTCGGTAGTGGTGCCTGCCCTGTGGAACACCCTCCCATCAGATGTCAAGGAAATAAACAACTATATGACATTTAGAAGACATCTGAAGGCAGCCCTGTTTAGGGAAGTTTTTTTATGTCTGGGGGAACCCAGCCAGATGGGCGGGATAGAAATCATCATCATCATCATCATCATCATCATCATCAGACAAATTTATAGTTAAGCAAATTTTGAAACTGAGGCACTGTGCAGGGAATAGGGGCATCCTAACAACTTTCAGCACTCTTAACAAAGGACAGTTCTCATGTTTCTTTTGGGGGAAGCCGCGTCTGTTTAAAAAGGTCTGATACTGCTTTAAATGTATAGTGCAGATGGGGAGCGGGGGAGGGAGAAGGGACTTTAGCCTTGAACATCACTGGCTATGGCTGCACCCACTGCTGGCATGCAGCCCCCAAATGGATCAAGTGAATATGGTCTCAAGGATGTGTGTTTTCTACTAAAGCAGGGACCAAGCAGAATGGCTGGTCACCCCTTGCTTTAGCAGAAGTCTTCTCTTGACTGTATCTCTTAGAAATTACAAGAGCCCCTTTCAGACATTCTAAAACCATGTACAGTCACACTAAGTGGTGCAGGGGTCATAATCACATCTGCTGGTCCTGCCTTCCAAGTTCACCTGCTGATCATTTCTTTTATGCACAAGCACGTCTGATCTGCCCCCCCCCCCACCCAGGTATAGATTTTTGCCAGGTATATGATTTTTGCCAGTTAGGTAGGTTCAGATGTATTGAAGGCCAGGGATGGTGCCTGCAAACTCCATTCTCAATTCTCCATCTCCCTGCTGCAGTTTGGACCATCTGGGTGTGAATTCTCTCTCTTCCTCTTTCTTTCCCTCCATATCCTTCTCCTGCCAACAAGAACTGGTCTTGCTGCCATGGACATCAGATCCCTGTAAATGTATTTTGCAAAGTGGCCTTTTAGGAGGATGGGGGTGGGGGAAAATAATGCTTTGTTTCCCTGTCGTGTATTGCCATTATTGTTTCCAGAAGATTGGCTTCCTCTCCACTTTTCACTTCCATTCTGCTCTCTGTCGTTTATTTTCCTCGCCAGAGCCAACTTTGTCAACAGAACTGGTCAAACAGAGATAAAATGGCTCCAGAAACACTGAGAACTTAAGATAGCAGCAAAATCCTCCACGTGGATGAGCCAGTCCTGGACGGGTCACAGCAGCTTTGCCAACTCTTAAATTGCTATCGTCACCATTCTGACACCTGGCCGAGAAGAACTGAGGAGGGGCTGTGTGTGATTTGCACTAAGAAGGTCAGCAAGCAGATGGTGCCCCATAGCAGGAAATCAGAACCTCGGCACACCTTTCCCCCACCCTCATGTTGCAAAAAAAAAAAAAAAGGAGAACAAACACAACACAGATGACTAAAAAGTTGGGATGAGGAAATTTCTACAGTTCAGGAAAAGGCTGTAACTCAACACTGCTAACCCACCCCATGTTCGGCATTTATAGATACAGTGGTACCTCGGGTTAAGAATGCAATTCGTTCTTAACCTGAAACTGTTCTTAACCTGAAGCACCACTTTAGCTAATGGGGCCTCCCACTGCTGCTGCGCTGCTAGAGCACAATTTCTGTTCTTATCCTGAAGCAAAGTTCTTAACCTGAAGCGTTATTTCTGGATTGGTGGAGTATGTAACCTGAAGCGTATGTAATCTGAGGTACCACACTGTACACACCTTGTGTGTAACAAAGATCTCACTCGCTGGATCACCTCCTTGTCATGGTCAGTGGGCTTGCACATTCCTATGACCCTTGTGAGTGAAGCCATCGGGAATCTCGTACTCCTAGCAGGGTCACCCAAGGCGGTAAGGTCAAAGGGAAGGAGCTAGACAAAGAATGATCCAAGAAGTCCTCAACGGCAGAACAGGCGGATGATAACAAGTGGTATGTTACAATGGCTGAGAAGGGGGATGAAGGCTGCAGCAGATAAGAATCTACCAGTCATCGTGACTACTCATGCCATCAGAACAGAATTTTACTACAAAGACTGTGCGTTGGTCATCATGCACTGATCTACACACATAAAACAAATTCACACACAGGTGTCTTCCAAAAGCCCACCCCAAACCCAAAGTCCCAAAGTCACATGGCAATCAGCAAATGGTAACGGGGGCAGGATCATGAAATCTGGAAGCCCCTAGTCATGAACTGGCACATGGGCAGTGGATACAGATTCAGTCGTTCTGACTCAAGGATCAAGGCAGTTGAGCAGCTTGGCAGTTGTATCCATGACTGAGCAGCCCTTTTTAGGATCCACTCTGCTCACCCCCCAAAGGGGAGGGGCTAGAAAAGGTGCCCTAAACATAGTCTGATTCCCTTTTTCTCTGACTGGATTACCATGCCCAGTGGAGTCACTACCCAGTGGTTGTAAAAGACAATCCCACCTGGAAACCAATGTCCCCACTGTGGAAGGACGTGTAGATCCAGAATTGGCCTCCACAGTCACTTATGGACTTGCTGTTAAAACTGTGTTTATGGAAGACAATCTTACTCGGCTACGAGTGATCGAAGAAGAAGAAGAAGAAGAAGAAGAAGAAGAAGGAGAAGGAGAAGGAGAAGAAGAAGAAGAAACAAGGATGCAAGGTTCACCCCTTTTTTGTACTCAACATGAACTTTGGAATGTTTTGGTTGTTCTATATCAGTTTGTTTTAATATTTTGTCTGTGTTATTTTTTTAAAAGCATTGCATTTAGTTGTTATTACATTGATAGGGATGGTCACTACTACCAAACAGCTGCTGGATTTCTTAAAATAACCTGATGCAAGCTAGTTTGTTTAGCCCTCCATCTTTAGGATGTACGGTAGAGAAGCTGACCTAAGGATTTAGTTCCTTGGAAATTGAAATGTAGCCTTTTCTTTTCATGGTGTCAGTTCTGCACGGTAAATCCAGTGCTTAACAGGAGAGCAAATACTAAGACCCTTCAAAGCAGGCTTCCTCTTTGTAGTTAGCTTTGCCTTTTGACCACAAGAAGTGCTCCCTCATCTCATCAATAGTGGTGAGGAGCAATAATCTCGACAAAATCTAAATAGAGGTGTCTCTAGTAAACTGGCTGAGAAAACAATTGTCTGGACAAATCTTGCAGAGTCCATAAATTTGTATGCTTGTAAATGAATTCAGGAGGTACCTAATAGTGGCATAGAATCCCAATTTACAGGGAGAGGGCAGGTAATAATTAGTTCTGAGAGTTTATTAGCTGCAAGTAGCTGTTCGGTTTCTTCTGTTTTCTTTGTTTTAGCCAGTTTAACAATGGGAATATCATAGAATTATGGAATTGTACAGTTGGAAGGGAACCCAAGGGTCCTGTAGTCCAACCCCTGCAGAGCAGGCACCACAGCTAAAGAATCCTTGACAGACTGCCATTCAAACACTGTTTTTTAACCTCCAATGAAGGAAAGTTCACTGCCTTTAAAAATAGTTCATTCCACTGTTGAACAGCTCTTACCAGCTCCTATCAGCTGGTAAGCTGAATCAGTTGAATTTGTTCGGAAGCCCAAATGGAAGCGATAGATCCTTTGGGTGACATATGAGGCATTTTAAATTTAGGAGTGGATAAATCTGTCAATTCTGATTTCTCTGATTTTCTCATTCCCCCCATTTTAACTTCAGTTCTCCATGTTTCCATATATGTTGCAATTTTTTCCCCTTTGAAAAGTCCTCATGAGAACTTATGAAAAATTTGGTGCAAATTTTCCCTAATAAGCACATTTTGTATGCTTATTTGAAATGCATTTTAAATGCTGCTTTCACTAACAGATGCATTTTAATGCACACTTCCCTCCAATATGCACATTTTTGTTGACATTGGTTAGAGAGCTGCATTGCAAAATTCAGAGAACTGTGAATTTCAAACGCTACAGGCGCTTTGGTTCACATATCATTTCAGGAAGCACAAATTAGATTAGGTTCAAATAATAATAATAATACTTTATAGCCCTGCCCATCTGGTTTCCCCAGCCACTCTGGGCGGCTTCCAACAAAATATTAAAATACATTAAAATGCTAACCAAAATGGAGCTAAACCAAAATGCCACACCAAAGTTCTCACCAACTTTATAGACAACAAAGTTGAGTAGGTATTCTTTATGGTAGTGCAGTTGGATGGGGAGGTACAGAATGTTGTAGAGAGTGTGTTAGTGCAACATTTCCATAAGGTACATGTTGAAGTAATACCAAAGAGAATGTTGTGTTGTGGCTTAAATGTAAGATTCTCAACTTTTGAATTGTATTGTATGGATACCTCTTCTATTCTTTCTTCAGCCAGAACTTTAAAACATCTAAAATTTGCGGTCATCATAACTTAACAATAACTTGTCCACAAGCTAATGAAGACCTTAAGTTTAATGGTTCCCATAAACACCTCAACTGTTGGCCCTGGAATGAATATTGTCCGCAGCCTAGTTATTGCTTTGCATAAACAAGACTTATCCTCACATTACTATTATAAAATATACAGAGCAGCCACTTTTATGTATGCAAGCTATAGACGTCACTTTAAAGTGTCTGCCTATGGGGGGACTGAACAATATACTGTATGGGTTGTATCCAGCTACAGTCTTCTCAGACCAGACCCACTGAAATTAATGGGCCTAAGATAGCCATGTGACACGGGGAGATTCCTATTCAGTCTGAATTTAGTTTTACTTGAAATTTTGTATACAGCAAAGATATATTTTTTATGCGTTTGCAATACAGAAATGAATTGGTTATAATAATTCCTTTCCCACCACCACTTTTTATTGACTGAGAAAAGGTAAAAGACCCCTGACAGTTAAGTCCAGTCGCAGACAACTCTGGGGTTGTGGCGCTCATCTCGCTTTACAGGCCGAGGGAGCCGCCATTTGTCCGCATGTGGCCAGCATGACTAAGCCGCTTCTGGCGCAATGAAACACCGAGAGCAGAGCAGCACATGGAAACACCATTTACCTTCCCACCAGAGTGGTACCACTTTATCTACTTGCACTTTTTGGCATGGTTTCAAACTGCTAGGTTGACAGGAGCTGGGACCGAGCAATGGGAGCTCACCCTGTTGCGGGGATTCGAATTGCTGACCTTCTGATTGGCAAGTCCCTTTTATTGATTACTTGATTCTTTTTTCCAATATCAAAACAAATTATTTCATGCTTAATATATCCCCAGGAATTATTTCATCTCTATTGTTTTGATTCCACTACAAAACAAATGGTGACCAGTTCACAATCATTCGAGTCCTTCTGTTCCATCATAATTCATAACTGGTGATTTTATCAATCTCTGGTCACTTGGCATTCCTTTTTGAAGCCATCTAGCATCAATGAGGGGGTAGCCATTTAAATCCCCCATACTGCTGTGACATAATTCTACTGGAAGCATGGTAGGAAATGACAAGGAACAAAGCCACTGACCAGCTGCCTGATCTGGGAGCCCCCATCTAGGCATCAGTCCTGGGGTAGGTAGCTGTCAGGTCAGTGAAACCCCAGCAGTTACTCTAGGGTGCCAGGTGCTGTCACCAGAACTCTTGAGTACTGCTACCACACCTTTTGTTCACCACTTAGCAGTCCACCCTGAACGTAGGAAAAACTGAAAATCGATCTGTTCTGTGTTCTTTGAAGAAGTACATTTGCAGTTGCACCTGGAGTCATTCACTTCCTTGGAACAAGTGCTTTTTCTTGTAAATAACAGTGCATTTCAAAATTCACAGAAAAAGGCCAATTGTTGCTATGGAGCTCTCCAGTTAGACAATTGCATGCCCCTTATTGTCAAGGTATCCAAGAGCTGCAGTGACCCCAATTAATCAAATAGTGCTCATTAAGAACAATATCTTGGGGAAGGGGAGAAAATAATCAGATATTGCTTTTGAGATAGCTTGCAAAGTCAATTGAATCCGTTCTTCAGCTGAGCTTTGTCATAAAGCAGATACCTTCTTGAATGATGCCCTGTATAATGCTGACCCAAACTGTTAACGCAAACCCAGAGAGCAATTAATGCAAAATCAAGTTAGAATAAATAATTGCCATAATTTTCCTTAGGGAAAAACATTGTTATACATGTTTCTAGTCAGTTAAGGTGATAAGATTATTCACAGTAATGATGTGGTAGACATTCATCATTACATGGGTTGGAATATGAATGTGTGTAGCTCCTAAGGTTTGCCTTAGTTGGGGTGAGGGGAGGTAATTTCAATTCCCCCCTCAGACAAATCCCCTTTTGTATCTTGGATAAGGTGCCAGGTGCCATGGGGTGGATAGTTTCCATTGCAACTATGGACTTTGGTGACCTATAATTTTCCAATGTCCCTAGCACCTAGGATGCTGCTATGGCAGCATCCTAATCATTAGGGAAGGAGGGTAGCCTCACACAGAGCACCAGAAAGGCTTCTCCATGATCACCTCTGCTAGGTAAGGCTGGAGAAGGGAACTGGTAACACAGTATGGCTTAGAACCCGAGGAACCCATGTCCCTTCTGGTGTTCCTGGACTCTAACTTCCACTACCAGCCTCACCCTTAGAAACACGGAGAGCTGCCTTATACTGAATCAGACCATTTGCCCATCTAGCTCAGCATTCTCTCCACTGACTGGTACCAGCTCCCTAGGTTTGCAGATAGTAGTCTTTACCCAGTCCCACCTGGAATTGTCGGCGATTGAACCTGAGACCTTTTGTATACAAGTCAGGTTCTCTACTATTGAACTATGGCCCTCCCCTTCAGCCCCATCATTTGGTGGCCTTTCTATGAACTTCAAGTGCTTTCCCATTTCCATCATTGCATCGCTCCACTGTCTCTACCAGCCCTTTCTTTAGCATATGCACTGCTGGGGTGCAAAGACCTGCCCAGCGCCCCCAAATTTAGTTTAGCCCCCAAATTAACTTTTATTATGCTTATGTCAGACACAATGCTTACGCCTTATCTCTTGTTTACGAAACAAGGGAGGAAAAAGAAACAAACTTTTTTATTTGCTCATTTATTGTGTTTCTAAAGGAGCTTTTGTAATTGCCAAATGCCAATGCATTATTAAGTTTGTTATGAATAAAAAATCATTTAAAGTTAGAGTTTAATAATTATTTCACTATTCATATACTTCTTAATTGTATTTCACTATTAATATACTGAAGGCTGGGGCTCCAATACTTTGGCCACCTCATGAGAAGAGAAGACTCCATGGAAAAGACCCTGATGTTGGGAAAGATTGAGGGCACAAGAAGAAGGGGACGACAGAGGATGAGATGGTTGGACAGTGTTCTCGAAGCGACTAACATGAGTCTGACCAAACTGCGGGAGGCAGTGGAAGACAGGAGTGCCTGGTGTGCTCTGGTCCATGGGGTCACAAAGAGTCGGACATGACTAAACGACTAAACAACAACAAATTAATATATTTCTTCTTAATTGTATTTCAGTTTAACACTTACTTTGATAAAATACATATTTTGTTATGTGCAAATGGCTTTAGATACCTATTAGGTCCATAAATTAGCATATAACATATATTCAACACCAAAACAGTGACAATTTGTTGTTGACAAAGGACAGCTGGACATATAAAGGGCCCCATTACCTTCAGTAGCTTAGGGCCTCATCAAACCTAAATCTGGCCCTAGGTAAAAGGTACACTGGCCCAGAGGGCAGGAGTCAAAGGGGATGCCAGGCACCTGTCTGTAATACAGAGAAGCTTATTACTTTTTTTCAGGTCAGCTGAGGCTTCTGTAGCAGCCCAAAGACATTAAACCTTCCAGAGAAGGAAGAAGCCGCATTGTATCATAGGCAAGCCAACACTGTCCACCTGCTGACTAGTGGCAAGTGTTCCTTTTCACTGCCCTGAATTGATAAGTGGGACATTTATGAATGAGCCACATTTGCCATTAAGGGGGGGGGGGAACAACCCACCCAAACACTCATCTAACAGCTGTTGCTCCATTGATGTTACTTGTGCAAATGCATGTGCTCAGTGGGTAGCAATCTGCTGTAGGACTCCGTGAGCTACAACACAACACTGTACATTTATTGACCCAAGCCAAAGATGATATCCAAGAGAACGAAAGCTTATTGATTTGTTTTCTTGTCGTTGGTATTTTCTCCTGCAAGCTGCTGCAGAATCATGATTTGTTTTCACCTCTCACGTTTATGTGTCTATTGACAGAGAAAGACAGAGTGAGAAAGAATTTGGAGTGAGGTTTTTCTGAGCCGTCACTGCTACACTCGCAGCTTTCTGGGCAACTCCAGATTCTTAACCGCTATGATTTAGGACTTGCAGCTAGGAGGGCATCAGGAAAACTCTCTTTAGGTCATCTGTTAAAAGTCTCATGCTATCAAGGCAGTCATCTATAAGAGCCTATTGTAACCTGATATTTTCTCCTCATGCACAATGTTGTCATTCTCCCTGCCCATTGGACTTGCGCATTTTCACTTCACCCTGTGTAAGCCTTGCAATATTTCCTCCCAAAGGTAGAGGTAAGGGGCCAATCAGAAGGGCTTCTTGGGCCTATCAGAGAGAGTGTTCACAGCAGCATTTATAAGAATTCTGTGGTAACACAGATTTAGCTAAGCATCAGCCAAATATCAAAAATAAGGAGAAAAGGAGAAAAGCAGGACAGTGACTTCCTAGGGAACAGTTATGGCCTTGGGTGGAATCCTTTCGTCTTTTCTTCCCTATATGGGGGGGGGGGGTGCAGCGTGAAATGGTGATTCACCCCCCTGCAGTGGCAATTCCAGGGTCCCCCTCTTAAAGGGGTTATATATATGGGTGTCACTAGCCATACACTGAAAAGTCCTTAGTGAACTACCCTGCGGGCGGGGATATAGGCTCGGCTTGCCTGTCTACACTTACATCTCACAGAGCACCCCATATCCAATTTACCCTGATGGGCCCCAGTTCCCCCCTGACTGGGGGGCTGGGACAGATACACACCCAAGGCCCAAGCCAAGGTCTTCCTACATTCGGAGGTTTAATAAAGTTATGGCCTAATTTTAATTCCAATATAACATTGTCAGAGTCCTTATGAACCCTGGGGGCTGGGGCTGTCGCCGCCTGGTCATGCAATGACTTCCTAGGGAACAGACCAGAAAAAGGCAGCATGCATGAGAAATGGGGAAGTTGTAGCGTATAGTTAAGCTATCTCATACTATGCTTCTGAAATAGCTGCCTCTGTTAAGTCGCCACCCCTTTCTTGTTAATTCCCTTCACATTATGCATTAATCAGAGAAGGCTGAGATACACATTGATATAAGCCATGCAAAGAAATAAAGAAAACAAAATGAGGCAGTATTATATTTCAATTAAAAATCCATGAAAATTGTGACTAGGCTTTTTATGGAATGCTGTTAATTAAACTATGCTCTTGGTATACTCGAGTGTCATAAAATGTATTTGGAAAAGATGAAAAATAATAGTGGAAATAAAATTGGACTATTCATCTAGCAGGGGAATTAAAGGCCTCTTGTTTTCATTGTGCATTTAGATTTCCGGAATTAAATGAGTGCGAAGCAACCACACACACACACACACACACATTCAAGAAGAAACGCTAACATTTTTATTGCAACTGAATGCATGTGACATTTCATTGTTGTGATGCTTTCCTCTTTGTGCTTCGTTGCTTGCCATGCACCTTCCTTGCAAAATGACAGGACTTAATCTCTGTTGGCCAGATTCCTATGTAATCCAACCAATTCCTTAAAGAAGCTGATTTTTCATATATTTCTCAAAGCAGCTTTTTCAAGAGGTTGGTGATGTCACTGGGGAATAAGAAATACCTGTGAGCTTTTTAAAAAAAGAAAAGAAACAAAAACAGAACAAAGACCAAATCTCATATTAATGACAGAAAATTTAAAAGGAGAAGAAAGTTGTGAAAGTGATAGAGGTCACTTTATCACACTAATCTGTGAATTATTATTATTATTTTAAATCCACACAGAAATCCACATTGAAATACATATTGAAATGTGTGAATGTGTTTTCTTTGTAAATGTATTTGTGTAAATGTATTTTTTGAAGCACCCTGGATTTGTTGGTTCTTTGTTTAAACAGCACAGTGTAGGGTTTTTTGGAAAACCTTTTTAAATTTTTTTTTTTTAATACTAAATTACTACAAAAAATAAAATATACATTCACATTCATTTTTCAGTTTTGGCTATCATAGCCGTGATGTCCCTCAGACCTTCCACATGGCATTCAGAATTATATCTTAATATTATACTTCTTTGATCTACCATTGCTTACATTATCATAAATCTCTTACTCACTCTATCTGCCATAATTACAATAATATTTCTACACATTAATTACAAAGCTTATTCAACTGCAAATTATTTGTCAGATAGTTTGTAAACTTTAACCAGTCTTTGATGAATTTCTGGTCCCGCTGTTCCCGGATTCTTCCCGTCATTTTGTCCAGTTCTGCATATTCCATTAATTTCACTGTCCAATCTTCTTTTGTCGGTATTTCTTCTTGTTTCCACCTTTGTGCTAGCAAAATCCTAGCTGCAGTCACTGCGTATTGGAAAAGTTTAACATCCTGTTTTTTTAATGTCTGTACCTATAATACCTAGTAAAAAGGCTTCAGGTTTTTTAGCAAAATTATTTTTCTCAACTCATGATATATCATATCCCAATATGCCCTCACCTTCTTACACTCCCACCACATATGATAAAAGGTACCAACACTTTCCTTACATTTCCAACACTTATTATCAGACTTATACATCTTTGCTAGTTTAACTGGGGTAATATGCCATCTCTACATCATTTTTAACATATTTTCTTTTATTAATGTGCATGCCGGAAATTTCATTCGGAAAACCTAACTGAAACTTTTCAGAAAGATCACCCACTTCTATTTGTTAACAGAAAACAACCCCAAGCTCTCCAGTGTTTGAGAGGCACCATTTGAGACAGCCTCACTTCCAGCTAAGTCTTTATTTCTGTCTCATATTATTCTACGTTTTCCTAAATACCTGTATGTTTCTCTCAGTCCATAGACTTTTCTGGAATAACAGAAACAAAAAAGTGTGACAGAACAGAATATTTACCTTGCAGTTTGACTTGGAAGGGGGTTGGAGCCCCACCCCAATCATCTGGATTCACCTTGTTTGTTAGTATCTCCACACAGGAGTATAGCAAGGGGATGGGGGGGGCGGTCCGCCCCGTGTTCCATAATGGAGGGGGTGACAAATTATCAAGGAACAATTTATTTTGATTTTTTTTTTGAAAATGTTGTTTTGAATTTTTGTTTTGAATTTTTTTAAATGCCTGCTCCGAAAGTCTTATCTTACTATACTAGGGATTATATAGCTATATATGAAATTTCATGCATATCGGTTAATATCTTCACCCTCCTCCACCAAAATAGCTGTTCACTTGGCTGTTTTCCTATGTCATGAAGGCTGAAATTTCAGTTCAGTGGAGCACTTACTGTTCCCAACCCTAACCCTGTGGAAAGCCATCTAATTAGACTTTAATTTGATTTTGAGATGTTTTTAGGAGGTAATTTAATTATTGTTCGATTTTATACCAATGTTATGTATCTGATGTTAGCCACCCTGAGCCTGACTTTGGCCGGGGAGGGTGGGATATAAATTAAATTTATTATTATTATTATTACTTGTTATTATTCCTTTGTAAGAAAATATGAAATAACTAGTGGTTTAAGCCTGTTAAAATAACGGGCGCTAGAACATATGTGGTCAAAAAGAGGCATGTGAGGGAAGGAGCCCGGAGTGCGGAGCGTGTCCTCCGCCACCCCCACCCCGCCCCGAAGGCCATGCTTTTTTTGTCCTTTTTTGTTTTTTTTAAAAAACCCATATGCCTAACGACTGGGCGCGCGCGTGCTCAGATTCCCCCGCCTCTCCTGCCTGGGGAGACGTTCAGAGCTTCCCTGGGAGTTTCTTAGCCTGCCTTTCAAAGGAAAAGGCAGGGGGGGTTGGGGATTGAGGTGGCCTCGCCCTCCCTCCATTCCTATCACCTTTGTAGTGGACGCGCAGGTTGTTCTGTGAGAGGCTAATGTAATTGAAGTTGTCCTTCGGGCTCCAGGAGCGCGGCGGTGACGTCTCCTGCTCCTCCACGGCCGGGTAGAGCTGCTTGAGGCGCCTCTTGAGCTCCTTCTCCTGCTCCGTGGGACGGGCTGTCAGACAGCGGCTGCAGCAGCTGCGGGAGTGCGGCGTCCTTCCTCGGCCTCCAGAGCGTCGGCGCTCTGCGGGGTGGGCTGTTCTGCGCCGCTCCCGGGCCGCTAGTCCTCGGGGCCCCGAGTCAGACGGCAGCTGCAGCAGCTGTGCCAGCGCGGCCTCCCTTCTCAGCCTCTCCTCGGCCTCTGGAGCACCGGTGTTCTGATTCAACTGCCCCGCTTCAACTGCCGCCGCTGCTCCTGGCCCGATCTCTCTGCTCCAATCCCTGTGTCCGTGGGGCACATGCGCAGTAGAGCAAACCCAGAGACACACGGAATGGACGCAGAGACACTTGGGTTTTATATATATAGATGTAAAACCATTTTTGTGGAGGGGGGAATAAATGGGGGGGGGGGGGGTTGACAAGAATTTTTCTGCACCGGGTACCACCTGACCTTCCCATGCCTGGGGGGGTGGTGACAATTTTTTTTTGCCCCCAGGTACCAATTTACCTTGCTACACCCCTGCCTCCACAGTGTCAATCCTACACTTGGTAGGATTGGGAAAGCACAACAGAAAGTCTGCAAAGCAGTCAAATAATGGAATGCTCTCTCTCTCTCTCTCTCTCTCTCTCTCTCTCTCTCTCCCTCCCTCCCTGCTTCCTGATGACATTCTGCCAGCTTGTGAAAACATCCTTGCTTTGAAAGGCCTTTGCCTGCAGTCAGGGCAGATGCTTTTATTTTGGCACATCCCTCTATGCCTTTTTATCACCACTATTATTATTAAGGTTTATGCTGCTGCTTTTACTACACTTTCATTATGCGTAACTTGCGTGCGTGTTGTGCTGCATTTTATGGCTGAATTGAGCCCCCCCCCACTCGCAGTTTTACAATTTGGCTGTTTGCTTTAACCGGTTTTTTAAAAAAACAACAACAAAAGAAAAACAAAACCTGCTGCTGGTTGCTGATTATGCTGCTATTATGGATTTCTGGGTTTTTCATGCTTCCTTGTTCTGCATTGTATTGATTTTTAATTGCTATGTATTGCCTCAAGTGCCTTACGGTAGGGAGGCAATGCATAAACCTCTGAAGTAAACATATACCTAAATAGGAAAGGAAAGCTCTTCACTCTAGATGCCACCCAGACCCCATAATCTTCCTCTACCCTTTCAGGTGTCTACATCAGGATTATAATTCCAACAACAATACATTTTCCCTTGTTAAAAATGTAAACAAGATTAAAACAACCAGCACCCATTAACCTCTCTGCAAAAAGCTGCTTATGAATCTCAAGCTACGTCCACACCATCTAGTTATAGCACATTGAAAGCTCATGACTTCCCCCAAAGAATCATGGGGACTGCAGGGTGTTGGGAATTACAGCCCTTGCAATTTTGGCAACCTCTTTGAAGGATGGGTAGCTGGAGACAGTTTGGTGATTTGGGCAGGGTGCATAAACAGAGACATGCTGTGCTGTTGTCCATGTAACCTGTTACATAAGGGCATAAGATCAAGCTAAAGGCCCACCCAGGCCAACGTTCGGTTCTCACAGTAGCCAATCAGATGCCTTTGGACACAGGCATGCACAGCACATTTCATTAGGGTGTGCATGCAATGATTTTTTTTTTAATGCAAACAGTTATTGAATACATACTCATACTCAGTCACTAAGGACTTTAGTTTTATTTATCAAACCATCAGAAAGAAACTAAAACCTAACTAAATGCATTTTTTTAAAAAATTAACAACTAAACTCCACTCAAAAGATATGAACTTTAAAATGAGAAACAAAATACCACTATTATTTTTTTGCTGTAGTGATTACAAGCAGTATACAATGATACAGCCAGTTTTCATTATCTTTATCTTTAACCAGACAACGAGCTAACCCAAAATAACCAAAACAGATTAAGGTTTCCTGATCTTCCTTTGCCTAGAGAATGAGACATCGCTCACCAGGAGTGAGCAAAAGATGTTGAGCGGAACTCAGGCAGAGAAGAGACACGAGGCAGAGACAGATGCAGGCAGAATAAAAAAAAGGCTGGAATGGATCCGCAGCTTCTGCCTGCCCTGCTTCCAGACAGAGGCAAAGCAAGGTGGGTGCGGTGGGTGTGGTCCGCCCCGGGTGTCACCTCCAAGGGTGTGCGTGTGTCAAAATGCTGTTTGGAACCCAACATCTGTGAGAGATGCTGTGGCTTTGGCACGCACAGGCTTCCCGCTGCAGAAACGGCCCACCCGCCGCAAGACTCCTCGTCGGAAGATACGCAATATCTGCAGAAGCTCAACAACTTTGGCTCCGCAAAAAAAGAAGAAATAAATAAAGCCAAACCATTTTTGCAGGCAATAAAAAAATAAATTTCAGTGTATGTGGGGTGTGTGTGTGACAAGAGATTTACTGCACCGGGTACCACCTGACCTCGCTATGCCACTGATCCACTCCAGGCCTTTTCTTCTGCCCATGTCTCTCTCTGTCTGCTTTCCTCCTCCTCCCTTCTGCATCTGTCTCTCCTCCACTGCCTCTTCCCTGGTGGTTGTGCTGCTCTATACTCTCTCCTCATTGCCATGATTCCCAGTTTTTTTTTTAAAATGAAAAAAAAAAATCAGGGGGAGGGGCAGCACACCCTGTGTATACAGAGCCTTAGTGGCTAGTTGGAATTGATAACCTTAGAATCATAGAGTTGGAAGAGACCACAAGGGCCATCCAGTCCAACCCCCTGCCAAGCAGGAAACAGTTTCTTTAATAGTTAGTTCCTTCCTACTCAGAAGACAGCATTACTTCCTGCTTCCTACCACCACTCTGATGAAGCCAGAGATGCTTCCTGCCCTCAGATGTAGCTGAAGGCTTATACATCATAATCACCACCACCAACACGGGATGATCACAGTTTATTGCTGAGCCTGTATCTTTATCTCCCGAGCCCAAGCTTGGATGCTGCATTAGCATCATTAATCTGATTCTGACATTAGTATACGCATTGCTTGTGCATTCATTGCTTAGATGATTGTTCCATCCCAAACTCTCTCTTTTGATCTAATCAGTCATTTTGGAAACTGTTTTTATCCCCAAGCCCCTGTTCCTCCTCCCTCACCACCACCACCCCTCTGCCGTCGTTTTGTGCAGCAAGAAGTACTTAGCGAAAGCCTTATGGATCCACATTTCATCACACTAAATCAATGTAGCATAAGAGGGAAGTTTAAAACCAATCTTTTATGCATCACCACTTACAGAGACGAGGACCATTACAAGTAAAATCAATCAATAAAGCCTGTAACTCTAAAGTAACTCCTGAATTGAATCAATGATGCTTATGGAGTAGAATGGAAGGCAGTGTATGCACAGGGTGTGTGTGTGGGGGGGTGTACATTAAAGCCAACAAATTCTTTCTGGAGTGCTTTCCATCTCTTTTAAGCCAAAACATTCAGGGCTCATTCCCTGAACTTTTCAGGACAAATATTTCACTCCATTGCACCGAACTATTAGGAGGCAATGGAAAATGCCAGTGTACAAAGTTGCAAGCTATGGTGAATTGTGTATGTCCTGAATTGCTCTTTTGCCCCTTGTCCCTGACTTCCTTCCCTAACCCCCTGCTAATATCGTTCAGCCACTGAGGTCCAGCTTCAAGGGCCTCCTGGTGGTTCCCTCACTGTGAAAAGTAAGGTCACAGGGAATCAGGCAGAGGGCCTTCTTGGTGGTGGCGCCTGCCCTATGGAATGCCCTCCCATCAGATGTCAAGGAAATAAACAACTATCTGACTTTTAGAAGACATCTGAAGGCAGCTCTGTTTGGGGAAGTTTTTAATGTCTGATGTTTTATTGTATTTTTAATCTTTTGTTGGAAGCTGCCCAGAGTGGCTGGGGAAACCCAGCTAGATGGGCAGGGTATAAATAAATTGTTGTTGTTGTTGTTGTTGTTGTTAGCCTTTGAAAAAAGTTCAGTTTCCAAAATGTAGAGGGATAAAATGTGATGATGAAACTAGTTTTGTTTCCATCAACATTGTTTCTTAAAAATAAATAAATCAAGTATTATTGCACAGAAAACATATGTTGGCTGTGTACCTAATACAAGCTAAATCTTATTATGTTATTTTGCAGCTAACATGCCCCGGGTATGTGTTATCAAAAAAAGTGCATGGAGAAACAATATTGATTCTTTTGCCTAAATGTCTTAATGAAATGCAGGTCTTCCATCATTTAGAGAGCCATCTGTCAGGATGGGATTTTTTTTTTTAAACACACAATGCTACCATCAGAACAATAAATGTAATGCAATTTTAGAGCCTAGCCTAATCTCTTTGGATACAAGCCACATGGCCACAATGCATGCTCCCACCACCAGCCATTCAGTGTACTGGGTTAGACTTAAATCAAAGTGCAACAATGAAAGCAATCAATGCAACAATGAATAATTTTCCTGCTAATATCCTTTACTTGTTTCTCACAAGATCTTTTTATGCTGGCTCACTTTTTGAAATTTTACCTGCAAAAGTTGTCCCTGCAAACATTTTTTTAGCAAGGGTGCTCCCATTCATTTTCATTGCTGAAGCCTGAATTCATTCCATTGTTCATTCATTAAAATCATACTTGTTTCATAGTGAACACCATCTATTTCATTATGTCCTTTAGTTTCTGCTTCCCAGTCATTTGAGTGGGAGACCTGAGCACTCCTCTCTATTCATAATTTTGGAGTTTTCCATTGTATCAGCATGCCAGCTACCTTTCGAAAGAATCAGGCTGCCCAAATTCCAAGACAGATAAGAAAAAAATGATTCCCCATTTTACAGGCAATTTTAATAGGTAGATAGATTGAGGCAAACTACCTAAACCAGAGGTAGCCTATGTGATACTCTGCGGATATTATACACTACAGCTCCCATCAGTCCCAGCATGGCAAGCATGGCAAACAGTGAGGGATGATTGAAGTTGGAGTCTCCAACATTTGACAGAAACCACGGTTGTCTGTCCCTGACCCAAATGGATGGATTTTTGGGGGGAGAGATGGGACAAGTCGGGGAAAACACAATGTGGGATATGTTTTGATGCTTACTGTTAACTACAAGGTGACTGAGAAATAGGATATGTTTTCCTGAGAAAGGCAAAAAAACAAAAAAAAAAACGCAATAGCCCTCTTCCTGGGTCACTTGTGTGAAGGGGGGCTGGATTAGACATTCATGTGGTGCTGTGGGTTAAACCACAGAGCCTAGGGCTTGCTGATCAGAAGGTTGATGGTTCGAATCCCTGCCACGGGGTGAGCTCCCATTGATCGGTCCCTGCTCCTGCCAACCTAGCAGTTCAAAAGCACATCAAAGTGCAAGTAGATAAATAGGTACCGCTCTGGTGGGAAGGTAAACGGCATTTCTGTGCACTGCTCTGGTTCGCCATAAGCGGCTTAGGCATGCTGGCCACATGACCCGGAAGCTGTACGCCGGCTCCCTTGGCCAGTAAAGCGAGATGAGCACCGCAACCCCAGAGTCGTCCGCGACTGGAACTAACGGTCAGGGGTTCCTTTACCTTTACCTTTATGTTTGTTGGCAGGCTACACATGAGCAGGTGCTTCAGCGCTAGCAAAAGAGAAGACTGAGAGGTGACAGGAATGTGCAGCAAGCTTGTTTTCTGCGGCTCCAGAGGGTAGGACCTGAACCAACTGATTCAAATTACTAGAAATGAGATTTCAACCAAGAACCTTCTGGTGGTTTTGGTTAAAGAATAATTCCCTCGTTCCCTAGACCTCTGCATGGAGCAAGCACTCTCTGGTAAGAGAGCCCCAGCAGAGGTTTAAAATCACAAAACATGCAGCAAAGTAAGGCTCCGAGACCTTTAAAATATCCCATTTTACGAAATATCCCCTTTCTTCCCCTTTAGCATAGAGAAGACCACACAGTTTGATAAGTTTAAAATGGTTTACTTACAAACTACATGAAAGATCAGATTTATGTGCTTTTCCATACAGCGGCAAGAAAACACGGGCAGATAAACTTAGTTTCAAAATTGGTAATAAAATGATTCTAAACACATGGTCTGGGCTTGGAGTGATCAGCCCAGATGTCTTCTCTGGCGAAAAGGAGTGAACAAAGAACTTTTCTAACCCTTTGCCACCCAAGGTGAAGGGGCGTGACCTAGTCAACAGCTTACTCTATAGACTTAACCCCTTCATGCATTAACTAAAGCTAAGCATGCTGGGTTATATGAGGCTGAATTATGCCACATAATGGTGGAATGTACTACCTCGGAAGCTGGTGGACTCGCCTTTACTTGAGGTCTTTAAACAGACATTGGATGGCCATCTGACACGGGGTTGGGCTAGATGACCCCTGGTTCCCTTCTAACTCTGTGGATTCTATGGACCCCAATTTTACAAGTGAGAAAGTTAGAGGTGACTTAAAACAAAGCAAGACCCACAACCTTGTTGCCGGCACAGGAGTGCATCACAATAGCTTACATCGGATGACATAATTAGGGTTGCCATATTTCAAGAAGTGAAAGTCCGGATACAAAAGTTGTTGAGCTTTCCCCCCAAACCCCCCCCCCAAGTTTTGAACTATTTTTCATGAAATTTGCCAAAACCTACACTTCCAACATGGGTTGCCATATGTCCAGATTTTTCCGGACATTTAAGTGATTTCTGCCCAGATGCTATTTACAAGGGCTGAATCCCGGCTATGTCTGAGAAATTCCGGACGTAGGGCAGCCTCTACAATAAAAACTGGTATTAAATCATCAAGACCCAGGAAGCCTGAGTAAATAGAGACGTCTTACTAACCAACGAAATGTCAATACTGTTGGTGCCTGCTGGATTTAAATGGTATGGGGAATTTAACCATTTTAAAGTTTTGATTATTGACATTTCCAAACCCCTTTTATGTCAATGCCTGCCTAGAGTAATTGTTTTGCTTTAATATACAGTGCTTTGTGTGACTGACTGAGATGGGAGCCTCTGCATATAGAGAAATATATCCCATGCATTATGCATGCATACAGGCTGCATCTGCACTATACATTTAAAGCAGTACCATAGCACTTTAAACAGTCACAACCCAACCCCCCAAAACGTCCTGGAAACTGTAGTTTGTTAAGGACACAAGGTTTGTTAGGACAGAGCTAGTTTCCAGAGTAGTTTAAAAAATCAACCCATCTTCCCAGGGAACTCTGGGAATTGTAGCACTGTAAGGGAAATAGGGGTCTTCCAATCACTATTAGCACCCTTAACAAACTACAGTTCCCTACCCCACTCTCCCTCAACCTTTCTCCTGGCTGTTCAATACAAGCATCTACTGAGAACTCTGATGGATTTTCTCCTATGGTTGGCACAGAAGGGGGAGACCTTGGCAGACATGGACAACTAGCAAGGAGAAACTGGGACAGCTTACTCAAGTTTAGAGAGTTCCACTCAGAGAGTGTGTGGAGAGGATGGAGAACTTGGCTGGGCAGTGTGTATGGAGGTCCTGGGCTGCCCACATGACAAGATCCAGCCTTGCTGATGTGGTCTAAAGGAAAGCAGAGCAGTACGCTTGGCACCAGCTTGGCTGCAGGAATTCCTGGGAGATGTACAAGGCGAAATCCAGCTGTCTTAGGGACTCTGCTCCACATTTGTGTAATGTTTACTCCTTAGCATTTTCTTCTTCCAGAGACATCCCACAAGGCAGCAGAGGTTTAGATTCAGTTTTCCTTCTCCTAGATGGGCTGTTTTCCCAGGTTGAAGACCCTGACTTCCTTCTACAGCACATGCATAAACTGCCTTCTTGACTGTTGGACCCACAATTGCTCTCATCCGCTGAATCTGCCAGAACCTGTCTTCACACGCAAAGGAAGTCTCTAACTCACTGAGGTTTGAGACCCACCAGCTACCCTCACCTGGTTTAGCCATCCATTCGAAATCGTTCCAGAGTGTGGCTCCTGTTGCATGCTGACAGCTTCTAGGAGCCACAGGTGAGAGCTGAGTGCAGGGTGGGGACCAAAGGTGGACAAACTACCCAAGGAGGACTATGATGTTTTCCCCACCACAAGCACTACCTCTCCTGTAACACTCCATACACCCAGGAATACCTAAAATGTGTTCAATACGATTGTGGAAAGAGATACTTTAGTGGGTTGCTGGATAGCTCACAGCATATGCATATACACCTCCCCATCGACACATCCCTGTACATCTCATTGCCTGAGGCTGAGAGCTACACAGGACTGGTCTCTAATGGTATAACAACACGACTGCTGAAATATAATGGATTAAATTTTTCATGAATGAGGATCCATTATTTATTGCACTTTGTAGAAGCTTGGAGCAGTAAAAGTGGGTTTTCTGTGTGGTCCCATTGAAGTATAGAATCATAGAATTGTAGAGTTGAAAGAGACTCCAGGGGTCATCCACTCCAACCCCCTGCAATGCAGGAATCTCAGCTAAAGCATCCATGACAGATGAGAGGGCAGGACATGAGTCTGCTTCAGGGGGATCCTGGTAGGTTCATAGAATCATAGAATTGGACAGTTGGACAGGACCCCGAGGGCCAGTGTGGTGTAGTGGTTAAGAGCGGTAGACTCGTTATCTGGGGAACCGGGTTCGCGTCTCCACTCCTCCACATGCAGCTGCTGGGTGACCTTGGGCTAGTCACACTTCTCTGAAGTCTCTCAGCCCCACTCACCTCACAGAGTGTTTGTTGTGGGGGAGGAAGGGAAAGGAGAATGTTAGCCGCTTTGAGACTCCTTTGGGTAGTGAAAAGCGGGATATCAAATCCAAACTCTTCTTCTTCTTCTTCATCTAGTCCAACCCCCTGCAATGCAGGAATCTCAAGCATCCATGACATCTCAAATTTAAACACCTCCAATGAAGGAGAGTCCACAAGCTTCCGAGGGAGACTGTTCCACTGCCGAACAGCTCTTACTGTCAGAAAGTTCCTCCAGATGTTTAGTCGGAATCTCCTTTCTTGTCACTTGAAGACATTGCTTTGGGCCCTACCCTTCAGAGCAGGAGAAACAAGCTTGCTCCATCTTCCATATGACAGCCCTTTAGATATTTGAAGATGACTATCATATCCCCTCTCACTCTCCTCTTCTCCAGGCTAAACATACCCAGCTCCTTCAACAATGTCTCATATAAGGCTTGCTTTCCAGCCCCTTGATCATCTTGGCCACCCTCCTCTGCACACATTCCAGATTCTCAATATCCTTAAATTGTGGTGCCCAGAATTAGACACAGTATTCCAGGTGTGGACTTACCAAGGCAGAATAGAGTGGTATTATTACTCCCCTTGGTCTGGACACTATACTTCTGTTGATGCAGCCTAAAATAGCATTAGCTGGTGCCCACACCACTCTCCCGATATTCGAAATGTGTCCTTTAGTCTAAAAAGTTTGGCATACCATGAGATAAATAAAGAAAATGACAGCAAGAGCTGATTATCTGCAAACACAGTGGCACCTGCTTAAAAACTAGTTCAAACTATGCATTAGTCTCAACGTCTGCTTTTTTTTTTTTTTGTTCTGAAGAAAGAGGGATATTTTTGTGTGATGCTATTGCTGCATCTCCAGAAGAATCTGGACGAGGGAGAAAGAGGGGGCAAGTAGTCATAGGAGTGGAGAGGGGCTGAGATTAACACAATTTAAAATGTGTGTGTTTACTCTGATCCTCTCAGAGCTAACTTTTAAATAGGATAAAATGATCCGTTAATCTCCCATATCTTATTAAGAGAGGGTTTAAAAGATTGACTTGACATCTAAGATGCAGAAAGAAAAGGACTTTCTAATATTCATCAGAAATGCTGGGTGGGAATGGTCTAAGTTTAACCAAAAGGGCCTGTCATCAGGAAAGGCACCATCGTCTTAGAGAATTATCCAGTGTTATTGTATTTGCTATGAAAAGTGGCTGACACCAATTCACATCAGGCGGATAAATGTCAGCTGGAGCCCAGGGATAGAAAGCAGAGGGGGAATTGCTGCCATATTGACGTATCTCTGAATAGCATGCTTCTGAATCCCAGGCACTGGGGAACATGAGTAGGACAAGCTATATTGCCTTTAGGGCTCAATCATAACCAGGGTTTTCTCTGTTAGTGTACAGTGATACCTCGGGTTAAGAACTTAATTCATTCTGGAGGTCGATTCTTAACCTGAAACTGTTCTTAACCTGAGCTATCACTTTAGCTAATGGGGCCTCCTGCTGCCGCTGCACGATTTCTGTTCTCATCCTGAAGCAAAGTTCATTACCCGAGGTACTATTTCTGGGTTAGCGGTAACCCGAAGTACCACTGTATGTGAGTTTATGCATGAAGAGAAAAAATGACAAGAAAGGGTTAATTTAGGAGTGCCTGTCCTGCACCTGCAGGTGGTCAAGTGTGAGGCAGGAAACTTGTGAGAATGAGTCAGAGAGTGACTCAGCACAGAATAAAGTCTAAGTACCTATGTACCTAGCCCTAAACGGCCTTGGTCCTGTTTACCTGAAGGAGCGTCTCCACCCCCATCGTTCACCATTGTTCAGCCCAGACACTGAGGTCCAGCTCCGAGGGCCTTCTGGCGGTTCCCTCCCTGCGAGAAGTGAGGTTACAGGGAACCAGGCAGAGGGCCTTCTCAGTAGTGGTGCCTGCCCTGTGGAACACCCTCCCACCAGATGTCAAGGAAATAAACAACTATCTGACGTTTAGAAGACATCTGAAGGCAGCCCTGTTTAGGGAAGTTTTTAATGTTTAATGCTGTGGGGTTTTTTTAATATTCGGTTGTGAGCTGCCCAGAGTGGCTGGGGAAACCCAGCCAGATGGCTGGGGTACAAATAAATTATTATTATTATTATTATTACTACTACTACTACTACTACTACTACTACTATGTGTTTGTAGCAAATTAACCTTGCTAAGAGTAAAATCTAAAAGAAAACCATGTGCTCTGATCTGCACATTTATGTCAGAGGTGCAGGTTTGTTCAGATTGCAACTCACAAAAATAAAAATCTCTTGACATCTAGTCCAGCATTCATGTTATCACAGAAGCCAAGCCAAATGGCTTCACAAAGGCTGCTTACCAATCTCAAAGGCCTGCTTTTGATTCTGGCTTATGCACAGAGTCCAAGGACAGCTCGGACTAGTAGCCCAATGCCTATATTTCAGAAATCTAGAAGCAGCTTTTCAGTAAATGCTTTGAATCATTCCACCCTGTCTCTTAAAATTATTTAGCATGGGCAAAGGTTTGGGTTTCAAGGTGTTCCTTTAGCAATAAAAACAAAAGCAAAAGAATAATCCTGTTTTGTTATTATCAATTCCTAGAGGGAAGAGAAACGTACCAGCCATTCTTGGTGACATCTGAGAAAATGCCTATTATTATTATTATTATTATTAGCTTCACAAAGTTCATGACTGGCAGAGAAGTCTTGCTGAGCCTCTAAATCCTAACCATCTCTTTCTGGCTTGTTATCCACAGTCCTCGCTTCGGAAACAGATCAGTTTAGACTTGAATAAATATGCATCCCTGCATTGCTTAATGGCCTTCTCTCATTTTTTTCATCCAAGGATGGGTAATGAATCATGAATAAGTTATGAGCAGCTCCAGTCTAAACCCCCCTTAAGTAAATCTGCCTTATTATGTGATGTACTGGCCAGGCCAACTGCAGTAATACTACCAATAATGCTAAGAAAGAGAAAGAAAGACTAAAAAGTCAAGGACTATTTAGCCCGAATGTCAACACTTTTAGAGACAAAGGACCCTATTCCACTAAGTCAAAGGTGGCAAAACTTTTGCAGTCTGAGGGCCATGGGCAACTTTCTGGGGGCCACATTCCAGAGGTTCCCCACCCCTAATAATAATGTTTGCTATGATAAAAGCATATCTTGCAGAATATTCTCATGGGGACAGCCCCCTGAACTCGCTCTTCATTCTACAGGGGCTTATATTGTTGGAAAGAGGCACCAAGGAAAACTTCTGAAATTCAATGTATGTGGCGCTGTGGGTTAAACCACAGAGTCTAGGGCTCCATGAATGGAGCAAAGAAGCCCCCGATGAAGTTGTGTGGCAGGGTGGCAATGTGGTCTAAACCACTGAGCCTAGGGCTTGCCGATCAGAAGGTCGGCGGTTTGAATCCCTGCCATGGGGTGAGCTCCTGTTGCTCAGTCCCAGCTCCTGCCCACCTAGCAGTTCGAAAGCATGTCAAAGTGCAAGTAGATAAATAGGGGAAGGTAAACGGCGTTTCCGTGCGCTGCTCTGGTTCGCCAGAAGCGGCTTTGTCATGCTGGCCACATGACCCGGAAGCTGTCTGTGGACAAACGCCGGCTCCCTTGGCCTATAGAGCGAGATGAGCGCTGCAACCTCAGAGTCAGACACGACTGGACCTGATGGTCAGGGGTCCCTTTACCTTTTTATGTATTTACTGTTTATTGAGGGCTGAACCTGTGAGCCAGTGCGGCACAGTAGTTAGGGTATCAGGTGAGGAACTGGGATACCAGGGTTCAAATACCCACTCAGCCATGAAACTCATTGGATGAATTTGGGCGAGGCAATGCCTCTCAGTTTAACCAACCTCACAGGATTATTGCAGGGATTATATGAGGAGGGAGGAAAATGAATGCAATCAATCAATCAATCAATCAACCTGGACATAATTATACTTTGAGTGGTACCCAGAGAAATCAACGGGTTCCACTAGTTTCAATGAGTCTAAGCATGACTAGGTCTCAATCAGGCCTTTTTATTGGTTAGAATGATATCTGGCTTTTCTCGTGTTGATATGATTATTGCTAACTGGATTAAGCAACGTTTGGTGAAAAACGTTGCTTGAGCCAGTTAGCAATAATCATATCAACACAAGAAAACATAATAAGATTCAACAAAATAGCACTCTTTTTTATTTAAAAAAAGAAACAAACAAACCCATGAAAACATGACAAGGCAATCATTAGTAAGAACGCAAGTTGCAAGTAATTTAAACATATTTAAAAGACCAAAGACCCATCTATGTTTTATTTATTTATTTATTTTTAAAAAATGCATTTGCCTCCTGGCAGGGAATCATTAAATCATTTTCCTGTCAGTCGATGATCATACTATTCATCAAAATTTATTCCAAGATTTCCCTCTGGTCTTCATGATGTGGAAGACACGTTGGTAGTTTTCTGTTACCTAAAAGGGGGGGGGGGTGCTATGCAATCGGTCGCCATCCTCCTCCGTTTGGGGGGTGATTCCTATTTGCACTCTTGATAGCGCTACTGGAGGTTTTGTACTGCCTATTTCGGAGTGGGTTTTGATAGCCAGCCCAGGCACACGAGAGCAGCTGCGATATTGGCGGCTCCCTACGGCCGCCATCCGCGTAAGAATTCCTGCGCCCGGTGCCTGGCGTGGGTTGGAGATCATGCGGGAAAGGGAGTCGCGTGTATCTCTTGTCTGCTTCGTTGTAGCCTTAGGATCGGAAGCCCGAAAGGGCGCCGTTGTTTGGGGCGCACCCCATCCAGGCTTAAAACGGCCCAGAGGTGCATTATAAGCTCATCAACTATTTAAAGCAGTATCATACTGGGAGAAATATGCACGTCACCTTTGAGAAGAAGGTAGGAAACAAATGCAGTGAATGAATAGAAATAATATACTGCTTTAAGCCCCCCCTCCCCCTCCCGGATTGGTTTAACAAGCAATCCAGAATTCCCTGGGAGGTGGGGAGTTTTATCTCTGCAAGGGGAATAGGGTCTTTTAACAACTCTCAAGCGCCCTCAACAAACTACAGTTCCCAGGATTCTTTGGGGGAAGCCGTGGCAGTTTAACGTGGTCTATTGCTTCTTTAAATGTATAGTGCAGGTGGAGCCTAAATTCTGGCATTTAAGGGGTGAGGTTTCTGCATTGCGGGGGGTCCCTTCCAACTCTATAATTTTATGATTCTTTATATATTAAGAATTCTCAATCATTCCAGATTTCATAGGTTGGAACCAACCCCCCCCCCCATGTTGTTGAACACTAGAAACAGATGAATCCATAAAGTTGCAGTTCTCTCAATTTCGCATGTTTTCCCAATCTTAAATTTAATTCTCCGCATTTATGCAGCAACTCAGCATTTAAGTGTGAATTTCTCCTAATAAGCACATTTTTGTATGCAGTTTTGACAAGTAAACAGTTTTGCAAGAACATTTCCCCAACACAATGTCTCTTCATAATTTGTTTTCATTTAAATAGGAACTGGTATCTATGCTTTACCCTAGTAAATGTATCTGTCACACATTACTTGGCTGGCGAACTGAGTTGCAAAATTCAGAAAACTGCGAATCTAATTTAAACAGCGTCTATCCCACTGCTGGTTGGGTTTCAGCTGGAAAAAAAAGAGTTTCAAACTACATTTAGAAAGACATATTTTGAGAGAAAAAGCATTGTAAATTATATACTTTAATCCTATTGAATTGCAGATTTTCATGGCAATTTTGTCTAAAATGGCGCTTTGATGTGGGAAACAGGACATCATGCAATTAGAGCCTAGGGGTTGCTGATCAGAAGGTCAGTGGTTCGAATCCCCACAATGGGGTAAGCTCCCATTGCTTGGTGCCTGCTCCTGCCAACCTAGTAGTTCAAAAGCACGTCAAAGTGCAAGTAGATAAATAGGTGAACGGTGTTTCCATGCGCTGCTCTGGTTTTGCCAGAAGCAGCATAGTCATGCTGGCCACATGACCCAGAAAAACTGTCTGCAGACAAACACCGGCTCCCTCGGCCTGTAAAGCGAGATGAGCGCCACAACCCCAGAGTCGCCTGCTACTGGACTTAACTGTCAGGGGTCCCTTTAATCACATACAAACATGATGCAGACCAGCAGAGGTGGATTTAGGGGAGCACGACCGGTTCAGTCACACTGGCTGTGGAGTCCTGAGGAAGCTACAACTATGGTTTACGAGGCAGTGTGAGAGGAGGAGGGGGGGCCGAATTTTGGCAACACACAGGGGATCACTGTAACTTGAGACACTATGATCTGCCACTGCAGACCAGAAACAGATGGAATGGGTCATCTCCAAAACAAAGTTTTTATGGACATGTCAATAACTAGGTCATTAGGTTTGAAAAGATCGTGCCGTGCTATTCATGCAAGTCCAATTGAGATTGATGTGACTTATTCCCAGGTAAGTAATGTGATGTATATAGGATTTCAGTGCAATACTTTTTTTAAAAAAAAAAAAGAAAAAGAAATCTGATGCTAGGAATGACCTGCTCTAGGGGCAGCATCCACCCCCCCTCCCCCATTGCAAGTCCTTCTGTCAATTTGAAATTGTTGCCATGACAACTGTATTTTTGGTAGCTCCACATTATTCATGCCAGAGGCCATAAAGTGATACATGTAGTATCTGTAATAAAATGCTGAGAGGCATTTGCAAAAAAAACAAAAACAAAAACAAAAAAACAAAAAACCTAAACCCCACTGAGTTCTTCTGGCTTTCAAAAGTCAACGGCACTCCTGATGACCTAGGTGCAGACTTGAATCTATTGCAATGCAAAATCCCATTAGGTTATAACAATGCTGAATGGAGAAAATACATTTAGCTCAGGCTTATTTTTACCCTTTGGGGGAGAAAAGTATCTCCAAGCATCAGTTTATATTCATGAAAGCCTTGTTCTAGCACATAGATACATATACAATTTATACATTATTCTGCAATCAGCTGAGGGGAACCGTATTAAGATTTTGCCTCTAACACCATTGATTATTATGATGGTGATGAATATTATAAAAAGCAGCTGCATTCCAGATGATGATGTTTAAAAACGGGAATGGGAACAGTGATGTGCATGCAAACGCCCCTCTCGCTGTCCCTGAGCACATCCATCTACCGGTATGTGCACATTGGGCCTGACCTTCCTGTGCTAAGTTCTGGGGAAGGGGCAGGAGGGTACTCACTTTCACTTAAGTAAAAAAGAAAAGGCACTTTGCAGACCTTCCCTGCATGGTAAGATCAGAGGCTGAGTGATTGAGCCCAGAGCTCACATGGACGTTGGAAGAGGGGTTTGCATACATGAGCCTGCCCCAATCACCCCCCCCCTTTTAAAAAAATAATATTATTATTTTTTTATTAAAGGTTTTCTTGGTTTACAAAAGTGCATTGTCTCTTTTCTTAGGCTGTAAAGTTAACCATTACATATTTAGGAGAACGCCAGAACACTTCTTCGATTTCACTGGGAACATGTCAGAAGCAAAGGATTCCGTATTAGGGTGGTTCATAAAAAAACTTTTTTTAAAATGCTTGCTCCAATGGTCCTATCTTACTACAATAGGGATTATATAGCTATATCGAAAAATTTCATGCATATCAGTTAATATCTTGACCCTCCTCCATTGAATTGAAATTTCAGCCTTCGCAACATAGGAAAGCAGCCAAGTAAACAGCTATTTTCGTCACTTTATGACCAATTCAGCTTTATTTTGCAGGAATTGCAAAATACTCCATATGGGGAGAACCACATTCAGGTTCTGGACCAGTACTGCCTGTAAATCTGTCTTCCAATATCTCGAAAGTTTCCCATCTCAGAGAAAGATGCTTCTGCTTCTCTCCTTCATTCTCAATGCATTGAAGGTGCAAGGTTTGGAGCTCACCCTATCCTAAGTGCAGGGCAGCAGCTGTGTTGTTCTTTCCTGTAAATATTGATTCAGGGCAGCGCCACGCAGCCTCCCCACCTGCCTGCACTTCCTGATCTGGAAAAGCCCCATCAGAGGATTTATCATATCGTGTATTCCCTCAGGCTTGGGGGAAAGCTGCAGAGTGCAGGCCGCCGGAGCTGTGACTTGTAAAATGAAAGGAAGGAAACTCACAAACAGCTGAGGCCACCAAAAAACAAAAAACCCAAAAAACCCAAAATAAAATAAAAGGAAAGCGCAACAAGAAGCCAGAGAAATCCACTGATTCTTTCCTCATTAATCAATTAAGAACAGTGTTAAAACAAAAAGAAAACCCTGTACAATGGTACCTTGGTTCTCAAACCTAGTCCGTTCCAGAATTCCGTTCCAAAACCAAAGCGTTCCAAAACCAAGGCGCGCTTTCCCATAGAAAGTAATGCAAAATGGAATAATCCATTCCAGACTTTTAAAAATAGCCCCTAAAACAGCAATTTAACATGAATGCTATCTAATGAGACCACTGATCAATAAAATGAAAGCAGTGAACAATGTACTGCAGTCACACAATCAATCCATCAGTAGCTGAACTGGGTTCCACACAATCACAAAAACAAAAAGTTGCAAAAACAGACAGACCTCAGCATAACACTCAAAACCGAAGTGCGGCACTCAAAACGGAGCACGTTCGGCTTCCGAAAAAGTTTGCAAACCAGAACACTTACTTCCAGGTTTGCAGTGTTTAGGTTCCAGGTTGTTTGAGTACCAAGGCATTTGGGAACCAAGGTACCACTGTACAGGATACATTTTTGGCATAGAATTACCAGGGACTGACTCGTGGGAACATATGAAGCAGAGTCAGAGCACTGGTCCATCTAGCTCAGTACTGTGAGCCATCCAAGTTGGTGGACATCACTGCTTTTTGTATGAGCAATTTCCATAGTTTTAACTATGCATTGTGTGAAGATGTGCTCTCTTTTGTCTGCCTTAAATCTTCTACCATTCAGCTCCATGAGTTGTCCCATTGTTCTTGAGTAATGAGAGAGGGAAAACATGTTTCTATCCACTTTCTTTATACCATGTGTAAGTTTATACACTTCTATCTTGTTGCCTCTTATGCACTGTTTTAAAAAATGAAACTTTCCCATTCCCACTCCAAGCATGCGTGGAAGATGTGGACCATTTGGATCCCTTCCAATCAGGATTCAGGACTCACCATGTGACTGAAACTGCCTTGGTCGTGCTGGTCGATGATCTCCAGTGGGTAGGGAAAAAGATGAAAGCTGTTTCCTAGTTCTGCTGGATCTCTCAACGGCCTTTGATACCATCGACCATAACATCCTTCTGGACCATCTAGAGGAGCTGGGAGCTGGGGGCACTGTTATACAGTGGTTCCACTCCTTCCTCCTGGGCCATGTCCAGAAAGTGGTGTTGGGGGATGAGTGTTCAGACCCCTGGGCTCTCACTTGTGGGGTGCCTCAGGGTTCTGTCCTCTCCCCCATGCTTTCTAACATCTACATGAAGCCACTGGGAGATATCATCAGGGGGTTTGGGCTGCGTGTTCATCAGTATGCGGATGATACCCAGCTCTACCTCTCTTTCAAATCGGAACCAGTGAAGGTGGTGAAGGTCCTGTGTGAGTGCCTGGAGGCAGTTGGAGGATGGATGGTGGCTAATGGATTGAGGTTGAATCCTGACAAGACAGAAGTACTGTTTTGGGGGACAGGGGGTGGGCTGGTGTGGAGGACTCCCTGAGAGCCAGTGTGGTGTAGTGGTTAAGAGCGGTAGACTTGTAATCTGGTGAACTTGGTTCGTGTCTCCGCTCCTCCACATGCAGCTGCTGGGTGACCTTGGGCTAGTCACACTTCTTTGAAGTCTCTCAGCCCCACTCACCTCATAAAGTGTTTGTTGTAGGGGAGGAAGGGAAAGGAGAATGTTAGCCGCTTTGAGACTCCTTTGGGTAGTGATAAAGCGGGATATCAAATCCAAACTCTTCTCTTCTCTTCTTCTTCTGAATGGGGCAACTGTGCCTCTGAAAGACCAGGTGTGCAGCCTGGGAGTAAATTTGGACTCACAGCTGTCCATGGAGGTGCAGGTCAACTCTATGTCCAGGGCAGCTGTTTACCAGCTCCATCTGGTACTAAGGCTGAGACCCTACCTGCCCGCAGACTGTCTCCCCAGAGTGGTGCATCTCCTGCTTTGACTACAGCAACACGCTCTACATGGGGCTAACTTTGAAGATGACCTGGAAACTACAACTAATCCAGAATGCGGCAGCTAGACTGGTGACTGGGAGCGGCTGCCAAGACCACATAACACCTGTCTTGAAAGACCTACATTGGCTCCATCTACGTTTCCGAGCACAATTAAAAGTGTTGGTGCTGACCTTTAAAGCCCTAAATGGCCACAGCCCAGTATACCTGAAGGAGTGTCTCCACCCCATCATTCAGTACGGACACTGAGGTCCGGAGCCAACAGCCTTCTGGCAGTTCCCTCACTGCGAGAGGTGAGGTTACAGGGAAGCAGGTAGAGGGCGTTCTCGCAGTGGCGGAGCTAGGCTCCGCGGCACCCGGGGCGGCAAAGGAAACACCCCAGGGGTGGGGCGTCATGACGTCACATTGTGACGTCACGATGCCCCGCCCCGGGGGCGTTCCGGGACTGCCGCCGCTGCTTCTGCAGCCCCCTTTTAAGCCAAAGAGCCCGCTTTTAAGCTCTGCGGCTCAAAAGGAGGCTGTGGAAGCGGCGGTCCGACGCTGCTGCTCCCGGGGCGACTGAGCCAGCGGCAGCGCGTGGGGGTGACAAGCACCGGCCCCTCCTGCCACTCCCCACGCTGCCAGTCGCCCGGTGCTCCCTCGGCCGTGCGCTGTTGCTCCTGGGGTGACGGAGGGAGCGGCAGCGCTTGGGAATGGCGGGAGGGGCTGCCACTTGTCAACCCCATGCGCCGCCGCTTGCTCCGTCGCCCCGGGAGCAACAGCGCACGGCCGAGGAGCACCCCGTCCGTGCAGCGCTGCTGCTCCCAGGGTGACCGGCATTGCGTGGGGAGTGGCGGGAGGGGCCGCTGCTTGTCACCCCCACCCGCCGCTTGTCACCCCCACCCGCTGCTTGTCGCGCCTGCCACTAGGGGCGTACCGCCCCCACCGCACCCCCCTAGCGACGCCCCTGCGTTCTCGGTAGTGGCGCCTGCCCTGTGGAACACTCTCCCATCAGATGTCAAAGAAATAAACAACTATCTGATGTTTAGAAGACATCTGAAGCCCTGTTTAGGGAAGTTTTTAATGACTGATGTTTTAATGTATTTTTAAATCTTTTGTTGGAAGCTGCCCATAGTGGCTGGGGAAACCTAGCCAGATGGGTGGGGTATAAATTATTATTATTATTATTAGTATTATTATTATTATTATTATTATCAACCTTTCTTCATAGGGGAGTGGCTCCACTCCCCTTGATCATTTCGATTGTCCTTTTCTGAACCGTTTCTAGCTCTATAATATCCAAGTTAGCAGACTGCATTGCTGCATATCTCCCCATGGATGCCCTTGCCCAAACATTTTCACTTGATTGTTTCCACTTAGAGCACTGTTTAGGCATCACCTAGGTATCCTTGATGGAAGAAGCTTGTACCATGAATAATGAAGGATGGAGAGAGGCCTCCTGTGGGCATTAAAGCTGGGGAATGCATTAAGAGGTGACACAATTGGCCATGAAATTCTTTACAAAGACTACTTGCCATCACACGTGCCATCGTGCATGTTTTGAGAGGGAGCTTGGGATCAGAAATGGTACACTTTCCATATTTTCCTTTGGATGTCAGCTATGTTAAATAATCTGACTCAGAGAGTACAGACGGGGGAAATTCAATTAAAGCTTAAGCGTATGCAAAACAAGCATCACAACCATGCCCAACACCAGTAATTGGTCATAACGCAATCATCCTACAATCCTACAATTGCTGGGTTGATTAAAAGATGCAGCAGGACAGCACACCATTAAACATTCTGTGAGGAGGTTGCACTGTAAGTCTCCCAATAAAACCAGCAGGATGGGGAAATGATTAACTTTGACTGAATTTGTTATGCACACATTTTTAAATGACAAAATATAAAATGAAACAATGCAACAATAGAAAAATGATTCACCCAACAAGTTGCTTTTACAAGTGCCATGTAATATTAATTTTGCATTCTGCAGGGGTCAGTCCTTCAGTTTGGTGGTATCTACTCGTTGGAACTCCCTTCCTATTGATGTTAGGCAGGTGCATTCACTGTATTGCTTTTGGTGTTTGCTAAAAGTTTCTTTTTTCCCTTTCAATAAGCCTACTGAGGCATGTAATTTTTAACACGTTATTATCACCATCAACATCATCATTATTATTATTGGCAACCTGCCGTTCCTCGCAAAGGAACCCAGAGTGGCAAGCATACAAGCAATGAATCAATTTTAAAAATCTAAAAACAACTTCAATGCAGATGCAGACTGGGGGAGATATCTACTTGAAAATGCTAGGAAGGTCTTCAGAAGGCACTGAAAAGACAACAGAGATGGTGTCTGTCTAATAAGGGTGGTGCGTTCCAAAAGGCAAATGCCCCAACACTAAAGGCCGAATCATATGATTATGTGTGTTTATTTGTTTGTTGTTAAAAAAATATACCTTTTAAAATAAACCTGTTTTTAATGATTGCTTTTAATGACACTCATTAATTATAATTTTATATACCCTTTTTTCGGCGTATAAGACGACTGGGCGTATAAGATGACCCCCAACTTTTCCAGTTAAAATATGGAGTTTGATATATACTCAACTGCAGATTCTCCACCTGGAATATAAGACGACCCCCGACATTTGAGAAGATTTTCCTGGATTAAAAAGTAGTCTTATACGCCAGAATATACAGTATATCTATAAACTGCTTAGACGCTTTCTGTCCAGTAAGTGGTATAATTTTTGTCTGTGAAATAAACAGATAGCTAATTAACAAATAGCTAATTGCAGTATAAAGGTAAAGGTACCCCTGACCGTTAGGTCCAGTGGCGGAAGACTCTGGGGTTGCGGCACTCATCTTGCTTTATTGGCCGAGGGAGCCGGCATACAGCTTTCGGGTCATGTGGCCAGCATGACAAAGCCGCTTCTGGCGAACCAGAGCAGCGCATGGAAACGCCGTTTACCTTCTCACCGGAGCGGTACCTATTTATCTACTTGCACTTTGACGTGCTTTCAAACTGCTAGGTTGGCAGAAGCATGGACCGATCAACGGGAGCTCACCCCGCCGCGGGGATTCAAACCACCAACCTTCTGATCGGCAAGCCCTAGGCTCAGTGGTTTAGACCACAGCACCACCCTGCCTCACAACTTCATCAGGGGCTTCTTTGCTCCATCCATGTGTAGAGAAAGTTTTTCTTCTGAGATTAGGGTGGGGGCATCAAAATATTAATGCACTCTGTCCCCTAATATATGCATTTTGGACCCTCCATTTGGTTGGAGAACTGCATCACATAGTTTCAAAGGGTGGCTGCGCTATACTTGGTTCTTTGATTGGGGGAACTGCGAATGAGGCAGGTTCTCATCAGAATGCCAAGTGAGCTGAATTTTTATTTCAACCTTACTCATGTGTTGCTTGAATATGTAATTCATTCTTCCAGGCAGGGCTAATACCTCTGCTAAGTTAGTTCCATGGGCACTCAAGTTTCCCCTTTCCATGTTGATCTCGAGGACTCATCAAAGTCATTCACTATTCACGAAAACCATCCCTATCTTGCCTTTGTCATTTATTAGTCACTAAATGCCCCCTTGTCTTCTGGCTGTTCAGCTTGTCAATATTTACGGTCCTCCTGTCACTCATTGTGCACCGAGTACATGGTATTCCTAGACTTTTAATATTCTAAGCCAAATGTCAGCTAAACTGTCATTTAGTTCTGTTGAAGAGATATGTGCAGAAAAACTGTGACAGCTAGAAGCTGTGGTGACTGAAAGTTTCTTCTAAGCTGGGGGTAGGGAACTGTAGGCCCAGAGGCTGAATGTGTCCTTTCCCAGTCTCCCCAGCTAGTCCTTAGGACTTTCCCCAGGTGACACAACCTCCTGAGCCACACTCCTCACCAGTCCTGCTTTGCATCCTCCTCAAGTATCTTTGCCTACCTAGAATGAATCCATGAACATGGGTTGTTGCCCAAAGTACAGCAGGATAACCATTTCATCTGGGTCCCATAAAATCTATTGCTCTAAAGGAAGAGGCGCCCATTCCAGCCTACAATCAGGCCAGTGTGGAATGGTAAGGCGTGTCGGAACACTCCTGGGGGGCACACGCAGCCCCCGAATGAGACAGAACTCTCTGGGCATCTTCCTGATGAAGCGCAGCCCGGGACGTTTGCAAATCAGTCCCAGTACACACCAGCGACACATATCAAAAGACATGTGCACACTCTATCAGTAGAGTATAGCAGAAACGATCATGGAGCGTGAGTGTGTGCATTCTAAGTATATATTAAGCAATATTTACAGGACAAAGCAATCATGGTGTCCTCTCATTCCTTCACAAAGAGAAAGAGCATGCAAGAAAGTACAAAAGTACAGTACAGCCGAAGAGAGATAAGCCTGACTTTCGTTCTCACACTTTCCAAGCCTAGAAAGTAAACATTGACATGTGATGTAACAATCACAAATCCAGCAACGGAGGAGTGAAATGCTAACAAGGCGTAGCACCTTTAATGACTCTTGCATGACAAGATACAAGGCCCACTGTCCCCAGCACCCCAGTGATGGAGCTTCATGCTCCGGCACCAGGGGGCGGAGAGCAGGCAGGGGCGGGACACACCGCCTGCAGGGGCATGACACCCAGCACGGATGGGGGGCAGCAGCGATAGCACCCTACAGGGATCGCACTGCTGGGGGCGGTGCACTCCCCCCTCACTCCTCTTCTTCCGCCAGTGCCCAGCACTACTGGAGGTTCCAACCACGGCAGCTGTCAGAAAGCTAAAGGAAGAGAGCGTGCTAAGATGGAGACCCTACAATTTCAAAAGACTAATGGGATGGCCACCTATGTAAACAGAGGGTGATGGAGAAAATTTGAAGAGGCATTTGGCCAAAGATGTATGTGAGATGCTGGAGGAGGAGGAGGAGGAGGAGGAGGAAGAGGAGGAGGAGGAGGAGGAAAAAGAGAGGTGTTCAATGGGACTTTCTCCTGGGTAACTGTATATATGATTTTAAGCCTAAGGCCCCATTAAGCTCCTCAAGGTTTACTTCTGATTAGATGTTTCTGGGATTGCACTGTAAAAATGACTTGGGAAATTGTGTATATGTTCAGGCTTGCACATCTTGCAAGACTCTGTGGATATAAAGAAAGAACAGATCAGGAATCACTTTGTAAGCTACAGGAATAGATGTATGAATCAGAATGTGCCTTTGACAATATTTAGATTAACATTGTGAATGGACAGAATTCAGTATTAGCTTTGTTAATTGAATAGTGTTGGAATGAAATGAATTTAAACACTATGATAAATGGAATTACAAATTGTATACTTTTTACTCTGAATGAAATGAATATGATAATTCCACAATGCAAGTTATGGCTTAACTGTGTTAAGTTATAAAATCATAAGCTTTTTCTAAAAAAAAAAAAAAAAAAAAAAACAATCCTCCAAAATAAATATTAACTTCAGAGATGAATCCCAAGGGCAAAGACGACGTATTAAACAGAATGGACTTCCGCTTGTGGAGCATATTGTGGGGCATTTGTAGTGTTCTATAAGAAGAGTTATTTGTTTTATTATTTTATCTATGTCCAAGAAACCATTCATCCAAGGAGCTCTGGGCTGCATATGCATTGTCTCCCATCTCCTCCATTTGCGCGTGTGTATGTGTGTGTGTGTGTGTGTGTGTGTATATATATATATATATATATATATATATATATATATATATATATATAAAATTGCTGCAGCACAAACACACACGACACTAAAAGAATAAACTTAAAAAGCAAATACAAGTACAAGTACGACTATAGATACAAATACTAAACAAATAATAAACATATAACCATATTTCACTTCTTGTTTTCTTCAAATTGACTTCCTTCATCGTCAACGCAGGTCTACTTTCATATATAATAAACTGTTTCCTTCTCATTTTGTTTTGTCCTACTTTTCTTTCTCTTTTAGACTTTCACACCTTAACTTGTTTTGCAAAAGTTAATCAAAACAAGTCCAGGTATTAATTTGAGGGCACTGCTTTTTAAGATAATCTCTATACTTTCCTCATTCTTTTGAAATTTTTGTTTAGACTGACCCCTAATTGCACCTGTCATTGTAGCCAACTCAAAGTAATCAAATAATTTCTCTTGCCATTTTTTATTTTTTATTTTGGTTGGTGCTGGCTCGTTTTTTCCAATTTTTGGCATTTGCTGGGTAGGTTAGGGTGAGATGCAGAAGTCTGACTGAAGATCGCCCAGTGAGCTGCATGACTGAGTGAGAAATGGGATTTGTATGGCATGCTTGCTACCTCTGTACTATACCATAGTGGAAATCTTATTGTACCAGTTCTTGCCACCAAAGTGTTCAGTCATTGAAGATTGTGAGCTATATTTCCCAAACACAACAGGGTCATTCCACGTCAGTTCAATGCGGTCATGTCACCCACTGTCTTGGATTTTGATGAAACTTGGTGTACACCCTTCCCTTATGGTTGAAAGAAACCCCCTTAATTTTTTCCCCCTCTATCTCAAACGGTTATGGAAGAAAAAAATTAAAATGTACACAAGACCGAGGATCTCAAGAGGGACAGAAACGCAGATTTCACAAAACTTTGAAGTGCTATAAAATTAAAACCATTTGAGATAGAGGGGGAAAAATTAAGGGGGTTGCTTTCAACCATAAGGGGAGGGAGTACACCAAGATTCATCAAAATTCAAGGCAGTGGGTGACGAAACACTTGTTTTTTGCATTGATTTGATGTGGAATGACCCAACACACACTTACAACCCAAGACATGTATTGCAAGACCTTGTCATGAGTCCCAGAGCCTTGATAGTATCAGGTTTGGATTGGCAGGCACTAATGCAGGAAGAGGAAGGAGAAGAAATGGGGATGGGGTGGTGGTGGTGGTTAGGGCTAAATGGCAGGAAGCTGGGTTGGAGAAGGGAAGATCTCACCTGTCTCCCCCGAGTTCAGTTGCTTTGGTAGGGGGAGAATGGATGCCGGCTCTCCCCTGACTTTCCTGCAGAGTGAAGTGTCTCAGAGGAAGCTGGGAGGAGCTTAAAACAGCCCAAAGGGGAAGTGGAACTGGAGGCAGCAGCAACTGAACAGGAGCCAAAATTGGAGGCTGCAGTCTTTTTGGCTGGAGGCTGCTTTCACAGATGGGATAAGACTCTCCGACCCTGAAAGAGTGAGCGTTTGCAATCCCTACATGATGAGTGAGTGCACCACACCTCATCTTTAAAAGTTTTGTGGGCAGGGCGTGGAAACTTGTTGGGACATCTTCATTGCTTCCATCCAATTCTGAACTTCTTGCTGTGCCCTGAGCTTTGTGCCTGTTGCTGAGCCTGTGCTATTACTTGTCTGAATAAAGATCTCTTCGTTACTTACAGGTAAGAGCCTCTGCTTGCATGTTTTGGGGGGTGGGAGCCAGGACAGAACCTCCTTTTAAGTCTAACACACTTCACCTGTAAGGTGAACTGCTCCCCAAACTCCCGGGATCTCATTGTGTCAGCTCAAGTGGGAATGCACAACCCTGCTTTGTCCTTTTCAGTATTTTGCAATTTGATGGATTGCCTCTTTTACTCCTTTGTCACAGATTAGTGAAGCTGTAAACAGAAAGTTAATAGAAGAGGCAGTGCTATTAAAAAAAAAAAAAAAGGCCACCACCAACAAATCCAGATATTGAAGAGATCAAAACAAGACAGCCTGGGAACATGATCATAAGTCACAGATTCCTGGTGGCATTAAAACATGGAGACCCTGTTCTCTTAGGAGATTATAATGAGAACAGTAAATGGCACACGATTAATCCCAGTTAATGACAAAACCTATGAAATTCTGCAAGTTGGAGGAACAGTGCTTGTCAAAAGCTTGTCTCACTTCTTTAAATCAATCATATCAATATCTTGGGAGCAGTAGCACTACTATTTAATGGCCTGATTAATTAAAAACTTATAAAATGCCTAAAATGGCTCGGTGTGGTACAAAGGTAAAATTAACTAAGGATTACGATATAATCATAGCATAAATAGATGAGAGGGAGAAGGAAAAGAACACAAAGGAAATCAAAAGAGGAGATGCTAAACTTGACAGCAAAGCCATCAAGTATGAGCTAAATAAAATAAATGAGACTATGTGAGCATTCAGATGTGGAGATTATTGCATTAGTTTAGTTTTCCCTGGTTATATACTTTTGTCCCAGTTTCTAGCATTCCTTGTGCACTGCATTACATTCTGCAATATGGAACTGTGATTTTTAATAATAAAAATGATAATAGACATGCTGCCGTGTCATGCTACATTTCATTCACACCACTGGGTGTGGTGTGACACAACAGCGGACATAATCAGACGTGTCACCACCCTTTATGCATATGCGCACTTTGCTGTCCTCTTTTTCCATCCATGTAAAAGGTAGGAAAGGAAAGAATTGTATGCCAGAACAGCTATGGGGAAATTACAGGGTCATAGAAGTCATAAAATCATAGAGTTGGAAGGGACCGCGAGTGTCACCTAGTCCAAGCCCATGCAATGCAGGAATCTTTCACCCAATGCTGGCTCGAACCTACAACCCTGAGATTAAGAGTCTTATGCTCTACCAGCTGAGCTATCCAGCCTCTCTCTCTTCCTAGGCCAAGACCTTCAACGGAGGGGTCGTCCTGCTGGGCTGCAATAGATTGTAATGGGTTGCTTTAAAGTCATTTCAGCACCAGGTTGGGGGGGGGAATTCACATGCACCCCAAATCCCGCCTCCTGTCCTATATTTTTTTCCAGAACAAAAGTGGCAACCCTACTCCAAGGACATCTTGTTACATCTGCACACTGCTGCCTCTGTTCCCTTCAGGAGGGAGTCACCTATCACTACCAGGGCTGGATTTAGGTTTGATGAGGCCCTAAGCTACTGAAGGTAATGGGCCCATTTATATGTCCTTTGTCAACAACAAATTGCCACTGTTTTTTGTGTTGAATCTATGTTATATGGTAATTTATGGACCTAAAAGGTCCTGCCAACCTAGCAGTTTGAAAGCACGTCAAAGTGCAAGTAGATAAATAGGTACCGCTCTGGTGGGAAGGTATAAACGGCGTTTCTGTGTGCTGCTCTGGTTTGCCAGAAGCGACTTAGTCGTGCTAGCCACATGACCCGGAAGCTGTACGCCGGCTCCCTCAGCCAATAAAGCGAGAGGAGTGCCACAACCACAGAGTCGTCAGGGGTCCCTTTACCTTTACCTTTAGGTATCTAAAGCCATTTGCAAATAACAAAGTATATATTTTATCAAAGTTAATGTTGAACTGAAATACAATTAAGAAGTAGTATATTAATAGTGAAATAATTATGAAGCTCTAACTTAAAATGATTTTTTATTCATAAACCAATGATATTTTAGGGAGCAGACTAGCAGGCGGGGCCCCTTACTTACATCATAGGAGCCTACATAACACAAAACATTGTTGCTCTATGTAGGTTTTTTTTTGGTTTTTTTATCTTATATTTTGGAAATGTACATCCAGCTTCTTTTCCTTTCATTTTTTTGGGGGGCCCCAAGAGAGTGGGGCCCTAAGCTATAGCTGGTTTAGTTTATAGAGTAATACCTTGGTTTACAACCATAATCCGTTCCGGAGGTCCGGTTGTAAACCAAAATAGGTTGTAACCTAAGGCGGCTTTCGCCAATGGGGCCTAAATAATAATAATAATAATAATAATAATAGTTGTAATCCAAAAATAAAAATAAAAATGGGTTGTAATCCAAAAAAAGGGACACACACTTGAGGGTTTGACGTGGTTGTAATTCAAAACGGTTGTAATCCAAAACAGTTGCAAACCAAGGCACCGCTTATCACTTCCACTGCTGCCCTTATTCCTCTGGCCCAGAATCTGTGTCCGAGGTGATAGCATGGAATTGATTTTGCAGCTCCAGTGGCACAGCATGACTCCTGACAGTCCTGCTTCTGTATGTCACAGTACTCCAGGGTTTCATCTCCTGCAACAGGAGATCTTTCTGCTGCCTAGGGGCACTCCACCTGCATTGCCGTCCCATCTCCTGCAATGGGCCATCTTCTTCCCCTTTGCAGGAGATGAGCCCCTGGAGGAAAGTGAGACCAGTTTCATTTGCTTTATTCATATTGAAAATGAATGCATATCTCCCGTCTGAAACCAGTAGCAGATTATAACAACCTGTTTCTCTTTTCTTGGCATACTTGGGAGTCAACAGCTTTTGCAAATGCTCTAATTCTGACTTGGCTTTCTAAGGCTGAATGGTCAAGATTTGCCTTTGGTACAACTCATTAGATTCTGAAGGATAAAATGTGTTCTGCGGTTATGCGCATCAGACAGCAACTGCTTGACAGACCTTGCCATTTTAGATCCCATCAGAGTTCCTCCAAGAAGCCAGCAAATCACTTCCCCCCTTGGTTTTTGTGTTTTTGAGCAAACAGAGCTAATATTGACATTTCTAATTCCAACAGAATTGATGAGTTTCTAGTCCAGAGCCAAACTAATTTTCTCTTCCAGGAGACAGGCAAGCATATCTTCCCTAATGTGCTGGTGCCATATGGAGTAGGTGTCCTGCCAATGTTTCACACTAGATTAAAACTGGCACAAAGAAAAGGGAGGGAACACACCCACAAATTTTAGAGCAAAAATTGTCAACAACCGCTAAGAGCTTTCAGCTGGGGGCTTCAATATGGAGTCCCAGATGCTGCCAAATCAATGCTCATGCACACTCTTCGCAATGGAGAATGCAATCAACTTGTCCAACATAGCATCCTTACAAGTGTAACAAAACATTGCAGCGTATGATGTTCCTGTTCAGTGTTCCAGCCAGGATGTTCTGTTCTATTCTTCCTTCCCCTCAGGCCCCATCTGCACTATATATTTAAAGCAGTATCACAACGCTTTAATCAGTCATAGCTTCCCCAAAACGAATTCTCGAAACTATAGTTTTCTACAGGTGCTGAGATTTAGGAAACCCCTATTCTCCTCACAGAGCTACAGTCCCCAGAGTTCCCTGGAAAGAGGAATTGCCTGTGAAACCACTGTGGTTCTGTGAGGGGAATAGGGGGGCGGTCTCCTAACAATTCTCAGCACCCTTAGAAACTAAATGGAGATCTGAAGGAAGTGAGAGAACAAAATATGATATATAAGATTGATATATACAGAACTAAATTTCAAATGGGACGGACGGATGGATGGACCATACAACAGAAAAATGAGGAATTTTAATTCAGGAAGAAATGCCATAGGGTGAGAGCAGCTAGCAAAAATAACCATCTTCTTAAATAGGTGTTAATTGATACGTAACTCGCAATGGACAAGTTTACCCAACTACAAAGTGGGAGGGGAAGGGGAAACCCTTTAAATGTTCCTTGCAAGGTTATTATATTAATAAGATTCCACATTTATTGGCTGTGTTATTCTGAGCTAATTGCATGGGTGCAATCTCAATCTCAGTTAATGCCAGTTACAATCAATTCATATTTAATTAACATAACCGACTGATTAAATGTAAAGAGAACGCTTATTTGACACAGAGAATTCATAGCTCCTCTACTCTTATTAGGTGCTTCAGAAGGGTAATAATTGACATTGATAGGATAATATCTGTGACGGTTTTATAGTTTCTTAGCCTCTTGTGTTAATGGAAGCACACTATACTGTAAAGTTCTTTAACCCTAAAATACCAGCCAGACTAAGGTTATAGAAACTGTAGCAGGGATGGCTAAGCTATGGCCCTCCAAATGTTGTTGGTGCCAGACTCTAGATGGGATTGTGAGAGGTATAGTTCATCCAACATCTGGCAGAGGCATAAAATGTTGGTTTGACCTTGGCACTTTAGCAAGAATTTAGCCTTCTTTTTAGATAGCGAGCAAAACCATGGCTTGGTCATTGAGGGTGCATCTTGGCCTAGCATGCTTCCTCCACCCCAAACTTTTCTCTCCTCTCCATTCCACCACTTCCTAGATCAAAATAACCATCATTCATTTTTATATCTAAATCAGATAAACTGTGGTTTGTGGTATGCAGCTGTTACCCTGCCTGCTTCTAAGCTCCAAGACAAGTGTAGCCAATGTGGTGCCTTCTAGATGTTGTTGGACTACAACTCCCATCATCCCTGTTCATTGTCCATGCTGCCTCGGGTTGTTGGGAGATGATATCCAACATCCTGAGGTCCACAGGTTAGCAGCCCAGAAACAGTGCCACGGTTTATTTATTTAAAAAGTTTCCCATGCCACTTTCTAAGAGAAAACACGATGTGTTAACTAATATACACCTTTTTGTGCATGCATCTGGGCATGTTCTTTTTATAAACACATTCATTTTCACACACAGTGTCATTTAATATATATGCATTTTCATATAGATTGCTCGGAGAACTGCGCCGCAAATTTGAGAGGTGCAAGTTTGTACGGATGGCTGCACTTCAGTTCACGCATTGTTTCAGGAAGTGTGAGTTAGGAACCAAGTCAAATTTCTCCCTCATCCCTGAACAGCTGGAACTCACTGAGCCAGTGATGGAGGCAAGTCTTCCCTTATTGGCAGTTGCCAGGCAACAGCTTCCACTGAGGTCCCCTGCGGCAAGGGAATGGGGCTGAATTGTAACTCACTCAGCCCACACCCATGATGGAAAGAAGTTTTTCTGCTAGCATGTATAGACAGACACACCGCATACATATATAGAAGCACACACACACACACACACAAATTAAGGGTGCTAATGGGCTTCACTGAATGAACACCACTGTTTTGCTTTACCAATGTGCAACACTCCTATAAGTCGCTATCACACCAGAAATATTTGGACATCAGAATGCCTGGTTTCCTAATGCTAGCTTTCGACTCTTGGGTGTGCTACTAGCTTGAAAATGCACCCAAATGGTGTTTTTGTGTGTCTGCTCTTGAATGGTTTTTTCATTGCTGACAACTCAGAATCGACATGTGAAGAGAAGCCCTCCTAATTCAGAACAGCGGTGAGGAGGATGGTCTCTCCACCCCTCTATCTGTGTTTCCTAGTCTCTGGTTATCTCACCTAATTAATACAAGAATAATCCATGTTTTGAAATTCCTTGCCCGGATTAGTCGGTGGCTGGAGTGCTTAGCTCATGTATACACAGGATCTCTCTAAGGGTTTGCTTTCTAATATTTATGCTTGGGACTGTAACATACCGATAAGAGGAGTGTCTGGCATTGGAAATGCTGAAATAAATTTACATTTGCAAAATCGCTCTTTTAGAAAAAAGCTACATTCAGCTAGCATTAATGTCCTCAGCTGAAGTCATTTAAAAGAGCAAGAAAATCCACAAAAAGGGGTTTTTTAAGGCTCTCTCCAACTTTAAATCAGCCTGATGCCATGGAACGGAATGGAATCTCTCACAGGGAGTGGCCGGCCAGCAGAATTAGGCTCATGACCTCCGATTTTAGGAATTGCATTGCGGCAGCAACAAAATCCAGCCTGAGCCTGCTCAGTTCTGTTTTCAACTGGTTCTTTACATTGGCCCTCCAATCAGGGAACAGTAACAAGATTTCCAATGGAACATGCAATTAGGCTTTATTGCTTTTGGCAAGGGTCCCACGCAGTGCCAGCTGAAAGGAATAACTTTAGAGGAAAATTTGAATTTATAATTCGACGCTGAATTTTTGTGGGGGAGAGGAAGAGAATGAAAGGTTTAAAAGATGAAAGGGTGTTCAAATGCAAACACTTCTGGAGATGTTTAAAGTATTTGTTTAAATTCGAAAGTCTTAGCGGAGGCACTCCTTTCCAGATAAAGGTTCCTGCATCATAGGGACAGGGAAGTGTCTCACAGCTTTTGCATAGCTATTGGGCATATTTCTGTGACCTCTGCCGGGGTGGGTGGGTGTTATTAGCTTTGAAATACATGTGTGAACAGAGGGAGATGATGGAATCTTGAGACCATAGAATGGACCACAGCCACTGCAGGTTGCAGACGGTGATGGTGGGTGAAATTTGTGTGTGGTTTCTCTATTTAAAATAATTCCCTGATAGTAAAAGAAAAACATCATTCAATCAAAAAAAGTCCTGGTCTGGCTAGCTTAGGGATGTTGGAGAATTCCAACAGAAACAAGAGCAGAAATTGCCAGTGTTTGTCCCAGGGCCACAGTAGAAATCAACGCAGCAAATAGTCCCAATCCAATACCTTAACCAGTATACTGAATGCATTGGATTTTATATATGAAATTATGTTTAATTGTTTTTTTTTAATATATAAAAACCAACATACATAAGGGGCTGTTTTTAATTGTTTTCATATTTCCTGTTTTTGATGTGGAATTACTTCAAGATATTTTATGGGAAGTGATTCATGAGGAGAATCAAATAAAGAGAAAATTAAATAATGAGGAATCCTAATATTCAAAACCACCAAGCACAATTTACATCAAAACAGACCTAAGTGGGGGGAAGTGAAATTTACTCTGAAGAATTGACAAACAACTCAGGTAAGAATGTATAATATTAGGAAGTATTTTGTTAAGAAAAGAAAATTAAAGGTTATACTTCCTCACACACTCCATTGAGTGAAGTCAGCTCAATGATTGCTGATATTTTGTACTGTATATCTTTTCAAGGATGAGTGACTCAAAGTAGGGGAAGGGGGAGAAAAATGCTATTTGAAAAGAAAAGAAAATCATGAAAATTAATACGAGGCCTACCCACAATGGATGTTGTTTAAATATTGCAAGAGTCTTGTTCCCCACTCTATAGGAGAATTTATTCCAATGCAAATGGTGAACCTCAGACTCAGGGCTGCATCTCTATCTGGCCCTCGGGACTTTCCACACCCAATATCCCTCCCCCAAGTCTTGGGGAATTTGTGCTATGGCTCCAAAGGCTTAGGTAACTGGACGTGTGGAATCCACTGTTGGCCACAGCAATGCACAGTGCAGGTTTGGAGAAGGGAATGTTTGGACACATCGGTGATTTCTCTAAACTAGGAGCGGTGAATCTGTGGCCCTCCAGAAGTCTCTGAACTACAGCTTTCATCTTCCACGGCAATTGGCTATGTTAGCTGGGCCTGGTGAGAGGTGAAATTCAACAGTATCTGGTGGGATACAGCTTCCTCATCCATAGTGAAGAAAGGTGGCTGTCTGCAGCTTTCAGGCTTTCAGAAATGGGTGGTAGCATCCTTGGGCACTGGAAGTACATTGACCTCAAAAACTGAACCCTTCAGCACCTTGGAGGGTTCAGCAATGAGAAGGTAGTGGCGAGACAGACCACTGGTTTAGCCAGCAGCTGCCTCATGCACCAGAAGTCCCCAAAAGGTGACAGGCCTACAGGTGCTCCACCTCCCCCACCCCCTCTGCCATGGGTGCAGAAGCTGCATCAGTATCAGCACCAATTTCGGTGGAAAGCGCATCTGAAGTCATGTGAGATCTTGTGGAGCACAGGGATCTCACATGATTTGGGAAAGATTTTGCCCAAATCAGGTCATATCCTGCCCCGAAGTTGTGCTCTGCGAGGGTGATATCTTCTCAAAATCCCTGCAGCAGGGTGAGGCAATTACTTTTCTACCCTGCTGCAGATTTTGTATTTATAAATATCTGGCCCTGATTTTTTCCAGAGGTTTGCTCCCTTGTCTTCATTATGGGCATAGGACCAAATAGCACATTTTGCCCATTACTTTCTTGCTTCATATAGTTTAATTTTCTTTTTAAAGTCTCTGTATTGACAAATCTGAAAGCGCACAGTGACTGGCTAGCTACCCACAAAAGTAGACACTTCCAGAAACTGAAATGTGCGGTAGGTAGGGTGCAAAATGTCCCTTTAGCTTTTTATTCCTTCTCTAGGATGTAAATTCTGGAGCAGGAAAAGATGGCATGCCATTAACCAGTGGAGTTTATTATTCTGCTGAAACTAAAGAACTAATTACACACAGTGTGGTTATTTGAGATAAACACTATTTTGCTTCCCATCTAATACCACAGGACGCCTGTTGGGTGCAAATGAGTAGAGTACATACATGGCCCAGCCTAGGGTTAGGAACAATTGCTGAACAGAAGGGTGAGTCTGGTTGTAGCTTTCATACTCATGAAAAATGAGATCTCTCTTCAATAATCTCCCAATCAGTCATTGGTGTTGTCTTTTTTGTTAAAAATAAAATAAAATAAACACCAAGATTCTCATAACTGTTCTCAAACCTGGAGTGTGTTTTGCTGATCCCCCAAAAGGTAAGGAGTGCCCACACTGGAGCCATTTTAGTGGAACAGGGTGGAGGCAATCAGGGGCAGAGGAAGGGGGGTGCGGTGGAGGTGGACCATCCCAGGTGTCACCACTGACGGGGTGACAAAATGCCAGGCGGCACTCATCGCGGGGCCTGCAGCGCGCCTGAGCCACGTGTCTCTCCTGGGAGTGATGCAGTGGCTTGGGTGCTCACAGGCTCCGTGCTGCCTCAAACAGTCAGCCCATTGCCTTCTCCCCAGCTGTAGGGCATCTGAGTGGGAGGAGGCAGGCAGACTCCTCAGAGGCCCCACAGAACGTCCTGCCCCAGCTGGCCCTGCCCCGCAGGCGGCTGGCCCCAGGCACAGGGCATGTGCGTCGCCCCAGGAGCCCGATCAGCTTGCTCCGCCGCTGGGGGCAATGGGGGGCAAGGAAGAAGCAAGGAGGTGGGTGAGGAGGAGGCAGTGGGGGAAGAGGGCAAGGAGAAGGAGGAGGTGTGAACTTCTGCTCTGAGGTGTGCATTGTCTTTTATCTAATGAAAAACCATGGTTAGACTACAATGCCCATCATCCCATGGTCAAACAACTACCGTCATGATAAACCAAGGTTTAGTGTAACACCACTAAGCAATGGGGCATTTTCTAAGCACCGGTTTGATTCCAGGGAAAGGGCTTTGCTGCATTTTGGATTGTTTCAGCATGGGAAGTTCCATTTTGTTCTCAGGTGTTTGCCATTGTACGCTTTCTGAATCCATGCTGTGCTCTTCGTTAATTACCTGGCATGTGTTTGCCCAAACCAAGGAAAGATATTTATGGCTTTGCTCAACAAAGTAATAAACTTAAGACAGATATGTTGCTACAAGGTAGAAATGCCAATATAATAGTGTGTGTGTGTGTATGTGTGCGTGTGCGCGCAAACACACACACACACACACACACCAGTTATAAACTGCTTAAGTGTGGCCAATTAGCAATGGATTCTCAGAGGCCTTGAGATGGGCAGTTGCCATGCTTAATCAGCTCGAGGCTACCAGGATTCACCCAGCTGTGAGGGGAAATAGACCCTGTGGCAATGTGTGCCAACCGAGAGCCCAATTCACCTTGCCTAAAACCTGATCAGAATAATATGACTGCATGTCACTGAATAACAGTTCTGAGACAAAGGAGAGAGGAACTAAGCAAGGATGGTCCCCTCTTGTGCCTATGTAGCTGTGTGGGCGAAGATTGAGAGCTGTTCAGTCTCAGATTAAACACCTACAGCTATTGAGAGCCCATGAGCCCCAGAGACTTTTCTGTCCCATGGCTGAACACCTCCCAACATTAGGAGGTTTCTTCCACTATCGCCCATTAGTAGCGGTCCTGTCCTACAGCAACAGAGAAGAACTCAGCTCTGGCATCTGCATATGAACCCAGGGATAGGAAACCTCAGATCAAGGGGCCAAATTCATTCCTCCAGGCCTCTCTATGGGGTGTCTCAGACTCTGCCCAGCAAACACACCCTCCCCCAAGGGCCCATCTGTATTACACATTTTAAACTGTATCATACCATGTTAAACAGTCGTGACTTCCCCCAAAGAATCCTGAGAGCTGTAGTTTTGTTTTGCAAGTTGTTTGTGTAGTTTTTCAAGGGTGCTGAGAGTTGTTCAAAGACCTCCTTACAAAGTCTCTGATGCTCAGAAAATCTTCCAACCCCTCTGCAATACTCACACTTTCATTTTGTAAAATTTTTGTTTCCAGACTGATGAAGAGCGTTGATTAATTATTGCTCACTTCTTTCACAAGACTGATGCAGAGATTGAACTGAACCAAATCTGAAAACTAGTCTAAAACTGACAGATTTGTCAATCCATAGCAAATGTATAACCCTGCAAATACTTTTGTATCCCACCCATCATAATGGACCAATACAGCTAATTGCGCAGAACAGTTTCATTCTATGCACCTTATTCTTGCCTCTTCTATTGCTTCTGGAATAATAAAACAAGTAAATTAAAGTATATTATGATGGTAAAAAAATGTGACAGCCAGGTGTGGAAAAATAAGACTCATTTGCATTTCTAATGAGGACAGGTGAACAGTTTGTGTTGATACTCGGTGGAATGGTAGATGGCCTCTCATGGTATCATCTGTCATTTCATTGTTCTTGGGTGGTAAATGGCATCCCAGGGAGAAAGGAAGACATTAATCAGAGCAGGTTACTATGCCTCAAGAGCAGGCATGTAAAAACATGTATTTAATTGCACTTTAGATTTTCCACATAATGTTTGTAGAAGCCTGCATTAAATGAGCAAGCAAGGCTTTGTGCAAAAACATTCCCCACCCCAATGAATTTACAAACTGGTAGAAGACAGGCACGGTAAGAAAAGAAAAGCCATAGGAGCATAGGGACATAGGAAGAGTCTGCTGAATCAGGCCAATGACCTACCGGTATTTAGTTCAGTAACCTGTACTCACAGTGGACAACTAGATGCCTGTGGTTAACTCTCAATCAGGACCTGAGCACAAGAGCCCTCTCCACACCTGTAGTATCCAGCAACTAGTATTCAGAAGCATTACTGCTTCTGACTGTGGAGGCACAGCATAGCAGCCGCCATTTATTATTATTTATTGAATTTATATACCACCCTATACCCAGAGATCTCAGGGCGCTTCATCATGGCTAGTAGCCATCAATGAATTTGTCCAGTCCTCTTTTTAAAGCCATCCAAGTTGGTGGCCATCACTGCCTCCTCTGGAAGTGAGTTCCATAGTTTAACTATGTGCACTGCAAGAGGAAGCTTTTTCTTTTACCTGTCCTGAATCCTCCAACATTTAAAACGCAGGTAGTAGAAAACAGCACAGCACTATTAGCAGCCTTTGTCCTAGAAGCAGTCAGTTCCCAAAAGCCTTCTGGAGCAAGACCGTCTTTACCTGCTGGTGGAAGGACAAGGAAGGAGCCAGCCTACTCTCTACGAAAGGAGTTCCGAAGTCTGGGAGCAGCCACCAAGAAAGCCCTCTCTCACATCCTCACCAAACGTGACTTTGAGGGTGGTGGGTCCAAATATAATGTGGGGTGTCCCTGAAGCTGCAGCCTTAAATGCAGTTATCCGCCTCACCCCAAACTTTCTGCTGTGGGCTTCTCTTCTTTGGGATGAGAGAACACTGCTGACTTAAAATATTTCTGTACAGTATTTGTATTTCTGTATCTGAGCAGAACTGGAGGAAAAGGGTGTAGCTCAGTCACAGTGCATCTGCTCTGCATATCGAAAGGGATAGTTGAATCTGTCAATTTCATTTCCTCTCAGTTTCTTATTTTTGCAGTCTTCAGTTTTCCGCATTCCCACATCAGTTTGCAGATTTTTATTTTTTTAAGCCTTCATGAAAACTGAGCAGCATTTCAGTTTAGTTAGCATACACATGTTTGTATGCATTTTTTAAAACAGAGGTTGGATGACTCCCAAACTTCTTTAGCAGCAATTCCTGCATTGCAGAGGGTTGGATTAGGTGACGCTTGGGGTCTCTTCCAACTCTATGCCCTGAACCCCTGGCCTACCTGGTGGTAAGTCAATCTGTCAAGTCCAAAGTTCAAAGACCAGGGGTCAATCCAGAAGTCCAGAGGTCAGGAAACACAGTCCAGGATCAATCGAAGCAAGCCAAGTCTGAGGTTCAGCAGTCAGGATACAGCCCAGAGTCAAACTCATAGAGGTCCAGGAGCATCCAAAACAAGGTCCATCAACATGGGCAGTTGAGCATGCTTCCCTTTGGTACTTTGCATGCTGATTGCAGCATCTGGGCTTGATGGGGCAGGTGACCCTCACCTGTTCTGAGCCAGCTCCAGCTGAGGAATCACACCTCTCCTCCCAGAGCTAGCGAGCCCCACCTGGTCAGCTAGGGAGCTGGGCTATGGGCCCTTGCCTGCCTCAGCCTCCCCCTGCTTCCTAAGCCTCAGAGCCGGCCATGTTCATGGAGACAGGATCCCCTCTGACTCTGGGTCCTGCTGCTCTGGTTCCTGTGCACTGACCGCCACTGTCCATCATTCTGTGAGTACTTCCTTCCCCATCTCCAGCTTTGCCCTGGTGTGTCCAGTCCTGGCTACACCCCTCACGCGGATCCTCTTCCTCCTTCCCATCACTCTGCTATAACTGTATGATTCTGTGACAGGGTGGGGCAAAAAGCATGGCCCTGGCTCCTTGATCTTCACATTTAAGCCCTATATGTGAGCAGTAGGGTAAGCCGACAAAGGGATAGAAAGGAATGGAATTTTGGAAGGGAAACAAATTGAATGGGATACACTTGGACACTGGGTGTGAAATAAGCTCTTAAACATGCACACACAAATGGGAATAGCTGCTATTCTGAATATTCTTTTCCGCTGTCCTTTTCCTTGGTTGCTAGTAAATCTGAAGGCCCTCAAGAAAAATGCTGTGGGCATATGTAACACAGAAAACATCAGAGGACATCTGCAATGGAACACTAATATATCAGCTCTATGGTTGTTGTTTTTTTGGGTGTTTTTTAAGGCTCAAAAGGAAGCCACAGGGAGATTGGCTAAAGTCCTTTTTACTGCAGAATCAGGCTCCTGCCTATTTCTGTTGGAATCTAAGTTTTTACGGCCTGATTAATGATCTGTGCCCACCAGCTTATGCTTGCATTTCGAGCCTCTCTCTCTGGTAACAGCCTGCCTCTAAACAAATCGCAATGGCTCTGCATGCTGAAGCCAATATTGTGTTCCACACATATAAACAGTCCTGGATAAATAGCCCAGGAGGCTGGCAGCATAGTGTGAAACAGAATCACCTTCTGTGAATTTGAGGCTGGGTGATTGCACGTAAAACTAGTTCTCCTGTCCCTCTGATGACCTTGCATTCACGCTCAGGAATGCACAGCCCCGATGGGATGACGGCTACTCTCTTCATTCACTTTTACTGGGTTATCATCTCTATGCACAACTGCCATAAAATCATTAAATGTCATCCTCATTCTTTAAACGTATCTGCAGTGAGTTTCCAGTCATGGTTGTCTTGGAGCAGTGGTTTGGTGGGGGGGGGCAGAGAAATGGTCACTCTGGGCGCAAAATTGTTAGGGGGCACAATATTTCGACACCTGGTGCAGCTGCATGCTTCCGTCAGTGGGCTTCATTGAAAAGGGCTTCTCCAAGCGAACCAGGAGTGACTTCTCCAGACAACAGAGCAACTCTTCTTTTCTTATCTCTGCGGCTGCGATCTCTTGGATGACGCAGAAGTTGTTAGGTAGTTGAATGTGCATGCGTACTCCATCCATTTACCCCTGTGAGGCCCTGAGCACTGGCAACCCATGCTATGCTACTGGGACATCTTATGCCCTTTTAAAATGTGTTTTAAAGGGGGGTTATTGGGTGGTTTATTTTATCTTGATTATATTATATATTTTGTGGTTTTGTATTTTGATTTTGTTCTGTGAACTGCCACGAGACCTCCAGGTATAAGGTAACAACAACAACAACAACAACAACAACAACAACAACAACAACAACAACAAATAATAATAATAATAATTATTATACTACCTTGAAGGTTGTTGTGCAACACCTGGTTCTTGTGCAATCTATTGCAAAACACTAAGTTACTTTACATTGGACTCCACCCGATGTCCCCTGAAGAACAGTTGACTTAACTGGATATGTTTAGCACAGAGAATTACGTTGTTGTTGTTGTTGTTGTTGTTGTTGTTGCTGTTGTTGTTGTTTGCTCTCCTCAGAATAAAGAACTCAAACCAACTAGTGCAAATGTTTTTAAAAGTGTAAAAATGAGTAAAACAACCAAGAATAATGTATTTCCAGCAAAGCACAAAGCAGAGAAGATACTTCAGCAAGGTGCAATGAAGGGCTGGGAAGGCTCAGTTATACCTGATCTGTGTCCTGGGATTAGAATATGGTACTCTCTTGAAACTACCTGGATCTTAGCAGGACTGACCATTGACAATTGGTCTGTCCCTTAAAAACAAACAAACAAACAGCACTTCAATCAGCACCAAGTGGCTGGGTTCACAGGATGTGATTTAAATTTCCCATGATGCCCCAAAATAATTTTAAGTTGGAGCACTGTGAGAAATTTGGGAAGGGCTTTAGCTTAGCGGACAAACGCTAGCTCCCTTGGCCTTTAAAACGAGATGAGCGCCGCAACCCCAGAGTCGTTCATGACTGGACTTAATTGTCAGGGGTCCCTTTACCTTTTTACAGCAGGTGTTGGCAGCTCTGGCCCTCCAGTTGTTGCTGAATGACAACTCCTATAATCCCTGGCCATTGGCCACACTTCCTGGGGCTGATGGAAGCTGTCGCTGAGCAACATCTGTAGGGCGAAAGGGTCCCCAGCCCTGTAATAAAACATCTGCTTTGCATGCAGAAGGTCCCTGGTTCAATCCTTGACAACTCCAGGTAGGGCTGGGAATGACAATACAAAGCTAGATGAACCAACGGTCTGACGCAGTATAAGGCAGGTTCCCATGTCCCCAGGAAAGCAAAAAGTCAAATCTCAGCCACTAAGAAAGGATCAAAGTGCTGCTGATGTCTACTGCTGCTACCATCCTAAGTCAGCATACTTGAAACTTAAGAAAAGCCTGCTGGGTCTGGCCAGTGGCTCATTTACTCGAGCATCCTGCTTTCACAGTGGCCAATCCGATACCTATGGAATTCCCAAAAGCAGGACCTGAGTGCAATAGGAGTCTCCTCTCCTGTAGTTTCCAGCAGCTGGCATTCAGAAGTGTATTGCCCTTGACAGTGGAGGCAGAACATAACCATCAGGATTAGCATTATCTTCCAAGAATTTTCCACCTTTTAAAGCCATCCTCTCATGGGAGCAAACACCATAATTTAACTGTGTGAAGTACTTTCTTTTGGCTGTTTTGAATCTTCAAACGTTCAGTTGGACGTTTCTGGTTTCTAGTGTTATGGGAGAAGGAGAAAACTTTTATACTCTATCTTGTAGTCTCTATGTCAGGATCTGCTGACATAGGAGAGGAGGCACCTGAAACCTGCAGCCAGCCCTGTGGCAAGTAGAGAGAAATCTCCCTCTTTTCATATGTGAAGTGCTGTTGGAGGAGAGGGTGTCAAGTTTCTCTACCCCACAGCCTTGGGGATAAAATGAGACAACCCCAAAGATCCCCCATTAAGGAAGGGAGCGATATGACTGTGACAATGAAGCCAACGTAAGCCAGCCTCAGCCTTGGCGAATGGGAGGCCTACCTTTTTCTGAGCCATTGAACATTAGGAAAAGCTAATTAGCCAATCACGTCCAAATGGCTGTGTACACTTATCAGCAGAAAACCATATGCCGATGGATTAACAATTAAACCGTGTTAATTTATACATCCCAATGCAGTGGCATGGAAAAGGCTTCTCTTTACACAAGGCCCCATCCTTTCCGCTTCCCCCAAGACGGCCTCTCTGCATCAGATCTGAACATCTTGGAAATAATGTGCGGTGGTGTCGGTTTAGAAAGTAAATAAATAAATCTCCTTGCACCACCTCCCAGCAAGGTCTGTGCTTTGAGCCGTACCCCCTGTGGCCGCCGCCTCCCACATTGATATGCAAAGGAGCATGTTGCGCTGGAAGCAAGCATATGCTCCATTTAGAGAAGTAACCAAGTACGTTTGCATTTAATTCCTGACCAAGTTTATGTAAAATTAATTGCATCACATGTTCTGTGCATCTTTTAATTGCAAAACCAATTAACTTTAAAATGTTCTGCATTGTAGTTCCCTTAATGGCTGGCATGGTTTTTTCCTGGCTTTAGAACATCCGTCTTTTGTTGGAACTGGGCACGCAGCCATGCCTGGTTATCTCCCGCAAATCCAGCTTCCAATAGTTGAAATGCTGAAGTTATTTGGTGGGAGGGAGGATAATTTTCCACGGAGCGCGGCACTAGAAGTGGGATGGAGCCCTTAAAGGGGAAGCACAGTTTTTTAGGATTGCATCTTCCCCCACTTGCAAAGAAAGATCACAATTTAAAAAGGGAGGGTGTGGCGAACATCCACTTCACACTTTCCCCTAGTTACTAAGTGAATTCCTAATCAGGTGTTCTGGGTCAAATTTCAATACACCCCACCTGTCCTTCTGAGGTCTGTCTGTGATGTCAGTCCCCTTTTATTAATAATCTGGGAATCTCTTAGTAACGGGAGTTTTCCTGTCCAGCGGCCGTGGCCGGTTATATCCTCCGCTCTGGGCTTCAGGGGTTAAACTCTTCTTTGCCTACAGTTCAGGGTCTCTCTTTCATTAGATCCCTCACTATATCAGTTAGCTAAGCCCTCTTAGCAACTCCGTGGCAATACCAAGGTTTCCGCCCGCTAGCCCCTCCTGAGGGAACTCCAAGACACAAACTATCACCCTGCAGGTCAGTTTTGTCCTTTCCCTGAGTTCACCTCCTCATGAGCATACATAACTCGCTGGACCAAATAAACGATGATATTTTCTTAGCTCAACAATAATAAGTCTTTATTTCTTTCAGAACATAATGGTTTCAGTAATGCAATCGTTTATAAGCTTAGTTGCATAACAGTGTAACCTCTTTCTTTCAGCATCATATACACATCTTCAACCTATCCTATCCTAACCTACCCTAACCTACCCACCACTATCCTGGCCCCACGCCCTCCTGCTTCCAGTATCCACTCTCCTTCTCTAATGGCTGCTCCCTCCTTTTAAAGAGCAGAATGTCCCGCCTCCCATGAGATACCTGCCACTCAAACTGGGGTGCCCATTAACTCATAAAACACCATGGGTTTCTGAAAATCCCTTAACTTAGATCCAATTTGTTATGGGCATTCTATTAAAACAAACAAACAAACAAACAAACAAACAAACAAACAAACAAACAGTGTTGTAGTTAATAAATTTTTACTCACAGTAGACCCATTGAAATTAATGGACATAGCTTAGACTCATCCATTAATTTCATTAGGTTGACAATAAGTAGGACTAACATTGGATATGACCTAAACCAGGCATAGGCAAACTTGGCCCTCCAGATGTTTTGGACCCCTAGCTAACAAGACCAGCGGTCAGGGATGATGGGAATTGTAGCCCCAAAACATCTGGAGAGCCGAGTTTGCCTATGCCTGGCCGAAACTAACCTCACCACACTGAGGCAGGCTATTACAGTATTATGAGACATGACATTTATATATTCATGTGGAATGCATTCTGATTGATTTAATATTTATCAGTGTGTGTGGGGGGAGTGTTGAGTGAAAAAGTATAAATAAACTGGTATTTTTTCCCCTCTGCTCAGCAAGGTGGCATTCAATCAAAATGGTTTTAAAAGACCAACAAGTCTAAAATTGGAAGGTGGGGTGGGAAGAAGGAAAGGTAGAATGGAAAACCAGCTCTTTTATTTATTTTATTAATTTATGAATCACCTTCTACATGGGTGTCACAGAGCAACTTATGGACTTTATTATAAAACAGCTAAAATAGTTTTAAAGCAGCACACACACACAAATACATCTGAAGATGGGTTTAAAAACAGTAGCATCCCTGCCTCAGAGCTATAATTTTTAGACTTTCTCCCCTTCCCCGGTGTATTCTGCTTTTCCTTTCCTTTTAGGCAGCATATGTACTGTAGATGCTCTTCACACCCCTGTGTGCATCATTGCCTGATCTTCTGTGTGACTGGGGAACCCAGTGGAACGGGGCTCCCAGCTTTCTGGAGGGCTCCTTGTCTCTCTGTGATTCCAACCTGCCTTGTGTTGTTTGCTTTTATTTCATGGGGACATTGGGGGCAGGGTTTAGCATGTATACCCACCCTACTATCCATGGACATAGCTAATGCCCTGAGCATGCCTAATGTTTCAACCATAAGCCATATTTATTTTGGGAGGGAAAAAGCCAAGTCAAAATAAATTAATTCAAGTCCAGGCTCATGTGCTTAAAGCCTGCACACAGTGCAGAGGGGAAAAGAGCAAGATCCATATAGGAGGAGATGATACTTTAGCTAATTAGTCCGATCCTGTTATGCAAAGTAATGTGATGCTCATTCTTTACATTTTTTTTAATAGCTAGAAAGCTAAAGGTGATTCCATAATAGTTATTGTTGATCAATGGAAACACCTAGAGCCATTACAATGGTGTGTTGATGTGCCTGGCATTAATCCTGTATACCTTTGTGCCCATGACATAACATCCTCCCATGAGCACTAAAGGAAAAATAAAATGAACAAAAGCAATTTCAAATTCCAATCTAGATGAGTAATTCAAATCCAATATGTCTGTCTGTCTGTCTGTCCATCTGTAGAATGTTGTGTTTTAAATTGTTGTGTCCCATCCAGAACTCTTAGGGTGAAGAGTGGATAACAAATGAAACAATATTGTTTTGCTGTTGTTGTTAAATAGTTTGCTGTTTGTTTCTTATAGGGTGCCTTTATATCTTATACAGTTGGTAATACAGTGGTATCTCAGTTGTGAGTCAATGACCCATCACCCGCGTGGAGTAAATAAAACACACAGACACATGATTTTAGGTTAATGGGTAAAATAAGGCCACAACTTTATTGGTTACGGCGTGTGAGTGGTATTGGCTTAGGCATTGGATAAGAGCGCAACACCAGACTCCACCCCGTGGGGGAGAGTCACTTTAGGGTTAACAACCAGAGGAAGGAGCTTGTTGATGCAAATTCAACTGGAAGCTTCCCCTGACGTCACTGGGGGTCGTGCCATGGCCTTAGCCACCAGCAGGGCATCGGACAGGATCCACGACCGCCAGACCCCTTTAAAGGGATACCCCTAGGAGGTAGGTGATGGCCGCCACCTGACCTCCAACACACCACACATATTACATCACCTATTGAATATTCCAATGCCTAACCACCAATACCATAAAGTTGTGGCGAGTTGCTACGAGGTAGGCGAAAAAACCAATTTGCCAAATGGATAAAAAAACTCCTACCAGGCCCCCTAGGCAACCAAGGCGACCAACCAAAGTCCATAGCAAGGTCAAAAAGCCTAGCAAAACCAAAAGGGAGGGAGGGTGGGAGATCCGATGCGAGCAGGAGCAGAATGAATGAGATGGAGTTTGCCGGGCTGCTTCAATGCAGCCAGACACCGCCCCCCAGCCAGCCCTATTGGCTGGCTATGAGGCATGACGCGGCAGGAAGGAGGTGCTAAGGCAGGGGGTTGAACACGCCCCCCTGCCCAGGTGGGAAATGGCTCCTGCTCGCAACTCCTCCCCTCTGGGAAGAGGAGAGGCTCTGTCAAAGACCGTTCGACTTCCAAAACGTTCTACAACCAAGGCGAAAAAGGGCAGTTGGCAAAGTCAATGGAGAAAAAAGAAGAACAACTCCCTGGAAGTCGTTCAACTTCTGAAAAGCGTTCGAAAATGAAAGCAATTACTTCCAGGTTTTTGGCGTCCGGAAACCAAAACATTTGGCTTCCGAGAAGCTCGAAAACCAAGGTACCACAGTATTGTATAAATGTATTTGGAAAATAATAAGAAATTAAGTAAGGTTCACACACCCAAACTTTAGGGGGTTAGTTTTTTACCCACCCCACCCCTTTTGGCTGAAATCCTCCCTCTCCTGCCCAATTTCTTGAGTGACATGTTTTCTTGCCAGAAAAGAATCAGCCAAAAAATACTGGCTCAGAAAGGTATGTACACTCTTATACATCCCCCCCCATCCCTCTCCCTTGCACCTGTTTACAGCTGCATGGGATGAACATCTAGCATTAAGCGGCCTGCCGTGATGATGGCTCACACAATATGTTCACCTTTGCAGCTGGCATCTGCAAGCCCCAGCCCTAAAAATGAAACAAGTGCCTTGCAGACTGCCAAGGTGGAAAGGTAATGAATAAAAAGTGACTACGGAGAGCAGCCAGTCCCTCTGCTCATTTGAGAAAAAGGAGGAGGAATGAGCTGTGTCAGCAAGCAAGACAGAGACAGATGACTTCTTTCTCCACGATCTCTGGATGGGACTCCCATTAAGGACAGTCAAAGTTCTCTGTTACACTATGGTTCCAGTAGATTTATTCAGTCCACATTTCTTGAGTTATTTTCTAAGTCCTGTCTTGAGGGAGATAAAACCAGGGGAGAGAAATCGTGCATGGGGTGGAGGGAGGGAATCCAAGAGGTATTTCATTAGATCCCAAGAACATGAGCCTACAAAAGGGGTGTGTGTGTTAAAGACGAAGAAGTGTGCATGCACACGAAAGCTCATACCAAGAACAAACTTAGTTGGTCTCTAAGGTGCTACTGGAAAGAATATTTTATTTTATTTTATTTTGAAAATAGAAGGGGAAGAAGTAGTGCTGGGAAGGTGAAAGTTTTCAAGGTAAAAGGGTTCACCCCCCCCCGCTGTTTCCACTACCAGTTTTATGGTCCTAGAAGTCTGGAGACAGTCCTACCAGGAGTTCTGGTGTCTCATGGGTTCTCTATGAACATAAGAAAAGCCTGGTTGATCAGTCCAGTGGCCCATCTCATGGCCCAGCATCCTGTTCTCACAGTGCCCAACCAGATGCCTGTGGAAAATGCACAAAGAGGACCCAAAGAACATTCTCCCCTCCTGTGGTTTCAAGCAACTGGTATTCGTAAGCATTGCTGCCTCCAAACATGGAGACAGAGCATAACCATCATGACTAGTAGGCATGGATAGCCTTCTTCTCCGTGAGTGTATCTAATCTTCTTTTACAGCCATCCAAGTTGGCAGCCATCAATGCCTCCCAAGGGAGAAAATTCCATAGTTTAACTATGTGCTTCTTGAAGAAGTATTTTCCTTTATCTCCCCTGAATCTTCCAACATTCAGCTTCATTGCTATGTCCATGAGTGTTAGACTAGTCTAATTTCACCCTCCTTTTCCTTCAGCAGTCTCCATAAAGAGGCCCAAACACACCACCTAGTTGGATTCAACACCTATTACAAGTAGAGGCTAGCCCATTAAGAGCAAGTGGAGTTCTGCCCCATCAACCTCATTTTACCCTCAGTTAGCTCACACCTGCCTTCTGACTTACAAGCAATACAGGCAGCTGTGCTGGCTGTCAGTTTCTTCCTCCTTAGTCTCATCCTTGCCTTTGCTGAACTAATCAGGGGAGGGGAGGGGGGCCTTTGCCTGTCATTGGCTTTGGAGCCCCCTAATGTTTGGCTCCCACTCCACCAAACCCCATGTGCACCAGCTACCAGTAGATGCTAAATCATCAATTGGCATGGTGTCAAAAGCAATTGTGGACAAAGGAAGGAAAAAGTTGGCTGCTAGAGATTCCTCAACTTTCTAAACACCTATATCCTCTTGGAATAAAGACATGAGATAATGTGGAAGGAAATGGCCACCGTCAGTTGGCAGTTGATGGAAGATAAGGCTGAGTCTCATCTCCACCCCTCTGAAATCTCTGATACCCTCCCCATACAGTTGAAAAGCCTCCCCTCCCCATATTTTGCAGCCTGAAAAGTATGCTGAGAAGTTGGGGACATTTCAACTCAGTCCTCCTTAAAAAAATCCAAAAATACTTACAGAAATTGATAGTTCAGCTTAGGTGGATTTCTTTGTGGGATGTGAAAGTACTTGACAACCACACAATGTTAATAATAAGCAAAATCAGGTGCTTATTGTTGATATGATCAGTGAATAGGTGGGCGTGAACAGCAAGCGCTATTAATGGAGGAGCAGAGTCACAGCCATGGGTGGAATGTGGGATGCGGTGCATGTTTGTTAAAACAAATACAAAAGAAATGCAAAGTTAAGAACCTGTTGGAGGAGGTGCTAAATTTTATGCAAAATAACATCAATAACAATGGAATGGCAGTGAGAAGCTATTTACTATTTATAAAGTTGCCTTTCAGGCTTTGCCTCCCAAAATGGTGTGCAAAGTTTTTTTTTTTAAAAGGTTTTTTATTATTTTCCAATAGAACAAAAAAGAAACACAATATAAACATTAACAATAGAAACACAATACATAAACACATTAAAAACAATATCAATATCAACATAAAAAGGAAAAACATATACAAACCTTAACACACACCTATCTTTATACTTTTCTTGTTTTTAACTTCTCTATTGGGGGACTTCCCCTGTTCCCTCCCCTGCCTTCAAAATCATATATACGTTATAGGTAGCTTTATATCTCTTTCCATTAACATTTACCATATTTCTTATTACTTTTAAATTTACTTAATCGAATATACATCATAACTTAAACACAATTTCTTAAAAAATTCTTCATCAATTAGATCATACACATAAAAACAAAAAAGATTTCTTCTGAACAATTTTATCTAACATTAACCTGCTAAAGCCGATCTTTTGTTTACTTCTGCTCAAATATTTAGGGTTTTCAGATTTAACTAGATAGTCGTTAAATTTTTCCCACTCTTGCGACACCTTCTCCTCCCTCTGGTCTCGCATTCTGGCGGTCAGTTCTGCGAGTTCCATGTATTCCATTAACTTCATCTGCCATTCTTCTACTGTTGGAATCTCTTCACCTTTCCAAATTCTTGCCAATAAAATTCTAGCCGCTGTTGTGGCATACATAAAAAATACTCTTTCCTGACTGGGTATCTCTTCATTGGTCATGCTCAAGAGAAATGCCTCTGGTTTCTTACTAAAGGTAATTTTCATTACCTTTTTAAGCTCATTATAAATCTTATCCCAGAAGGCTTTTACCCAAAATGGTGTGCAAAGTTAAATATCAAACATCTAAATAACAAACTACAACATGCTAAGAGCATAATCTATAACGCATGAATACATTGAGAACAGGGGTGGACAATGTGGTACTCTCCAGAAGTTGTTGGACTCCAGCTCCTAGGAGCTTTAGCCAGCATGGCCATGGATGATGGAAGTTGTAGCCTAGCAATCTCTGGATCTGAAACATTATGTCCAAAAGGATTATAGGAATAGCAGGTAAAAAATGATCTGCAGAATATAAGAAAATACTATTACTGTATTGGCCTGAATATAAGTCTCACTCCCCCCCCCCCCCAATTCCGAACGTGAAAAGTTAAAGTGCGGCTTATATTCACAACCTCATGGTATGCAGCCAGGTGTGTGGGGCAAACAGCGGCAGGAGCATGGCAAAGTGGCACCTGCCCCGTGTGTAGTCCCCCGTCCCCTACCCCAAGGCCAGGAAGGGAGAGAGCAAGGAAGGGGAAAGGCCGTCGGCAACACAGCAACCACCCCCACCCCACCCCCAGTATGCAGCCAGGGGCCACGAAGAATGGAGCGGCTTATATTTGGGTATTTTTTCCCATTTTTTTCCTCCCCCGCTCCAAATTTAAAGTTGTGGTTTATATTCGGGTGTGGCTTATTTTCAGGCCAATACGATACTATGTATTTTGAAAAGCATTTTTTGTCTGTTCACTATGCATTAGGACAATCCTTAAGGTTGCATGATGGTTCCTAAAATCAAGGATTAAATTTTTGTATGTTTGGATACAATTGGATGCCTTTATGGCAGACTGAATCTTTCCAAATTGTACTGATTTTATCCACTGATTTCAAAACTGCACTGATCTTCTCCCCCTCCTCCTCCTCCTTCTCCTTCTTCATTCCTGCTAGTGTAGCCATTCTCTTTTCAGCAAGCTTGGACTTGAGTGGTTCCTCTTTGCTTTCCAGGTCTGGCTCATTCACATTTCATGTAGTAGAAGTGGGAAAATATTTTCAGCCTGAGGGCTGCATTCCTTTCTGGGCAACCACCTATGGGCCACACACCAGTGGTGGTTGGGACCAGGAGCAAAAGTAGGTGGATCAATGAATGTGAATGGTACATATTGTACAACAGGTTAGCTTCTACACACACTCCTCTCTATCCTCCATCAGGGAAAGCAATAGGCATTAACAGAGGTCAAAAACACGTTCCAAACAAGCAAAAACACTCAGAGCCAATGAGGGGCATGGCCTAGGGGGAATTGCACAGCTCTGATGAGAGAGGCCTGAAACATTTTGCCCCCAGGATCGAGGTCCTGTATCCCTGCTATACTGTATAGGTTGGCAACAGGAGCATCAATAATTCTCCATGGCAGCACAACTTGTGGGAGGCATAACGAAACCTTTAGAATGGAGGCTATTTTGCAAGGAGATGATTGAGACATTTATGATCAACAAAGGTGGGGAGACTTGTTAGCCCTTTCTTGCCTACCCTGTCTGGAAGTGTGAGATTAAGAGGGCAAGCTATGAAATTAACTGCCAGTAAATTTAGAGCAAATAAAAACACCATCCATCTTCATGCCATGCACAGAGAGATGGCGTAATTCATTGCCATGTGGTGGGGGGTCACAGAGTCAGATGCTGTAAGTTTTTTAAGAGCTCAGTCATTTTTAAAAGACGGACAATGGCATTTGTATCTGTTGGGGGTCCTTTGGGGGGGGGAAACTAAACTCTGTACATTCTGAAATCATGTGAGTACAGAAATCTCTCTACTCAGATGGTCTAAACCACAGAGCCCAGGGCTTGCTGATCAGCTCAGCAGTTCGAAACCCCCTGGTGGGGTGAGCTCCCGTTGCTCGGTCCCTGCTCCTGCCAACCTAGCAGTTCGAAAGCACGTCAAAGTGCAAGTAGATAAATAGGTACTGCTCCGGTGGGAAGGTAAACGGTGTTTCTGTGCACTGCTCTGGCTCGCCAGAAGTGGCTTAGTCATGCTGGCCACATGACCCAGAAGCTGTATGCCGGCTCCCTTGGCCAATAAAGCGAGATGAGCACCACAACCCCAGAGTCTTCCGCGACTGGACCTAATGGTCAGGGGTCCCTTTACCTTTACCTTTAACCACAGGTAAGGATGGCTGAGTATGTCAATTTGGGTTATTTGTTTATCCCATCTTAAGTTTAGTTTTCCACATTTCCACCCCAGTTTGCTGATTGAAAATTCATGAAAATTCAGCAGCAGCATTTTAATGTGACTGTCTTTTCATATACATATCTTTGTATACAATTTTGCTCAATATACATTTCTCCCAAATCTATTTCCCAATATATAATACATTTTCAGATGCTGTTTTCACTCATTCATTTTTATGCACAGTTTACCCTACTAGGTGCCTGTTTGTACACATTACTTGGCTGGAGAGCTGCCCTGTGATTTTGGTGCACACCTTATTCCTATAAATGTGAATAGAATGGAACTGAATCAAATTTCTCTCCCATTGCTACCTAGAGGGGAAGAGAATATCTTCATTGGTGTTGCTTGCATTGTATTTGAAGAGCACTGACATCAGCCCTAGATTCAAGGAGTTGGGAAAATTTGTTCTGTATCATAGCTTCTCAGAATGTTCTGTATCATAAACTTCTCAGAATGCTCAGGTTTCTAGTATGGAAATCAGCCACACCAAAGGACTCTAAGACTCTCAGAATACCTGTATTGGGACCAGCTAAAACAGGGTGGTCCAACACCATGGGCCATATGAGACCCTCAATGCCTTTTTTAGTGGCCCTCAGCAACATTTGACACACACATACCCCAGCCTTCATGCTGCCTTCCCAAAGCTGGGTAAATGAGGCGGTAGGATTTGAGAAGGCAATGTGAGGGCTCTGTCAGGGCCCTTGAGTTCTCTCACCTCCTTGATAATCCTCACCTCCAGCTTTGGGAAGGAGGTGGAAAGGCTCAAGGACCCTGTCCGAGCCTCGGCTTCACCTGGCTTTAGAAAGGCAGTACAATGGCTGGGGATGGAACATCAAATTTTGGCCTCGTCTGCCCACCACATGTGTGACAAGGCAGTGTGTGGCCCACGTAGTATGAAAAGTTGGACCGCCCTGAACTAAAATATCACAAGATAGTGGGCAAACTTTCATGTTCTCCAGAACTCTTTCAATGGGCTGGATGCTAAGCAAAGTGTGTGTGTGTGTGTGTGTGTGTGTGTGTGTGTGTGTGTGTTGGGGAGAAAGATAGAAATAGCTGGCTTGAAGTTGTAGCCACAAGGACTGCATTTAGTCACAGTCTTAAAATGGAGTGTAGGAAGAATACTGGATTTAATGGGATTAAGTTTTTTTAGGAGCTACAAAGATTTCAGGTCGCTGCAGTTTTCACCTGGAGGCAAAAAAGAAAGAAAGATAAAAACAAATCTCAGACTCTTGAAGTCCCTGGGAAGAAAACACAGGTAGGGAGAGTGGGGTGCAGTGGGGCCGTGCCCCATCAAGTCTCCTATCTGAATTTTTGCCTGTTGTTCACATAAGTCTCTCTAACTTATCTTTGTAAATGTAAGATGAGAACTGAAAAAAAAAATTCAACTTCAATGAATACAATTCAAGTTCTTGGGTATAAATTTAAGGAGATAAGCTGAACAGCCTCATTATAGGAAGTACGAAATGAGAAAAACAACTAGTCAAAGGAGCGTTGCAGAATTAATTAGGAACAGAGAAAGCTAGATATACAACGTATATCTAGAATGCCTCAGAGTGTTGGGTTGGGAAGTCTGTATAGAAACAATGCACGATAGGAAAACATGATGTGTAATCAGAAAACTGGAAAAGCATAATAAATAAAATAAAATTAGGGGAATCCCATAGATTATTGAAAGGAAACAGCTGGTCAGCGATTTGTAAAAATGCAGTGTAGCATATTGAAATTCACAACTGAACTGTGCTGTAAAGTTTGAAGTGGCTTTAAGAATAAACAGTAGAACTCCTAAAAGACCGAGCAAGGCAGAAGGCATAGCAGAGCAATTTGTTAATTGGAAACTGAAAGAAGAAATATAAATTCACAGCTATAATTGGGGAGGAGGGGAGATATTATTGTGGAAGTACAAAAGGAGAATAATATGATTTTTGACAGATTATTTGGAGGCTCATAAATGTAAGTAAGCAATATCTATCAAGTTGTCAGCATATCTAAAAGAAGAGTGGGCGATTGCTGAAGTAGTTGATGAATTAAAGCAGTTATTTGATTTATTGGTTGAACCACTGGCCCACCCTCTCAAACAAATGTGCAATTCTCTCTTTTATCTTACCATCTTTCTGCATAAAATCCATCCTCTCTCATTTTGTCCCTTTTTGCCTTAATGAATTCAAAATTTGTCAGTAAATATTTAGTGTTCCAACTAAATAAACAATAAAATAAAGACTTCTTTATTTTAAAAAATCTAATGCTGAAAGAGAGCAGCTATTACGGATGTTATTGTTCCAATTTCAGTAACAGCTGAATGTTCAATATACTTGAGAATAAACCTCCTGTATTATAAATGTTGATCCAGAGATCCACGGTCACTTCCAGGAAGCCTGTTTCCTGAATGTCGGCCTGATTTCTTTGCACAACGTTTGTTGCGAGGTTAGACAACACTGAGTATTTATTGAACAGTCATTCTGCTTGGGTTGTGGGGAGGTCATATGACATTGTGCCAAGCAATGTGTCCAGCAACTGTCTTATTCATTTCCTCATCACTTTCCATACGCGCGCGCGCGCACACACACACACACACACACACACCCCATTTTGGGGGGAAGCAGGTTGTTGTGCAAGACCACCTGACTCAAGCACCTAGAACGGTGATTCCCAAAGTCCCCACCCAACAGACCACTTGATAATTGCTGAGGGCCTTGGTAGACCACATAATTATTTTTCTGTCCACTGTAGCAACTGTGATGTGCTCTGATAGATGTAGTCTGGTTTTCTTATTGTATTCTTGATTCTTTTATTTCCTAAATACTGTATTTTATTGCACGACAATTCAAATTCAAATTGTAATTCAAGAAAATGCAAGAAATGTATCTCCATGAATCAAGATTGAACTGCTTAATTTTTTTCTAAAAAAAAAAATTATTGAGTTTTACGAATTACAAAATTTAAATTCAAACATGAAACATCAACATCATCATTTAGGATTCCCTGAATCCCTTGACTCCCCTCCACCATTCCATTGTTACCATTGTCAATCTTTTTTTCAACTGCTTCCCTTATTTTCTCTATTATTATTTTTTTAAAATCAATTTATACCGTAGTTCTTTGTACATTACAAGTATTACTCAAATCCTGTGAAAGTTTTTAGTTGTTTACAGTGTTCTCTTAGATACATTATAATTTTTTCCCATTCCTTCTTAAAGTTCTTCTCTTCCTGGTTTCTGGTTTCCCAGTCAGTTTCACCATTTTGGTGTAGTCCATCATCTTGATCAACCATTCATCTCTGGTCAGGATTTTATCTTCTTTCCATCTCTGGGCCAGGAGTATCCGCGCTGCTGTTGCTGCATAGATAAATAGCCGTTTCTTCTCCTTTCGTATCTCTGCACCTAAAATACCTAGTAAAAAAGTCTCAGGTTTTTGAACTGCTTAATTGTGACCTTCACTGCTAATCCTCTCATCTCCTTTCAAGAGACTCCACCTTCCTCGTCACTTGCACACAAAAAGATGTATATTAGGAAATATTTAGGAATGATTTGCACTAAAGTGCTAATGAAATTTCAGGCGGACTTCCTCTTTTTAATGCAAATAGATGTGACAATGTTGAGAACTGAATTTAACATTGGAAACATGAGAAATGGAGAGAAATCAAAATTGGTATCTTTGCCCCTAACTAGACTATAACTTGCCTAAAGCCACTTGGTGAATTAATCGCAGAGGTGCTGTTTGAAAACTGGGACTCTCCAGTTTGCAACCTTGCCTCCTAGCCAGCTCTCACCCCATGCCCAAAGGTACAGGACTTAGATAGGACCCACTTGCAACAGTGTTGTCTTCTTCACACCACTCCCTGTTTAATCCCTTTGAATTTTTGGCAGGCTTTAGTCCATTATCCAGACATTTGCTGGAGACAATAAAGAAGGCTTGCAAACTGTGTACCTACAGTTCCATGCTTTTAAGAGCTCTTGATAATGAGAAACCCATTTACAGTCCATAGCATCAATAACGTCAATTGTTCTACAAACTTGTGAGGAGAGCTTTGCAGATTTTATGTGACTCACTGGATGCGCTCACCTCTTTTTATATGCATTCATTAACAAAAAAAATAGACCTACCTGACTTTTGTGAGGTAGGTAATAAGACTTAAACTTAAGCATTAATCTGGTTTTCCTTCAGACTTCTTTCTGAACCAAAAAGCATCTATTCAACTTTTTTCCTAGACTCCCTCTCTTCTCCAGTGAGGGAAGACGTAAAGTCTTCTCTTCCTGTCCCCTCTCTCTCTGCCAAAGAAGACGTGCCTAAGCAAGCTCCAAGCTTAGAGCGTGTGTTTGAAGCTAACTTTCTGTATTTTATACCCAAGAGTATTCTTCCTGAGTACTCCCTGCTGCTGCTTGGATAAATGCATGAATCTGACCTTTGGGACATTTTGTAAGTAAAGCATTTTAAACTTACTTAGCAGTGTGGGGGTCTGTTCCTTGCAAGACAGATAGACAGTTTGCTGCTTGCAAACAGATTAAGTGGGATAAAGGGTCCAATAACCTAGATTCCTGATGTTATACTGCTGATTTATTTTTATGAATTTAAATTCTTCTACTGGGGGGTTTCTCCTGCTAGACAGTGAGTTTAGCCCTTTGTTTTGAATCTATGCTCCCAGGTTATTATTTTAATTTTCCTCCCATACTTGGGGATTTCTGCATGTAAAGCAGATGGTCTACCACTGAGCTACAGTCCTTCCCTTAGACATGCAAGTATGGCACACTTGATGGAATTGTGTTTGCAGCTGTGGGTTCTAAGGGGCAGGAAGAGCAGCTGCTGCAGGACTCCATAAGACCCCCTACTTCCTACAGCTGCTGCTGGGAGTCATGGAATCCAATAGATCTGGACAACCTTATGCAAGAGAATGCTGTGTTAAGGCTAAGCACTGGAGTTATATCATGGCACAGCTGCATGCATATTCACTCTTGGAAGCTATGACATTTCGACTAACATCTCCAATATCTTTAAAAAAAAAAAAAAGATCTCGTGGTATTAAATTTTAAGAAGCAGCAGCAGCAGCAATATCTCAAGTACATTCTTTATTGCTATGACTCTCAGGAGTGTTCATTCCAGTTCAAGGCTGTCAGCATTTTATTTTATTTTTATATCATTATTTCATTGTGTTGTAACAGTTTTAGGATTTTCCTTACCTATCTGTTGCAGTTTTAGCTATTATATAGGGGGTGCTTGCAGATTTATTTAGTAATATTATTGGCAGGAATATTTTTTTTTAAGTTTCTTTCATTCAAGCAGCAAGTGAATAAGAAGAATCTTTCTGAACTGACACCAAGGACTGATTCGTAACTTGCCTGTGGGTACCCCAGTCATCTGCTCGAAACTATTCCATACCAGACTTCAATAGTTCAGAATGAGGAATCTAATTTAGATAAGGTAGACGTTGGAAAGTGAAATGAACATTAGTGATTGGCAAATCAGTCTATTTCCAGTCTGTGTTCCTTTGGTATATAAGAACATAGCATAAGAAGAGCATTGCGGGATCTGACCAAGAGCCCATTTGGTACAGCATCCACTTCTCACAGTAGCCAACCAGATGCCTATGGGGTGCTCACAAGCAGGACCAGAGAGCACAGCATACTTCCTTCCTGTGGTTTCCAGCAAATTGGTATTCAGAAGCATACTGCCTCTGACTGTGGCCACTGAAAGCCTTACCCTCCATTAATTTGTCTAATTCTCATTGGAAGCCATCCAAGTTGATGGCCATCACCGCCTCTTGTGGGAGCGAATTCCATAGTTTAACTATGTGCTGTGTCTGCCCTGAATCTTCCAGCATTCCATTTCAGGGGATGTCCACATATTCCAGTGCTCCAAGAGAGAGAAATTCTGAACGTAGGACCTGAGTGAAACCATTGGTGATACCCTCGGCCCTATATACCTGAAGGAGCATCTCCACCATCATCGTTTAGCCCAGACACTGAGATCCAGCACTGATGGCCTTCTGGCGATTCCCTCACTGCAAGAAGTGAAGCTACAGGGAAACAGGCAGAGGGCCTTCTCGGTAGCCATGCCTGCCCTGTGGAGCACCCTCCCATCAGATGCCAAGGAGATGAGTAACCATATAACCTTTAGAAGACATCTAGACTGGTGACTAGGAGTGACCACTGAGACCATATAACATTGGTCCTGGGAGACCTACATTGGCACCCAGTACATTTTCGAGCACAATTCAAAGTGTTGGTGCTGACCTTTAAAGCCCTAAACAGCCTTGGCCCAGTATAGCTGAAGGAGCGTCTCCACCCCCATTGGTCAGCCCAGACACTGAGATCCAGCTCCGAGGGCCTTCTGGCGGTTCCCTCACTGCAAGAAGTGAGGTTACAGGGAACCAGGCAGAGGGCCTTCTCGGTTCTGCCGCCTGCCATGTGGAATGCTCTCCCATCAGATTTCAAGGAAATAAGCAACTATCTGACTCTTAGAAGACATCCGAAGGCAGCCCTGTTTAGGGAAGTTTTTAGGGAAACCCAGTCAGATTGGCCAGGTACAGTGGAACTGGAACATAGCCATGATGGCTAGTAACCACTGATACGGTTGAATTTGTCCATGAATTTAAAGCTATCCAGGCTGGTGATATTCACTACCTCCTGGCTGAAGTGAACTTAATCAGAGTTTAAATTTGCAAGAAGCAACTATTTCCCCCACCTTCCCCATTTTCTTTCTTTCTTTGAGAGAGATTATTCTTTACTGGCAGAATCATTGACCTGGGATAGTATTGTATAGCTGCAGACACAAGAGGCAAACAATAAGATAATAACAAAATACGAATGTTGGGTTCATCGTGAAAATTGATGCTCACCCTAGTAAAACGTGGGGAAGAAAGCAATTAAGTTTGATCACTTAAGGGTATGAAGAGGGGAGTTACAAGAGACTGTTTATCATGGAGGTCTTGACTGTAAATAAAAAAACATGAAATTATAGCCATGCCCCCATAAGAGCTGGGGACTTTTTGTTTGTTTGTCATTAAATCACCCATCCTAAACCTTGTTCATTGCTCAGCCATGATTTTGATGGATTACAATCCATAAATTGATATCCAAGATGCTGTGAAATTATTATTGGTCTCTCCAACTACAGTGGCATTCACATCACACAGAGTTACGTTCCTCACCAATGGTCAAGTCCTCTCCCTTTTCTAGATTTACTCAGATAACATACAGGTAAATACTTTATGAATTCTCAATCAAGTAAGAGATGAATTGAAAACAGACTCTATTCGACAAAGAAGGAAGGACCCATTATTGGAAGAATAGCTGTTAAAACTAACAGACTTACTGTAGCTGAGATGACAAAATTGACATGTTTTTCTATTATTATTCTATATGTAAAATTTCTTTTTTTAAAAAAAATATATTTTTATTAGTTTTAATTAAAACAAACATATAAAAATAAACTTTGGAAAGAAAAATTTAAATTAAAAAACAACTTTGGATATTGGATATTTGGATATTACATTCATTGTATGAACAATATGAAAAATGTTAACAGAAATTGACATGCTTAATCAGAGAAAAGTCATTGTTAACATTTGTTAAAGATTGGAAATCCCTCAAAGACCTTTTGCATGAAAAAGAAATAATAATATCTGAATTTGAGGATTGAGGATAATGTTTGTTTTATAGAATTGGATTGGATGAAGTGGATATTGGGTTTTTTATATATATATATAGATGAAGAAGCAGAAGTTCCATATTTTCTGAATCTTATTTTTCTATCTTACTTTTTGAACCTTTTCCTACTCTTTTTCCTTCTTTTTCTTTCTCTATTTCTCTTCTCCTCCTCCCCCCACCACCACCCTTTTGTGTTTTTATTGTATCTAGATAAAAGTCTTGGTTTGTTTAAAAAGGGGGGTGGGGAGAAACATTAAGTACTTAAAAAGAAAAATAGCATAGACTTTATTGCAAGAGTTGGGCCTTGTGGATAACCTATCAGGAGCCACATATCAGAGATGGTTGTGGTACAAGTTGGTTGTGGTCTGACATGCACCACTCTCCATCTTCCATCCAGGCAAGCAAAAAGTATTATCACACATCAAGACCACCTTCCTTTCAGTAAAATTACTAAAGGAAGGGGCAGGGCAGGGCAGTGAAGGCTGAAGTCTGGGCAGTCTCAAGGGACAGATAAAGAGGTCTGAAGAGCCTAAGGTTCCCCGCAACATATATGTGTTTGCATCCTTGTTTGTATGGATGGATGGATGGCTTCTCCTTCCTTATATCTTTCATAGTTTGAGGCTCAGATGGCTACCCAGAGATGCCTTCTATGCTTCGGGGAATTTCTGTAACTCTGCCATCAAAAGAAGGTGGCAAGGTCAGCCATCAATAATGTGAGCCGGGTCCATGATGTGAACTTGCATGGGTTTAATAAGTTGCTTGGAGGAAAAGTGAAAATACAAAACAAACATGGCGGAACTGCATTTACAGATACTTTGAAACCGTTGTGTTTGTTGTTCTTCAAGGTGCATGTCCTATAGATTTTTATTCTTCTTCTGGGATTTCCATTTGTCTCTCGCTCTCTGCTTTTGTCTCTCTAATAGCAAGAAGACATTTTGAAAACATCCTTAATCCTAAACTGAAATGGGATTACTCCCCAGAGCTGCAGTAGTAGCTTGATAAGAACAGCTGCTTGCTATCTCCTTGAAAGGAAGCTGCATTGATCTGTCTTGCAATTAATGCCCAAGACATTTTGGATGCAGAATCCAAATCAAAAGAACCACACAAAGGGTCCGTAGCATTGCATTAAAAAAACTACCATCCCCTGAAGATTCCTGAATGTTATTTCCACCCTTGTGCTCAATCTTATCTTAGCCGAAAAGCTTGTCAGTGTGCAAGTAGACCTGAATATTTGTAAGGCCTTACCAGAGAGAGTCCTCTGGTCTGATCCAGCAGGACTCTTTTTAATGTTCTAAACTCTCCAGAACTTCCTTCTGAGTAAACATGCCTTGCTCTATTGCCATCTTGAGGACTCTGACAGTGGAAAGACAGGATACATAAAAACCAATTAAAAGACTAGCCTCCATTGGATTATCTGGACACTGTACTGTACTGTTAGGAACAAGGGCTCTGCCACAATAGACTTTGGGCAACACTGGAACCAGGGACAATTCTGCCCTTGAACTCTGTTTCACTCCCTTTGCAGTTTCTTCAGTTTGGGATTGTTGTTATTATTTTTACAAGGGTTTCTTTTTTATTTCCCGATGCACTGCATTTTTAATGATTGCTCTAAGCATCCAAGCATCATGAAGTTTCGAAAGCTTCCTACATTCATTGCATTTAAACCTCATCTCGAATGGAAAATGACTGCCCAGGAGGAAATCCATTTTGCCTCACCATAAATGGATGGTGCGGCATTCAAACAACAAGCAAATATAGCAGCTCCAAGAGGGGAGAGATCATATGAAGAGGAGAGGGGGACAAAATAACTACTTGAAGAATGAAAAGACAAGTCACATCCAATATGCACAAAATGCACAGGGACATCTACAGATACTAAGGCTGGATCTAGGCACATCAAAGAAGTGTTTAAGTTTAAACAGGTAGAGAAAACAGGTAGAGAAAAATGGGACTCCATGTCGCCATCTAGAGGCACAATGTTATATCGCACATACAATGCATATGCCGTACTTTTTCATGTATAAGAAGACCCCTATTTCTTGGGACCGAAACAATAATTTTAGGGGGGGGGATTGCCCAAAGTTTTAAAGCTTTTTGGGGGGGGGGAGACTGCCGATGCAACCACAGCCAATTGCACGCATGCCTAGCTGCTGCCGTAAATCAGCTGCCCAATTGCCGCAGTTACAGCCAATCGTCAGCAGGCCTTGACACAGCAACCAATCACACGCCCAATCACCACTGCCTATCTCCTGCTGGCTGCTGCCACCAATCGCCTGTCCCCCCTCTGCTATCCGTGTGTAAGACGACCCGCAATTTTTGCCTATTATTTCTAAGGAAAAAAATTGTCTTATACATGGGAAAATAAGGTAAATCGCTTTTTCTTTACCAGTCTAGCTGAGTCCTAAGTCAGTACCTGTCTGTATACATATTAGGGATGGATGAATCCAGCATTTTCAGTTTCTTTCCAATGTTATGTCCACAGTTCCATATCAATTTGCATTTTTGTTGTTAAAGTCATCAGCATTCTAGAGTCTGTTCTAGACTAAATTTCTCGTATTGTGCACACCTCTGCATGCCTTTGGCTAATGCATACATTTTTGAAAACCGATTTCCCCTTATATTATGCATTTCTATGCCATTTTCAGAAATAGATGCATTTTTAAATGCACTCTTTGGAATATGCAACTTTGTACATATTACAAGGCTGAAGAACTGCACTGCAAAAATCTGGAGAAGTGGGGATTTTGAAAGATGGTGGTTTTGCTTTGGAGAGTGTGAATTAAGTGGGTTCACTTTTAATCGCAAACTAAATCCCCCAAACCCTATTATAAACACCCACCCTCCTACTACTGTATTTGAAATGGATCACCAATTAGGAATATTTTTACAGAACAATAACAAGACTACTACCTTTTCCTGAGATTTCCAAACTGACATAACAGTCATTGTGCTAGATCCAGTTGGCTTGAACCCTGTCTTTCTTTTTCATCTTCAGTCGTACCTTGGTTCTTTAACGCCTTGGTACTCATACATTTTTTGCTCCCAAACGCTGCAAACCCAGAAGTGAGTGTTCTGGTTTGCGAACATTTTTTGGAAGCCGAATGTCCAACACAGCTTCCAAGGTTTCCGATTGAGTGCAGGAAGTTTTCGACTGTTTTCAGAAGTCGAACGGACTTGTGGAACGGATTATGTTTGAGAACTGAGGTACGACTGTATATGCAGGACACTCATCTCAGTGCATTCAAAGCTGTAGAAAAGGGTCACCAACTTCTGGAGCACAGAGGAACATTGAGGAAACTATTCTGGACACCACAAAAAATACCATGATCAGGCCCCAACATGATTACTTGGATCAGCGCTTATTCCCCCCCCCCAAAAAAAAAATGTTTAGGGGTACTCTCATTTTCCTACTCATATTGAAATATTGCCCCTCAACAAGGCCAAACTTAGATTCACAAAATGTTTAGGGGTATGTGGCCCCCTGCGGCCCCCCAGAAAAAAAGCACTGACTTGGATCCATTTCAGTCTGGATTCTGGCCTAGTTTGGGCAGAGAACCTGTATTGGTTTCTCTAATTAATGACATATCCTGAGGTAGCAGAAGGACAAAGGGAGCACAGAGATGATTCAAATTTTGCTCTTGTTGTTGTTCAGTCGTTCAGTCGTGTCCGACTCTTCGTGACCCCATGGACCAGAGCACGCCAGGCATGCCTATCCTTCACTGCCTCCCGCAGTTTGGCCAAACTCATGTTAGTAGCTTCGAGAACACTGTCCAACCATCTCATCCTCTGTCGTCCCCTTCTCCTTGTGCCCTCCATCTTTCCCAACATCAGGGTCTTTTCTAGGGATTCTTCTCTTCTCATGAGGTGGCCAAAGTACTGGAGCCTCAACTTCAGGATCTGTCCTTCTAGTGAGTACTCAGGGCTGATTTCTTTGAGAATGGATAGGTTTGATCTTCTTGCAGTCCATGGGACTCTCAAGAGTCTCCTCCAGCACCATAATTCAAAAGCATCAATTCTACGGCGATCAGCCTTCTTTATGGTCCAGCTCTCACTTCCGTACATTACTACTGGGAAAACCATAGCTTTAACTATACGGACCTTTGTCGGCAAGGTGATGTCTTTGCTTTTTAAGATGCTGTCTAGGTTTGTCATTGCTTTTCTCCCAAGAAGCAGGCGTCTTCTAATTTCGTGACTGCTGTCACCATCTGCAGTGATCATGGAACCCAAGAAAGTGAAATCTCTCACTGCCTCCATTTCTTCCCCTTCTATTTGCCAGGAGGTGATGGGACCAGTGGCCATGATCTTAGTTTTTTTGATGTTGAGCTTCAGACCATATTTTGCGCTCTCTTCTTTCACCCTCATTAAAAGGTTCTTTAATTCTTCCTCACTTTCTGCCATCAAGGTAGTATCATCAGCATATCTGAGGTTGTTGATATTTTTTCCGGCAATCTTAATTCCGGTTGGGGATTCATCCAGTCCAGCCTTTCGCATGATGAATTCTGCATATAAGTTAAATAAGCAGGGAGACAATATACAGCCTTATCGTACTCCTTTCCCAATTTTGAACCAATCAGTTGTTCCATATCCAGTTCTAACTGTAGCTTCTTGTCCCACATAGAGATTTCTCAGGAGACAAATGAGGTGATCCGGCACTCCCATTTCTTTAAGAACTTGCCATAGTTTGCTGTGGTCGACACAGTCAAATGCTTTTGCATAGTCAATGAAGCAGAAGTAGATGTTTTTCTGGAACTCTCTGGCTTTCTCCATAATCCAGCGCATGTTTGCAATTTGGTCTCTGGTTCCTCTGCCCCTTCGAAATCCAGCTTGCACTTCTGGGAGTTCTCGGTCCACATACTGCTTAAGCCTGCCTTGTAGAATTTTAAGCATAACCTTACTAGCGTGTGAAATGAGTGCAATTGTGCGGTAGTTGGAGCATTCTTTGGCACTGCCCTTCTTTGGGATTGGGATGTAGACTGATCTTCTCCAATCCTCTGGCCACTGCTGAGTTTTCCAAACTTGCTGGCATATTGAGTCTAGCACCTTAACAGCATCCTCTTTTAAAATTTTAAATAGTTCAGCTGGAATATCATCACTTCCACTGGCCTTGTTGTTAGCAAGGCTTTCTAAGGCCCATTTGACTTCACTCTCTAGGATGTCTGGCTCAAGGTCAGCAACCACACTACCTGGGGTGTATGAGACCTCCATATCTTTCTGGTATAATTCCTCTGTGTATTCTTGCCACCTCTTCTTAATGTCTTCTGCTTCTGTTAGGTCCTTTCCACTTTTGTCCTTAATTGTGGTAATCTTTGTACGAAATGTTCCTTTCATATCTCCAATTTTCTTGAATAAATCTCTGGTTTTTCCCATTCTGTTATTTTCCTCTATTTCTTTGCATTGCTCGTTTAGAAAGGCCCTCTTGTCTCTCCTTGCTATTCTTTGGAAATCTGCATTCAATTTCCTGTATCTTTCACGATCTCCTTTGCATTTTGCTTGTCTTCTCTCCCCCGCTATCTGTAAGGCCTCATTGGACAGCCACTTTGCTTTCTTGCATTTCTTTTTCATTGGGATGGTTTTTGTTGCTGTCTCCTGTATAATGTTACGAGCCTCCATCCACAGTTCTTCAGGTACTCTATCCACCAAATCTAAATCCTTGAACCTGTTCTTCACTTCAACTGTGTATTCATAAGGAATTTGATTTAGATTGAATCTTACTGGCCCAGTGGTCTTTCCTACTTTCTTCAGTTTAAGCTGGAATTTTGCTATAAGAAGCTGATGATCTGAGCCACAGTCAGCTCCAGGTCTTGTTTTTGCTGAGTGTATAGAGCTTCTCCATCTTTGGCTGCAGAGAATATAATCAATCTGATTTCGATGTTGCCCATCTGGTGATGTCCATGTGTAGAGTCGTCTCTTGTGTTGTTGGAAAAGAGTGTTTGTGATGACCAGCTTGTTCTCTTGACAGAACTCTATTAGCCTTTGCCCTGCTTCATTTTGATCTCCAAGGCCAAACTTGCCAGTTGTTCCTTTTATCTCTTGACTCCCTACTTTAGCATTCCAATCCCCTATAATGAGAAGAACATCCTTCTTTGGTGTCATTTCTATAAGGTGTTGTAAGTCTTCATAGAATTGGTCAATTTCGGTTTCTTCAGCACTGGTAGTTGGTGCATAAACTTGGATTACTGTGATGTTAAAAGGTCTGCCTTGGATTCGTATCGAGATCATTCTATCATTTTTGAAATTGCATCCCAGTACAGCTTTCGCCACTCTTTTGTTGACTATGAGGGCCACTCCATTTCTTTTACGGGATTCCTGTCCACAGTAGTAGATATGATAGTCATCCGAACTGAATTCGCCCATTCCTGTCCATTTTAGTTCACTGATGCCTAGGATGTCAATGTTTATTCTTGCCATCTCATTTTTTACCACATCCAGCTTACCAAGGTTCATGGTTCTTACATTCCAGGTTCCTATGCAATACTTTTCTTTACAGCATTGGACTTTCCTTTCGCTTCCAGGCATATCCGCAACTGAGCGTCCTTTCGGCTTTGGCCCAGCCGCTTCATCAGCTCTGGATCTACTTGTACTTGTCCTCCGCTCTTCCCCAGTAGCATGTTGGATGCCTTCCGACCTGAGGGGCTCATCATCTTAAAGGTGACACAGCTGTCCAACCGCCCAATCACTGATGCCTTGGGGGGAGCTACTGTTGGTGGTCCCCAATTACTTAGGCTTGAATCCATCAGGAGTCATGTGTTCAGTTTTGTGGAACTCCCATCCACCTGAGGATGGAAAGGTAAGCTCCACATACTGGAAGGTGCGTGCACAGCCTTCTGGATCAGGCTAATGGCCTATCTATTCCAGCATCTTGTTTTCACACTGGCCCACCAGATGCCCACAGGAAGCCCTAAACAAGACCCAAATGCAACAGCAACCTGCCTACCCTGCTATATGGGCATTCTCAGAATGACCCAAATCACCCACTCTTAACTAACCCCCACACCTGGTTTTAATATAGTTCGGGCAAGATCCCCAAAGGAGACTCTGGATATTTCTTTCGCAGTCAGAGTATCACCTTTAATTGCTCTAGAATACACATCCTTCTGATGTGTTGAAGACAATGGATGCCAGTTGTCTAACAAGGAGTATAATAAACCGGGGATGGGCAATGCCAGGAATCTTTTTCTTCTCAGGCTTTTCTCTGGTGAGTCTATTCTGTTGGCTGATAATGCTCTTCAAATTACCCCCCACCCTTAGCTATCTGGATGGCAATTTTGCCCAGCAAACCACAACTCTTCAGGAATGAACGTGACAAATCTCTTCCTCTGATGATGGCTCCTGGGAAATTTCTACATGGACAAAAAGTAATTACTTGTTTGGACTTTAGCCAGGATGCTTGGACAACCATTCCTCCTCTTTGCACTCTCTTCTTTGCAACAGGGGCTTGTTCATCCTTCTTCCTCTAATGGCTATAACACTGCTGCCAAGATAGAATCGCTGATTATTATGTACTGGAGAAACAACAGACGTTCCCCTCAAAACGCTGATGCCTACTACAACCATATAGCTATTTAACATTTCCTTAGCTCCAGAAATGACTTTCTCTTCTACCAGAATCCTGTGCTCATGTTGTGATTCTGTACATCAGGAGTGGGAAACTATTTGCAGCCCAAGAGCTACATTATTTTGTGGGCTACCTTCCAAGGGGCCACAAGCTAGGAGGATAAACACGGGGGCCAAAGTGGATGTGGCCAGAGGCTAAGAAGGGGTGGGCCTAGAGGCAAAAGAGGATGGAGCAATGAATGTGATTCTTAACCTTGTAGAGGTACATTCCAGCCACACAAAATTCAGATGTGCTATCTCTCTCTCTCTCTCTCTCTCTCTCTCTCTCACACACACACACACACACACACACACACACCTCTCCATCTTCCATCTAGGCAAGCAAGAGGCATCATTACAGATCAAGGATTCATCCCAGCCAGTCAAAAGTGGTCAAGGAGTATGAGGGCTAATGAGAGATATGGCCTGGAAGGATGGGGTGTTGCCTAAAGGCAGTCCTAAGGCCAGGGACACGGGTGGCACTGTGGGTTAAACCACAGAGCCTAGGGCTTGCTGATCAGAAGGTTGGCGGTTCGAATCCCCACAACGGGGTGAGCTCCAGTTGCTCAGTCCCTGCTCCTGCCAACCTAGCAATTCAAAAGCATGTCAAAGTGCAAGTAGATAAATAGGTACCACTCCGGCGGGAAGGTAAATTGCGTTTCCATGCGCTGCTCTGGTTTGCCAGAAGTGGCTTAGTCATGCTGGCCACATGACCCGGAAGCTGTACGCCTGCTCCCTCGGCCAATAAAGCGAGATGAGCGCCACGACCCCAGAATTGTCTGCGACTGCACCTAACAGTCAGGGGTCCCATTACCTTTACCTTTAAGGCCTGGGCAGAGAGGTCTGGAAAGCTGCATCGTCTGGGTCTGAATTTCCCACCCCTGGTGTACATTGAACAGGGTGAGTGTGTGAAATTTGGTCTCCCAAACCTACCCCTCCCTGCACAAACAACCCCTCAAGTAAGGAACATACACCTGGTAAGGGAGAATGTTTTTTCTTGGATAACCGTGACTCCCTTCCCTGACTCTCCAAGCTGGAATGGTACAGCAGCAAGTACCCAGGTGGACACAGCGGCGTTAGAATGGCCCTCGTCTGCCAAGGTTTCAGTTATGCATGCCAAGTCAGCCCCTGCATCCATAATCATTGTGGATAATGGATATTTTATTCCGGACAGAGACCTGGGATTTAACAGCAACATCACAAGACCAGGGGGTTGGCTGACTGGCATCATTATCCTTTGGTTTAATCTGTCGCCCTGACAACACCAATTATTGGGCAACTGATAAATGAATGCATAATGAATGAATAAATATAATATGAGCATAGGTCACATTCTAAGATGGCAGAGGAGAGACTCTGACCCTTTGCCGAAGAGAAAACAAACTGAGGATCATCCAATTAAGCTAAACGGTGAGAGATTCAGGGTAGACAAAAGGAAAACACAGGGCTTAGTTACATTGTGCTTTAAAAGGGTTTAGACAAATATGCGGGGGATAAGGTTGGCATGGCCACCAGTCATGATAGTTCTATGGTACTTTCAGTACCAGCATCCATGTGAATACCCAGTTGATGGGGGTTGTCTTCTTTTTGGGCTTCTTGTGGGCATCTGTTTGGCCATGGTGAGAACAGTATGCTGACTAAATGACTAATCTCAACAGGAAGTGATCTGAACAGGAAGTGATGTCAATACCCCCTACTTTCCAGTCACCCTCTTCCTCACCAGTTGAGAAAGCAATGCCCATTGATGAGGCGGGTCTTGCTCAGAGTTGACCTGGCCGTCAGCAACAGCAGCCACAGAACCAAGGGCTGACTGATAGGACAATTGCAATTCTCCAGGTTGGAGGAGGGGCTGGTACATAACACAGTCATTAGCTACCTATGTCATGTGCCCCTTACCCAGCCTGCCCTACCTCCCACACGATATCTCCCACTACCCTGTGATTGGGGCTGCCCCTGCTCTCTCCAGCTCCCCTCTGCCCCTCCCTCAATAAAAACAAACAAACAAACAAACAAACAAACAAACAAGAGGGTTGAACTCCCCCCTCTTACCTTCTGTCTCCTCTGTTTGCCTCCTTGCCATAAACAGCAGTTGCTTGGCTCCTAGACCCTTTGTGGCTACAGCAAAGATGCTTATAGTATATAATTTGGTGATTATATTTTAACTGGTTTAAGACAACTGCAGCAAAATCAATAGATATAGCTGAAGACATAAATGTTAGGAGATAAAGAACTGGCACCTAAGTGGAACTATTAGCCTCAATTAGCGCTCATTAGGAAAGGAGAAGTTTGGGTAACAATTTAACAAGCTATCCCTGGTGAGTTTTATCCAAAGTGGGAGTTGGTAAGGAAATCAGTGTTGTCTGTTGTATTAACATCAAGCCAGTCAATAGCAAAGGGTGTTCCAGAGCTAGATTTACATTCCCCAGTGGGATTGGCAACAAAGTGATTGACTTGATGAACTCTTAGTGGAGATGGAGAGCTCTTGGGGGTAGGGGAAAGTCACTGGAGAAGAGGAGATACGTGGCTTCATTGTTGCACTCAGGTCCTTTTGGTGAGTTTCTCATAGTCATCTGGTTGGCTACTAGAAGAAACAGGATGCAGCACTAGATTCAACAGGAGCCCTTACTCATGGCAAACATGTCCATTTCCCTCTCAGAAATAATGAAAAAAGCCAGTTTATTAACACAACATCACATCTTTTTAAAAAATAAATAAATAAATGCATGCACACACACTTCTCCTTTAGTGGCTTCCCTTTCTATAGGACTTAGAGGCCTACCCAAATGCCTATAGAGTCAGTCAGTCTCTCTCTCTCTCTCTCTCTCTCTCTTTCCAGAAGGTTCTTCCCATAATCACTTGTGCAGCTGCTCCGATTTGTATGCGAAAGCCTGTGCATCTTGTGCATCTAATGTCCTTTGAGAGAAAGAGAATGGACCATTTGGATTGATGGAACCACTATTGGAAGGATTGGCGTTTCAGTGCACTGTAATACAGAACATAATCTTTTATTTGATTCCATCATCCTCTGTCCTCAGATAACAGAAAATCACAGAAACCACTTACGCTTAACTGCAGAAAGAGAGCTGCTGGATAGCACTCCAATCACTACACATGCAGACACACACACACACACACACACACACACAACGACCAGAGCCAGGCATCGGATGGCTTCCAAGCCGAAATCTAAAGCATATGCTCCTATTTTTGCGTAGTTATATGTATGTTTATTATCCTAAATTATGCAGGAAATGTACTTATAAAAGCGCACACATATATCCAATTATTTCCATGCCCATGCAAAACAAAAGCAAATCAAGAGCAACATAAGGAACATAAATGACACAGTTTAAATATAATGAGCAATCAGAATGATGCAACATGCATATTACTTACTTCTTCCTAGCAAAGAGAGAGAGAGAGAGAGAGAGAGAGAGAGAGAGAGAGAGAGAAGGGTGTTGTGTGTGCAGCATGGGGGTGGGGTTAGAAATGCTTGTCCAACTGAAAAACACAAGGTTGTATTCAAATAAGTCATACTCAAAGCAGACCCATTGAAATTAATTGGCCGAAGAAAATCAGAGGAATTGGAGACATAAAACAGGGCCTACCCTCATGGGTCAGGATAAATCTGAGCAAAAAGTCTGCACAATACATCTGAAGCAACTGATGGTTGATGCTTACAGGTCTATTCAGTTGATCTAAGTGATCTTGCAAGTCTATACAGGGGGGAAGTGGTCTTTCAGGTAATCTGGTCCTGAGTTGTTCACAGCTCTAAACATTGATTACAAGAGCTTGAGCATGGCTCAGTAGCTGATCAGCAGCCAAGAGACACCAGCTACTTTAAGGCTAAAACCGGATGCCTGCTTACTTATCATGGCCACTGGTCCCATCACCTCCTGGCAAATAGAAGGGGAAGAAATGGAGGCAGTGAGAGATTTTACTTTCTTGGGCTCCATGATCACTGCAGATGGTGACAGCCATCACAAAATTTAAAGACCTCTGCTTCTTGGGAGAAAAGCAATGACAAACCTAGACAGCATCTTAAAAAGCAGAGACATCACCTTACCGACAAAGGTCCATGTAGTTAAAGCTATGGTTTTCCCAGTAGTGCTGTATGGAAGTGAGAACTGGACCATAAAGAAGGCTGATCGATGAGGAATTGATGCTTTTGAATTATGGTGCTGGAGGAGACTCTTGAGAGTCCCATGGACTGCAAGCAGATCAAACCTATCCATTCTCAAAGAAATCAGCCCTGAGTGCTCACTGGAAGGACAGATCCTGAAGCTGAGGCTCCAGTACTTTGACCACCTCATGAGAAGAGAAGACTCCCTGGAAAAGACCCTCATGTTGGGAAAGATTGAGAGCACAAGGAGAAGGAGACGACAGAGGATGAGATGGTTGGACAGTGTTCTCGAAGCTACCAACATGAGTCTGACCAAACTGTGGTATCAGTGCCTGGTGTGGTCTGGTCCATGGTGTCATGAAGAGTCAGAAATGACTAAACAACTGAACAACAACAACAACAACAACAACAACAACAACTTACTTGGGAATACAATCCCAGGAATGTATGCCTGCCTAGAAGGGGCACACACCTCATGTGGCAACTATCTTTTGATAGTACAGATACTCCTGTACTTTAAACTTCTAATGGTACCTTTGAGATCCCTGCAATTATGCCGAGAAATGCTTCAATAACTATAGCTGTTGCTAAGCAACACTATTAAGCCAAAGATCATTGAGCAATTTTTAAAATTTTATTTATTTGCAAAACAATCTTTTTACTATGGGCTGCAAAATTCTAGGATTTCTGACTTCATCATGACAAAAAATGATGCTAGGCAATAAAGAGGTAGGCTCGGGATAAGTGACTAGAGTTTGATTCCTATGTGAAAATGCCATCCATCCTGTTTTTACAGTCGCATAGCTCTGTGGATAGAGGTAGAGACAAACTGAGAGATATGACATCAAGAGACCTGGCTCTCTGAACATCACAGCCATGTTCTCCAAAGATTATTGGACTACAACGCCATCATCCCTGAACATGAGTTATTCTGGTTGGGGTTGATAGAAGCTGGAGTCCAGCAACATTTCAAGGGTGCAACATTGGGTAAGAACCTAAGAAAAGGCCTGCTGGATCAGGCCAGTGGCCTATCTAGTTCAGTGTCCTGTTTTCACAGTGGCCAACCAGATGCCTGTTGGAAACCACAAACAAGATTCAAGCACAAGTGCAGCCTCCCCTTCTGTGGCTTCCAGTGACTGATACTCAGAAGAATTGCTGCCACCAACTGTGGAGGCAGATCATAGTCATTATGGCTAGTAGCCTTCGATAGGCCTCTCCTCCATGACCCCACATCTGTTCACCACATCTGTTCAATGTCTTGAAACTTGGGATTAACCAATTGTTTTGGGATTGAAGGTAAATGTAAGCATCTTGGTGTGTTGCTCATACTGATCTTACTTGAGGCTGATAAGTAAAGATATATATATTGATCACAGATAGAAGTAATAAAACTTATTTTTTGCTAATAAGATTGCACTCTGAAAACAGTTCTTCTATCTTCATATATTTGGTGCTATAAATTTCCTCCTCCCCCTGCCAAATCTCACATATTTTTCTGAAGTGATTTGTCAAGATTTAGAACTAATTTTACACTCCCAGTCCTTTTTAACACCCTTAGAGAGAGAAATAGATTTGAGATGGCACAGGCCCATAGCTTTGAGATGAATCTCAACTTTCCCCCAAGGAGATCGGTGGATAATAACATTAAGACTGCAGGTTTGGGATTCTCAGCTTTCCTGTACACCAGGGATGGCTAATGCTTTTCAGTCCACAGTCTGCATTGCCCTCCAGAGACCCAATTTAGGGATGCATGGGAGTGGCCAAAAAGTAGGGAGAGCAGGAGCAAGTGGTCACCCTATGCTATTTATTGTACATGCATACAGACACTTCCCAGATCACTCAAATACAATGCTTGGGGTAGGATTTGTACCCATGGTCCCAGATGGCATTCCCATGGCAATTTTCCATTGGACTACATTTTCTCCCCACACTCCCCCCACCCATTAAAGCAGAAAGCTATGCTTGGCACAGCACCATGCAACATCCGACCCAATATGGTTGAAGGAGAAACAAAATATGCCACTAGGTCAGGGACCATGCTGAGGAGGTCTGCACTGAGAAGGAATGGTGGGAGCCACCCGCTCCCTCTGCTTCTGCTTCTGATCCTGAATCTTCTCTGGAGCAGGAGGACAGTATAGATTTGGAACAGTAGTTTGCAGATGGGCATAGTTCAGAAGGCAGAAGCTGGGAAATACTGGATGGGGAACCGCTAGGAAAAGAAGCACTGGAAGAGAGAGGGTTAACCGATTTACAGTCTCTGGACAACATTCCTCCGCTCAGCCCAAGGTCAAGAAGAGCTCAGAAAGTGTCAGAACAGAAAGCACAAAGGTTACAGACTTAGATTACAAGATGTAGGAGTGACGTAGATTAATAGGGACGGAAGGGGGTGTGATCCTTAATTGGGAGCCCCGCTATTCTGGGAGATGTGTTCTTTGCTCTTTCCTGTGATTATTACAGTTTCTAACTGGTAAGACATTCCTTTCTTTGATCTTATCTTCTTTCATGGGGGGGGGGGGGGGAGGAAGCCGGTTCCCCAAAGCCTGACACACTACTGCCACCAAATTGTCAGGGTCTTTGAGGTCATAGGAAATTGCTTGCAGAGCTAGATTAAGCCCCATCCAAGGGTTAACCAGCCCTGCTGTATAGGCTTAATTCTGCGGTAATCAAAGTGGATACCACGATGTCCCCAAACATGCCCCTTGGTTCTTGCAAAGGCTTATTTGCCTACCCAGTTTTTAATATTTTAAATTGAGTGAGGGGGGTTGTGTTTTTTTGTGTGTTTTTTGTGTTGTTGTTGTTTTGGAAGCGGGCATTGTTTGGCTGAGAAGAGAGTTGCAGAGGGAGCTGCTGCCTGCTCTCCACCTCATTTGTGTGTATGTGTGGTGGGGGAAGGAAGTAGATGTTTGGCCAATTGTTGGAGGAGGGGGATTATGAGCCTTACCATTTTCTCTTCAGTGAATTGGCTATTTTATGGAGCCTGCAAATGCTTCTTAGCTTTCAATATGTGCTTTTGGGTCCCAAATGGTTGGTTACTCCTGATTTAGTTTAAGAGTCCTAAATGGGGGGAAATTGCAAGGATAACAAAGTTTGCTGCAAAGCATTGTGGTGGATCAAACATGTATGCAGACATCTTTTGAGGACTGATTTGTAGATTTTGTAGTTTTATCACAGAAGAAAACCAATTATCATCAGCTAATAAATACAGTTCCTCCCCTCCCATGTAATAGTAATAATAATAATAATAATAATAATAATAATAATAATAATATATTTATACCCCGCCCGCCCATCTGGCTGGGTTTCCCCAGCCACTCTGGGTGGCTTCCAACAGAACGTTAAAATACAATACAGTGGTACCCCGGGTTACGTACTTAATCCGTTCTGGGTTACAGTATGTAACCCAAAAAGAACAATTCATTGTGCGCATGTGCAGACAAAAAAAAAACCCAGCGAAAAACACTCTGTGCATGTGCAAATCGTGCGCATGTCGGGTTGCACTTCTGGGTTAGTGGAGTTCGTAACCCGAAAAGTACACAACCCGGAGCGTACATAACCCGAGGTACGACTGTAATCTATTAAAAATTAAAAGCTTCCCTAAACAGGGCTGCCTTCAGATGTCTTCTAAAAGTCTGGTAGTTGTTTTTCTCTTTGACATCTGGTGGGAGGGCGTTCCACAGGGTGGAAGCCACTATCAAGAAGGCCCTCTGCCTGGTTCCCTGTAACTTGGCTTTTTGCAGCGAGGGAACCGCCAGAGGGCTCTCGGCACTGGACCTCAGTGTTCGGGCAGAACGATGGGGGTGGAGACGCTCCTTCAGGTATCCTGGACCGAGGCCGTTTAGGGCTTTAAAGAAAGAAAATACCTCCCTTTTCTGAAACAGCTCAAATAGCTGAAATTGTGACGAGCAGCAGAAGATCTTTCCCCCATCAGGTTTACAGATAGAAAAACTGAAATTACTTCTGCATGCAGATTGTATGCAGCTCTCCTTCCTTATATCAACGTAGTTTTGAGACAGCTCCCCAAAGGGCTCAGCAGTTGTTATGAAAGAGAGCAATTGTCCATCTATCTGTAAGTGTGCAACTTTTTCAATTTTCAAAAATCTCGTCTTTAAACAGCATTTCAAGGTGGCTAACAATCGACAGCAACAAAGCATCATAACAGAATCACCAAAGGAACACAATAAAAACAGCAGCAAAATCAATAACAGAAAGCTGACAGTCAGTAGAAATAAAGCAGGACCGGGGTGTGTGTGCTTTTGTGTGTGTTTTACTGCCTTAAGACCAAACAAGTTGTTGACAGGTGCAATTCAAGTGGCGAAATTTGGCTGAGTTCATATTTCTGTAATATGCAAATACTTCTCTAACCAAAATAGGTGGACAAAAATGAACATGTATGGAGAAAGCATGCATTAGAATGCATACATTATGAGGCTGGGGAACCAGTCAGGTGAGTTCCATTGAAGACGAAGGCCAGATCACTTCAAAGGGGTGAGCTGGGTTGCAGTTAGCTCCGTTTACAATAAAAGGGGGGTGACGGTTATGGCTCAGGACCGCAATACCTCAAGGACCGCCTCTTTCCATATAAACCTAGCCGGACCCTGGGATCGTTTTCGGAGGCCCTTCTTTGTGTGCTTCCTCCTCCTCAGGTTCGGAGGGTGGCAGCACAAAAACGGGCCTTCTCCGCAGTGGCTCCCCATCTGTGAAATGCTCTCCCCAGGGAAGTCCGCCTGGACCCTTCATTATACACCTTTAGGCACCAGGCAAAAAGGTTCCTTTTTAACCAGGCCTTTGGTTGATTTGATTGACAGCCTATGCCTTTTTAAAACGCGGGAGGTTTTTTTTTGGGGGGGTGTACTGGGTTGTTGTTTTTATTTTGAGTATATATTTTGTGGTTTTATATTTTTATTTTGTTCTGTGAACCACCCTGAGACCTCTGGCTGGTATATAAATTAAGTAGTAGTAGTAGTAGTAGTAGTAGTAAGAAGGAGGAGGAGGAGGAAGTGATGTTGAGGCCACTGCCTGCTTGCCCATTGGCTCTTAACCTGACAGACAAAGAACTAGGAGCAATGTGCAGGAAGAAGATCATCATCAGCAACTAGTAATTGTGGTGGTGATGAGGTAGACCAGGGGTCAGCAACCTAAGGTCCATGGGCCGGAAGCAGCCCGCGGAGGTCGTTTGACTGGCCCCCAAGCCACCCCTGAACCAAGCTGCCCATTCGCGCGCTGTGCTAAACTGGCACAGCACAGGGACTCGCTTCCGCGGCGCTGAAAATCGTGCCTGTGCACACTCCCGCACACGTGCACAATCCCGCCCATGAAGGGATCTCCGCGGGACTGATCCGGCCCAGGAAAGATAAACCTTGCTGACCGCTGAGATAGACTCACTAAAGGAGAAGGGCCCATGGAAGGTGTCTTGCCCAAATGTCTATAAAACATGGAGCCACCACTGCTGAGACCCTGTGCTGTCAGTTTCCACTACAGCAGGGTTTGGGCACTTGGGCTTGGGGGCTGTGTGCCCCCCCACACCTTAGTTCATTATCTAGCCCTCAGAATTCTGCACATCTTCCTGCTTGGCTGGAATGTGTCCTTGAAACCCAGTGATGCCTCTTCCTTGCCTGATAGAGGATAGAGAGCAGCATTTGACTGTGTAGAAACCAGCCTGTGAAACAAAGGTGACATTTGCATCCATTTCTCCTCCCACTTTTTCTTCTGTCCCTGCCTACCACTGGCATGTGACCACCAGAATGCTGCCCATAAGGCAGTGTGTCCATCAGGCTGAAAAAGTTCCCCCACTCTTACAGTGGTGGGAACAAGGTTGAATAATTCAGACTTCCGCAGTCTAGGGAGAACCTTGAAAGAGCAGCAGCGTGGAAGGCAGGCATATGGCCTCTCCAGTACACCTTGAATGACTTCAAATTCCAAGCTTTAGCACCAAATTGATGCTAACCCCTTTGCTATTCCCCAAAGGCTGAATGCCATGTGCTGCTTGGCACCGAGGCATTGTTATTTGCATTGCTGCATTGCAATTTCCTGTGGCAACATATGCATTTTGCCTTCTGTCTCCCCTCGTCTACGGAGAACAGAACGAGCCTTTCTCACTGTTGTACTTAAAGAGAACGTGAGGGCCTTGTTCATCTTGGCTCAGCGGCACAGCGAGAGGCTTGTCAAAGCTGCCATGTTCCTGCCATCTTCCCTGTCAGAATTAGTTGTGCTCCTCCACATTAAGAGACTTCGCGGCTTCTTCATTGGCCTTGTATTGCAGTAATGTGTGTCAGCGTGTAGAAGGGGCTGAGTTTAAATGGAAATTTCACAGGCTGACTTTCACATCGGTGGTGGTGGTGGTGGGGAGAGCATAATAAGAAGTTCAGGTATGAGGCATCAACACCTGAGATGCCATAGCTCCCTCGTGTGGTTTCCCCCCCCCAAAAAAAAACAATTAGCAGCCCAAGCACTCTCATGGTGTCTGGTTGCCCCTGGATCACATTATATCTCGTTATATCTACTTATTAGGAATGGGTGAATACACCAATTTCAATTTCTCTCAGGCTTCATCTGCACCATACATTTAAAGCAGAATCGCACCACTTTAAGCAGTCGTGGGTTCCCCCAAGGAGCTTTGGGGGCTGTCATTTGTTAAAGGGGTTAAGAGTTGTGAAGAGACTCTTGTTTCCAGGGTCTGCCCAATACATTGTGGCACCTGAGGTGAACCACAAAATGGTACCTCCAGCCAGGGAATAAGAGCTGAGTGAATATCCACAACAGGAACAAGGGGTGTGGGGAGAAAGATCTACATTTGGATCTGCTGCCCCTGTGGACCTTGCTGCCTAAGGCGGTTGCCTCACTTGGCCTCATGGGTGAACTGGCCCTGAATATTCCCCTCACAGAGCTACAATTCCCAGAATTCCATGGGAAGATGGATTGACAGTGTAACTACCTCTGTGGGTAGTAAGAACTCTCAGCAGCCTTGTTGTTGTTCAGTCGTTCAGTCGTGTCCGACTCTTTGTGACCCCATGGACCAGAGCACACCAGGCACGCCAATCTTGCCCTGCCTCCCGCAGTTTGGCCAAACTCATGCTAGTCGCTTTGAGAACACTGACCAGCCATCTCATCCTCTGTCATCCCCTTCTCCTTGTGCCCTCCATCTTTCCCAACATCAGGGTCTTTTCTAGGGAGTCTTCTCTTCTCATGAGGTGGCCAAAGTACTGGAGCCTCAACTTCAGGATCTGTCCTTCCAGTGAGCACTCAGGGCTGATTTCTTTAAGGGTGGATAAGTTTGATGTTTTTGCAGTCCGTGGGACTCTCAAGAGTCTCCTGCAGCACCATAATTCAAAAGCAGCCTTAAACTGCTTCAAATATAGAATGAAGGAGCAGACTCCATTTCTCATTTCCCAATCTTAATTTCAACTCCAAATTTACATATCAGTTTTCATTTTTAAAAAAAGTTTATCAGGAAAATCCTTCAGTGTTTTAGGGTGAATTTATCTTAATATACTGTATACATTTTTTGTAAGCAGTTTTGCCTTATGTACACTTTTTTGCAAAGCAAATTTCTGCAGTTTAATGCATTTTTATATGTAGTTCTCATTAATACATGCATTTTAATACACTGTTAACTCCATTACGTGCATCTTTGTATACATTACCTGCCTGGGAAACTGCATTGCAAAATTCAGAGATGTGGGGATTCAAAAGGATGGCTGTGTTTCTGATGCTTTGGGAAGCGTGAATCAGATAAATTTGTCTTTAAATGCAAACAGAATTAAATTTCTCCCCTACCATTAACAGAAACAGAATAGGCTGAAGAATCATAGAATTGTAGAGTTAGAAGGTACACTGAGGATCATCTAGTTCAACCCCATGCAATGCAGGAATATGCAGCTGTCCCTTGTGGGGATCGAATCTGCAAACTTGGCGTTATCAGCACCATAATTATTTAACAACGACATTGCCTCCCTGCCTTAATAATCTTTAATCATCAAGCTTTGCTCACAATGAAAATGCATAAAAAGGGTATAAAACATTGGCCCTTTCCTGCCATTTAATCCAGAGCTGGATTCCCCATCATTTTGTGGGGAATACAAAAGACAGTATCAAATTTCTTCCCTTTCCTAATCGTAGCTGGAGGCTTCTTGAAAGAAGTGTGCTGGCATTCCAAGGCTGAGTTTTGATATTCTCCACTACTAATTTGACCAGGAAAACAGCTGGGAAGACGCAAGTAGAGAGTTTGTTGAAATCTCTTAAGAAGAAATGTGTCTTTTTTAAAAAAACAAACAAAAAAAAACCAATCTGGGTATTGTTAAACAACACTTGTTTCAAGCTTGTATAGTTTCAGTAACCTAGGGAATGGCAATTTCCCTTCATTGTTGTGATTGGATCCCTCCCCCTTGCAAAGTCCATCCAAGGAAAACAGATACTTGTGAAAGAAATACAGAATAATCTAGAAGCTCGTCGAGCTGGAGACAGTCTTTTTCTTTCTTTTTTTTAGTAAAAGGAAATTTCTGTTAAGAAGACATATCATCCAAAAAGCTCTCAGAGGACAAATGTGCTTAGTGGTCTGAATACTGTGTGGCACAGAGAAATGGAAAATCAGCTTTGTAATGGCCTAGGGTGATAAAAGCATCAGATTCTTCCTTTCTTCACAGAGCGTGATTTCCTGCCTCTGAGCCTATCATTTGCTTCTTTTTTTAAAAAATGTGTATATTAGCCGAAATTGCATAGAAAAAAATGTGTGTGTTAGGAGAAAAATACACTAATATGCTATCGCAATTTTGTGAAGACATTAAAAAAAGGAAACAAACCGATGAAGAAATATTTCATACTGAAACTTTGAAAAATGGGAAACCTAAAGAACCTAAATTGACAGATCATTCCATCCCTAAATACAAAGCTGGCGTAATTAAGATATACCTTATTTTAGAATTATAGAATAGTAGAGTTGGAAGAGATCTCAAGGGTCATTTAGTCCAACTTCCTGCAATGCAGGAATTCTGGCTTAAGAATCCCTGACAGATCCCTGACATCCAACCTCTGTTTAGAAACCTCCAAGGAAGAAGAGTCCAGCACTTTCTGAGTGCTTACAGGGGCTTTTGGCATGGTTTATTTGGATTTATCTATGTAGAAATAGACAGGTGTGTATTCTATACGTTCTAGGATGTATAGAATTTAATGTTGCAAGTTTTGATGGACAGCCCAGAGGCTATATATGTTTCTGGCATGCAGTGTGAGCCCCTCTTCGCTGCGTACATTGGATCACCCGCCCTCCCTCCCTATAATTTAGGCTTGTGCGTTGACCTTGCTATGCCTGTCATGGGGTCGTCTGCTTTGAGGCAGGGGCCTGGTAGGAATTTTTCCATTTGGCTGATTGGCTGGTGCCATTTGGTTTTCTCCTACTGCGTAGCAATTACTCACAACTTGAAAGGTTGCGGTTAGGCATTGGTTAAAATTGGTTGGTGGAGGGGAAGTGGTTGGCTGTGCCTGCCCCTCCAATGCTGCTGCTGCGTGGGGAATTCCGTTAAAGGAATCCAGGGGCTCAACTTGCTTTTGTCCGTACCCCCTGGTCGGGGCTAACGCCACGCAAGAGCCCATGGGAACATTAGGGGAGAGGCGAGGGCCAGACCCCCAACCCCCATTCTCTCCCCAAAGTGTTTTCCCTTTACTGACTTCCGCAGGTGGGCGGATGTCAGTCTGTCCCCAGGCAGGGAAAGATAGTTGGAACGAATGCCTAAGCAACCACTCACATTTTGTATTTTAATAAAGTTGTGGCCAAAATTATGCCTAAAACCTTAAACTTAAATTTCTGTGTGAATTGTGTTTTATTTGAGGGGTGGCTTGTGGACCTCGACACGCAAATCATGTTCGCCAAAATAAAGAATCAAAGCAGTGTGTGTTCAAGAACAAAATAAAACAACATTTAGCATTGGAAACAATAAAATGCCCATTTATATATTTGGATTCTTCTATTTTTTATATTTCAAGTTACATTCCCTGAGTAATATGTATTAGGTAGATGGAGAAATTGGGCATTTTTCAGCCAATTGCTGTAGACAGCCAGCCTTGCTACACATACAAACAATTGTGTGAAATGACTTGAGTGCCTTTACTGATTGTCAGTGAGAACTCCACAGTGCGCGGAAAGGAAGCACCAATCATAGCAAATCTTTAAAGGGGGGGGCAAAGAAGATATAAAAAGGTAAAGCGACCCCTGACCATTAGGTCCAGTCGTGTCTGACTCTGGGGTTCCGGCGCCCATCTTGCATTACTGGCCGAGGGAGCCAGCATACAACTTCCGGGTCATGTGGCCAGCATGACTAAGCTGCTTCTGGTGAACACAATTTACCTTCCCGCCAGAGTGGTACCTATTTATCTACTTGCACTTTGACGTGCTTTCGCACTGCTAGGTGGGCAGGAGCTGGGACCAAGGAACAGGAGCTCACCCCGTTGCGGGGATTCAAACCGCCAACCTTCTGATCAGCAAGCCCTAGGCTCTGTGTAGGGAGCTGCAAACCACCTCACTTCATTTCAATGCCAGTAAAAGCACTGGAGCTAAACAGGATTCAATTGTATATTAGGTGAAGTTGACCCTATTAGGTGAACTTTTTTTTTTTTTAAAGCAGATTAATCTGGAAATGTGGAGCTCAAATTAAGACTAGAAAATGAGAAAATATGGCTACATCGGCACCACACATCCAAAGCAATATTAGACCATTTTAAACTGCAGTTTGTTAAGGCTGCTGAGAGTTCTTAGGAGACCCCCTCTTCTTCCACATAAATATAAATATCAGAGTAGTTTAACTATTGTTCCCTCTTCCCAGTGCCCTTCACAAACTACAATTTCCAGGATTTTTGGTGAGAAGCCATGGCTGTTTCAATTTCAATTTAAAGCAGTATAACACTGCTTTAAATGTATAGTGTAGATGAGACCTGAGAGAAAATGAAACTGTGATAGTCATCCACCCACTAATTATGTGGTAGAACAAGAACAAGACATAGGGCAGTCCATTGCTATAGCTGTCAAGCCCTCTTCCCTGAGAACTCTGGGAATTGTAGTTCAGGGAGGGGTATAGAGTTCTCCTAAATAAAACAAAACACTTTCAGTACTCCTAACAAACTGCAGTTTCCCAGCAAGCTTTGGGGGAAAGCCACGACTATTTGGTATGGTACTCAGTGGTATGATACTGCTTTAAATGTCATACCCTCCAACATGTTCAGTCCCACAATTGGGATGCACATCTTCCCAGCCGTGCTTCTGTGCAAGTCATGTGATCCATTCAAGATCATGGAGCCCCAAAGATGCGCTTTCAAGCCTGGCACCTGAAGACACATGTTTTAGGGGCACCGTGCAAGTTCGCAGCCCTGAAAAAAGCCACACCTTTTTAGGGATGAGATCTCGGTGCCAAATTGCGTGAGATCACAGCGCCCCAAATGCCCGCCGTGTTCTCACGGGGGAAAAAACAGGGTGCCCTGGTTTCTTCAGGAAAGTTGTGGGGCATGAAATGCATAGAGCAGTTGGGGCTCCTGTAGTGTAGCTGCTGAGATCATACCTTCTTATGCTAAGTATGTTATCATAGTCGAAACAAAATAGAAAATTCTTTTCAGTAGCACCTTAGAGACCAACTGTGTTTGTTCTTGGTATGAGCTTTCGTGTGCATGCACAGGATCTGGTGACTTTTGTTTCAGTGTATCTGAAGAAGTGTGCTTGCACACGAAAGCTCATACCAAGAACAAACTCAGTTGGTCTCTAAGGTGCTACTGAAAAGAATTTTCTATTTTGTTTCGACTATGGCAGACCAACACGGCTACCCACCTGTAACTATGTTATCACAGGTTGTTGGCTGCTTTCAACCTACTCTCTTAGCCTGGAGCAACTTATTGACCCAATTGCAGAAAACCTCTTTCCACGTGCAAAACACTTTGAGGTGTGTGTGTGTGTGTTATTCTAGCCATCTCTAGATCTCTCTTGAGGAATTTTGGCTTGTCAAAACAAAGCTCTAAAGGAGACCAAGGGAAATGATGTGGGGAGCACAACAATTCTTAACAAACCTTCCAGCACAAACAGACACTACCCTCCAGAATAAACATGCACGCACCCCATGTATCCTTGGTTCTCTCCTTAGTGTTTTGAATGACTGGATCAGACATAACGGTTCTTTACAATACTTCTTCTTCTTTGCTTGCTGGAAATAACATTAGAAGAGCCCCTCTCCCCCTCCCCACCCAATCCACTAGGCTTTAATCTACCTATTGTATCCTGTGCACTAACATTGATTGATCACACCCTTGTCTGCTTGTTTATCTTGTAAGGTTACTTTAGAAACCTCTCTATGTTGTTGCTTTCTCTCTCTTTCTCTGAGGCTTCTCTGTATCTGATATTTGCTCTGTTTGATGGAAGTGTGAGGATATTTAAAAGTAAGGCTTCAATATGCAGGTGTTGGGACCCTATCTTTGTGGCTCTTTGGTATGGCAAAGTGGATCTGCGATATAGTGGTTGGGTCCATCTATTTGCATGAAAATCCTTCTCCCAAGGAACACAGCAATTCAAAGGAGCTCTTTATATGTTGGTGATATTACTAACAGGAGACAAGTTTACACCTAGCTTTGGCATCCAAAGGCTGAAAAGGAGAGCTGGGTGCCATTGTTAGGATGCATCTGTCTCTGAGATATGTTATGTCTGATGTAGATAGAACTCATCTGGCTAAATATTTCTCCCTAGTAATGTAATACATACTTGGTTGCCCTAAATACTAATGATTTTCTCTTAAATGGGCATCATTGACGATGACGACAACAACAACAACAACAACAACAACAACAACAACATACTCATAGCCTGCCCATCTGGCCAGGCCTCCCCAGCCACTATGGCCGGCTCCCAACAGAATATTAAAAACACGATAAAACATCAAACATTAAAAAAGCTTCCCTATAAAGTACTGCTTTCAGATGTCTTCTAAAGGTTGTATACCGGTAGTTACTTATCTAAAGGTTGTATAGTTACTTATTGACATCTGATGGGAGGGCGTTCCACAGGGTGGGCGCCACTACCAAGAAGACCCTCTGCCAGGTTCCCTGTAACCTCACTTCTCTCAGTGAGGGAAGTGTCAGAAGGCCCTTGGAGCTGAACAATGAGGGTGGAGACACTCCTTCAGATGCTCCATACTATTGCATGTTCTTTGTTTCCTTGTCTCTTTTTTGCATGTCTAATTTTGAAAGAAATAAAATATGCAGTGAGCCAGCTAGTCCACTGTGGATAGGCAAAATGTTGTTGAGGTTCTTCCAATTAATGATGCTTTAAGCAACCATTTCCTCATTTTGTTTTTAAAAGGGCTTCCACTTCATGGCTACTGGTCCTTTAATTAGTTGTTTCCTTTCATCATTCACAGCCAGTCTGGGTATTTCTGATCTGGCTGTTTGATATGTCAGCTCTTGTTCCCTGCCTTTGGGGTGACAGTAGCAGCAGCAGGGGCTTTGCTTACTTATTTTCTATTTGCAGCTAGAGCACCTGCTCTTTTATTTACCATCGCACCAGGGACAGATTTACGTGGAGCTCAGTTTCATTTGGATGAAAGCACAGAAGTTTATGCACCTTTGTAATATCTGATTTTGGTGTGTTTGTTCTGTTTTTTTAAAAACCAACATAAGCAAATATCTAAACAGAGCATAGTAGTCTCCTATAGCAGATATAAAAAAGGTAAAGGACCCCTGACAGTTAAGTCAAGTCGTAGACGACTCTGGGGTTGTGGCACTCATCTCGCTTTACAGGCCGAGGAAGCTGACGTTTGTCCACAGACAGTTTTTCCGGGTCCTGTGGCCAGCATGACAAAGCTCCTTCTTGTGCAACGGAACACCAAAACCAGAGCAACACATGGAAACGCCATTTAACTTCATGCCGGAGTGGTACCTATTTATCTACTTGCACTTTGAAGTGTTTTAGAACTGCTAGGTTGGCAGGAGCTGAGACTGAGCTCACCCCGTCGCGGGGATTCAAACCACTGACCTTCTGGTCGGTAAGCCCAAGAGGCTCAGTGGTTTAGACCACAGCTCCACCCGTACAGCAGATATACAGTAGCACAACATATAACTCAGTATATAATCTTGCATCAGATCCCTCCACTCAGGGATGCTTCTGCTTTTGCCAGCTCATCTGGTGGGGGCATATTCTCTCTCTCTCTCTCTCTCTCTCTCTCTCTCTCTCTCTCTCTCTCTCTCTTTTGCAAATTACTTCCTTTGGTCTCTCTGTCCCTCCCCTTTCAATTCCATTTAGTGTTGCATTCCAAAGGCTGGAACCATTAAGGAACATTCAGCCCTATTGTTAAGCCTATGATTGCCCAATAGTTGCTAGGAAGGCAAACCATAGTGATTAGACCATTCACAGTAATCAAGTCAGCCAGCAGCATAAAGAATATTAACTTCCAGAACCTGGCAAGTTTTGCCAAGGAATGATGCTTATTGACCCATAGCAACCCCGAAGTGAGCTTTTTCACTGGCTCCATTAGTGTTGTGGAATGCCCTCTCTACTGAAATACAAGATGCCCAATCCTTATTGGCACTCTGCCAGCTCTCGAAGACATGCATTCCTCTGAATGTGAACTTCTTGATCAAGCTGTTGTAACTGATTTTTCCCTTTCTTTCTTTTTACTCTTTAATTATTATGCTTTTTGATTAGCTTGTTTTGGTGTATATTTTAAATGTGAGTGTTTTTAACATTTTGCTGGAAACGTTTCCTTGGGTATTTTAAGGATGTATGGATTTTATAATGGATTTGATGCTTGTAAACCTCTTAGAAACCATTACGGTACTTAAGCGTTATATAAATCAATTTGTTGTCATCACCATCATCCTAAGTACAGTGGCACTTTGGTTCTTGAACAACGGCTCAGTTGTTGAACAAATCGGCTCCCAAACACCGCAAACCTGGAAGTAAGTGTTCCGGTTTGTGAACATTTTTTCAGAAGCCGAATGTCCGACGTGCCTTCCGCAGCCAATCTGAAGCTGCGTCTTGGTTTTCGAATGGTTTTGGGAGTCAAATGGACACCCAGAATGGATTAAGTTTCAGAACCAAGGTTCTGTACTCACAGAAAATGGATAAGCCAGAATAATATGCATGCGAACTCTGATGCATTCTATATATAATTCCCATTGGGAAAGCTAAGCAATGAGGAAATGGTCAGTACTATTCTTTCTGCTGCTTTGGGCAACTTATGAAGCACAAGGCATTGGGTGATTTGGGGCGGATCTACACTCATGGTTTAGAACATTAAGGAAGAGTTAAAGAATGGTTTTCATAACGTAGATGGAGACATTATGTTCTGCCTTTAACATTAATAATGCATTATTAAAATGTGACACCAGGGGACTCCGCAGAGGAACCAGGAACTACTGTAACAGTTGGGAAACAGCATTTTGGCGGACAAAACAAGGTAAGAAACAATTTAAATTACAAGCCTGCCCTGTGACGTAGTGTTAAACAGGGATGGCCCAAGACATTTTGGCACCTGAGGTAAACCATACAATGGCTCTGCTCCCCACCCCAGCCAATTTAGTGAGATGAAGGTGATGGTGTGAAAGAAATTTTGCTTTATCTGGAAAAAGTACAAAAGCTAGGATTGCCATATTTCAAAAAGTGAAAATCCAGACACAAAACTTGTTTTTCCTATGTCCGTGAAATTCCAGATGTGTGGCAACCCTAATGAAACCTGACTTCTAAAAACAATTCCAATATACTATGTAGCATCCCCCTCCCCAAAAAGACCTCCCCAAAGTCATGTAAACTGACCTGACATTGAACACTTAACAGCCGCTCAATTGTCCCCACCAAGTCTGTCCAAAGATACTCACTAGCTCTGGCTGTGGAATACAGAACTGAGCACACACACACACACACACACACACACACACAACTCAAGGGCAGCCAAAACCACAAGAAGAAGTAATGCAGGTAATTCTCTCTGTTTTGGGACCAGAGGAAAGACATACATGTGCATCCCAGTCCTATACATGCCCCAAGTCAGACTTTAACCTTATGCACTCTTAACTGGAAACAAATTTTATTGCAATCTTCTGGGCTTACGTCTGAGTAAACACAGTTGTGTTTTTTTTTAAATAAAACTATAAACCCAGGAAATGCTACACCTGCAGTTGCAAGCCTCTGGGATTACTTCCGAGTAAATGCACAGGGTTGTTTTTTTTAAGCATCAAAATATGTGTACAGGTACCTCTCAATGCAACAAAAGCAACTCCTTCTTGTGAATGCAAAATGAGTGGAAAAGAGAACCAGTCAGAACAGCCAGAAGGAGGAGACAAAACAATCAGGTGCGCTGGAAGCCTGAAGATCACTGAAGAAGCTGTGGCTTAGTCTTTTGGCTGCTTCTGCCCTCAGCTACTTCTGTTCTCCATCCTCAGTGATGCCACCAATGGCAGAGAAGGGCAGCATCTGGAGCAGAAATCCCAGGGCAGGCCTGAGCACCAGTGCCATTTTTGGAGGTGGCAGCAACAACCACTTCAACAGCAGATGGTACTGGTGAAGTGGCCAACGGGAATATCTTGACAGCTGGTGTCAAGGCTGCAGACCTTGGAAGTAGGAGGCACAGCAGTGGGATCTTTGGCAGCATGGCTGTGGCAGGATTTTGCTGCCTGAGGCAACCACCTCAGACTGCCTAATGGTAATGCCGGCCCTGGTGGCAGAGCTCGAAAGAGACAAGGACTGTACTATAAATGAATTGATTTCTGCCAAAGATAAATGAATGCTTTTGAATTATGGTGCTGGAGGAGACTCTCTTGAGAGTCCCACGGACTGCAAGAAGATCAAACCTATCCATTCTGAAGGAAATCAGCCCTTAGTGCTCACTGGAAGGACAGATCCTGAAGCTGAGGCTCCAATACTTTGGCCACCTCGTGAGAAGAGAAGACTCCCTGGAAAAGACCCTGATGTTGGGAAAGATGGAGGGCACAAGGAGAAGGGGATGACAGAGGATGAGATGGTTGGACAATGTTCTCGAAGCTACTAACATGAGTCTGACCAAACTGCAGGAGGCAGTGGAAGACAGGAGTGCCTGGTGTGCTCTGGTCCATGGGGTCATGAAGAGTTGGACATGACTGAACAACTAAACAACAACAAAAAGATAATTGTCGTCCTATTGTAAACATTAACCTTTTTAAGCTTCTTTCTGCACTTTTCAGTCTCTTCACTTGGTTCAGTCCTAGCTAAGGACCCTGTACAAAGACCATCTCACCACAATATAATCTGCATCCACTTTGTATCACAAGGGGGGTCCTTGTCAGACTCATTTTCAAGACGTCACGCTGCTCCAAAAGATGAATGTTCACATTTCCATGAGAAAATGCAGAAGAATTTTAATATTTCTGGAGGATATTTTAGTCTGTGCCCATGGAAGTTGTCTTCAGGCTGCAACAGAAGTAGAAAAGAGTACAGGTATGTGGGAAAGATGAAAGAAAATCTGATCACAGACAGGGCACTTTCAAAAGGATGTGCCAACAACGAACCTCTTCCCTGCATGCCTGAGAGAATTATTTCATGATTTTTGACATCAACGGAGGCATCTATGTGGGTTTAGGAAGCTTGCTGTTCTGCTAAGAACAGAGATTCTTTTTTATTATTATTCGGACAAGGCAAAGAGCACCCCAGGTCTACTCCTTGATCAGCAGAGTTTATTCCTAGGCAGGATGAGAAAACAAAGAATAAAGGGCAAAGCAAAATCAAAAGAGCTTGTCTCTTTGGTCACTGGGAACCCCCAACAGTGATGGGCAAACACTTAGGGCAAATCATGGGAAACATTGCAGTCTTGATCCATGGAGAGGTTCCCTAAGCAAAATATCCTTTAAGTCACTAGGAACACCTCAGAACAGCAGCATGGAACATCTAATTTTCCCCCCCAGTGCCAACGGCCTCCAGGGGTACCCTCAAGCTACGAACTTGGTCCTTCAGAGGATGTGTAACCCCACCAAGAACAGGCGACCACCCACCCATTCTGGTCCAGTGAACCACCCACTAACAGTGTCTCAGTCTTATCCAGATTGAGTTTCATTTTGTTGGCTCTCATCCAGTCCATTACCAAGACACTGGTCCAGCACTTCCACTGCCTCACCTGCAGATGTAAAGGAGAAATAGAACTGTCACCAGCGTAGTGCTGCTTTTTGCCTCTGCTGCTTTTATTATCACAGTAATTTCAGTATATTTGGTTATTTGTTTTGCTTTTAGTATTTTAAATTCTATAAGCAGTTCTAGACACCCTTGGGCTGAATAGAAGCCTATTAATTTTCCCTGATCAATACATAAACAAACATACATAAACAAACTTTGTATAGTATCTTCTCCTCAGTCTTCACAGCTATCCAGTTTAGCCAGCTTCTTTAAAGCCTTGGGATCTGTCTGAGCACATACCAATGTACACTGTTCTGTACAGGTATTCTCCAAGAACATAGCCGCCAGGTGGCTTCCCACAGTTACCCTGATCCTCTCCCCACTATACACCCAGCTGTCCAATTTTAAAGGAAAAAAAATGTTCACAGGAGTGTGATGCAGAAAAATCATAAACAAACTGCGTAAAGGCCATTCTAAAATAAGACAAAACAACAGTCGCCTAGCTTCTGGCTCTTTGTTTGTTTCTTTCCCCTCCTCCTTGTATTACTTTTCTGCTTAATTTTTAATTTGCTTACTGTGCGGCAGCTGAGAGAGGAACCATCCATCAGTGAATGGATGGCAAAAGTTCCAGTCAGCCTCTTGGCATTGTGCATGGCACGACACAGCCACCATATCATCTGCCACAGTTATCTGCATGACAAAGAGAATTATTATAACCGTATATCACCTAATTATCAGTGATTGCCCTTAATTTTCTAAGCAAATCTTCCTTCAAATCTGGAAATGGGGAAGGGAAGGAGGCAGAACGGGCAGAGAAACAAACAGAGAATCCTTGGCGCCGGAGCCGATAATGAAAGAGAGATACTGCTGACCTGTGAGCTTTCATTTTCAGGGGGGTAATTAAAAAGGAATAACTGTATAAATCTTTGTTGCTGCTCCTTTATTTCCTTCCCATTCCCTACCAAGAAATGGATGGCTGAGCGGCGCGTCTCGTCCTAAGGCTCCAAGCTTGTTTTAATTTAAATGCCAACTTTTTACGGAGCTTTCTTTCTGCCGAAGTAAATATGGCTTAAAATAAAACTGAGAAGGGGCAAGCATACAGCACGGATGGGGACATTTTTCAGCCTGGTGGCCACATTCCCTTCTGGGCAGACTTCAGGGGGGCCACATAGCAGTTGTAGGCAGGGCAAGAGGCAAAAGAGGGTGGAGATGTGGAATTGGACTTCGTTGCAGCAGCCTAGTTACTGCACACACTCATACACTGGTCTCTATCCTCCATTCAGGCAAACAGGAAGCATTATCAGAGTTCAAGGACCCATCCCACCCAGGCAAAAACACTCAAGAAGGGTGTGAAGCAGGATTGGGGAGGGTTGTGGCCTGCGGGAGAGTCAAGAGGGCCAGATAGAAAAGTCTGGTAGACTGAATTTTGCACCCCAGGCCAAATCCATCATGATCTTTTGCATTGTCTTATTGGAAGGGAGTTCCAGGCAGGATTGCAGATTTAGGCCCCAATCCTAAAACTGTCGAAAGACCATTCAAGTGGCCTTTGGACGCAGCATTTGTGCTACTCTTTCATCTGAGAGGAAATGTGTTGGTGGGGGTGGCATATACACTCTGGAAGAGAGCCCTCTGCATGCTAATGGAAAGCTACTTGGGCATGGAAGCATCAACAGTGATAGGGCCTGAAGTGGAAGGTTGGTAGATGTGGGGTCTGGCTGATGGCAAGATTGGAGGGACAGTTTTCCATTCACCACAACTGACCAGCTTCCACCTGTGTCACATATAATCTTGCAAACACTGCAATGCAATGCCAGCTCAAAAGGAAACACATACGTTTGTTACAATACGCATATAGTCAGCTCTGTCTTCATACAATATTTTGCCTTCCCTGGGCTTTATATGCAGATAATACCTCTCTCCAGAAGAGCCAATGAACACTAGGTCTTTTGTCATCTGAAACGTTTATACAGGTAATGAAGACTTGACGTATTTTCTACAAATTGTCTTTCCTCTGTGGCTTTCCCACTTTTCAGACATCGCTCCTGCCCCAATGAGAAAGCAATGTTCCACACTTTTGAGTACAGTAGTACCTTGGTTCTCAAATGCCTTGGTATTCAAACAACTTGGAACCCAAACACTGCAAACCTGGATGTAAGTGTTCCTTTGAGAACTTTTTTTCGGAAGCTGAACATGCTCCGCTTTGAGTGCCATGCTTCCATTTCTGAGTGTTATGCTGAGGTCTGCCTGTTTTTGCTATTTATTTTGCCTTTTTGCTGCTCTTTTTGTTTTGTTTTTGTGACTGTGTGGAACCCAGTTCAGCTACTGATTGATTGATTGATTGTGTGACTGCAGTACATTGTTTATTGCTTTCATTTTATGGTATTGTTATATAGTAAAATTCATGTTAAATTGTTGTTTTAAGGGTTGTTTTTAAAAGTCTGGAACTGATTAATCCATTTTGCATTACTTTCTATGGGAAAGCATGCCTTGGTTTTGGAACGCTTTGGTTTTGAAATCGGAACAGATTTCCAGAATGGATTAAGTTTGAGAACCAAGGTACCACTGTACTGCATTTCCAATGTGGGTCCATTTGCAGACCTCCAAACTCTGTCAATTGCCAACTGCAACAACAGTTTTTTTAAAGAAGTTGTTCACTCCTAGCTGGATACATTGTTCAATTCCTCTATGAACATCAAGCAAAAATCCAGTCTTGGATCATGCACCACCACTATCCACTATCTCATTTAATTTCCACGAACAAAAAGTTATTGACAAGATAACACTCCCACCACATGTGTGCATATTGGCCGGGGAGGAAATTGGTTCAGTTAGAATTCTAATGCATACCTACCTAATGTGCAGTATGAAGCAATAAGTTTTGAAGCCATCCTTCAAAATCTGCACATCAAATGTATACAAAAAATGCATATATCTGGGGAAAGTGTGTGAACAAAACCCACACATTAGCAAAAATAACATATGGAAATGCACCACATTAGGCAAAATTACATGCAAAAATGAGTTTATCTGCAGAAAATCATACCAAAATGCTGACCATTTTCATCTCTCTCTTTTTCTTTTTTTTTAAAAAAACCAAACAGATTTAGAAATGTGGTGTACTAAACTCAACATTGGAAAAGTGAGAAACTGAGAGACACCAACATTGAAGCATCCATCCTTCTCTATAATATGTCCCAGTAACCTCACAATCCCTCTATTTCCATTGAGTATCAGTAGAATATAAATGACTTGAAACTTTGAAACTTTAAACTGTATTATTAGGATCGCAGATCAGCCACTAGATTACAGCAAAATAGATGCAATTTACAAGTTACAGATCAACAGAAGACTATTAAAAAATTAATAGCAGAGCAGAAACCAGGATATGTTTGTGCATTGTCACATGCTCACAGTCATGCTTAAGATGGTGCTAGTGTAGTTAGTAAGAAGATTTTAACCTAAAAATGCCTTCCAGGTATCCAACAGCACTCCACCCAAGGCTGTCTTGTGTTGAGTAATGACAACAGCACATTCAATACTAGTATTTGGTGGTGACGAGGTACAGCAATTTCACAACACACTTCTGAAATCAGAAGACATCGGGGGGAAAAATCAATCAAATTTCCACCTGCTGTTTAAAAAAAAACAACCCACCCTCTTATCAGTGTCTGGGGTGACAATAGGAATTTCCCTGCTTTGGAAAGCATAAATTATCTAAGATGTTCATGATTTACCACTGAGAAAATATCTCTCTGCATTGTCCGAGGGTAAGCCAAGAGGCATAATCAATTATTATTTGTGTCATGCCTTAAGATCCTCTGAGGCTAGGGATGAGCTAAATATTATCCAAACTGCCATTCCAGCTATAAATACTCATCCTAGCCCCTGGGATGTGGACTGCATCCACAGAACACCAGGATGGATCTTTAACATAAGACAAAAGCATGCATTTGATACCCTCCTGCCTGAAGATGGCACTGTAGCCTCTCACATGTCCAAATTCAGTTTCATACAGATTCCTGTGCAGCTCACCCAGATAGTAAAATTTAAACAAGAGGAACTGAATCTGTGGGTTTATCATTCAGGTCTGTACAGGATTCCCCCCCACCCCCCAGCACATGGCCAGTGAAATATGATACATGTGTAGTCTTTCTAGAGCAGCTAAAAAGTTAATCAAAACAAAATAAAATAAAATATTCCTTCCAGTAGCACCTTAGAGACCAACTAAGTTAGTTCTTGGTATGAGCTTTCGTGTGCATGCACACTTCTTCAGATTTTCGTGCATGCACACGAAAGCTCATACCAAGAACTAACTTAGTTGGTCTCTAAGGTGCTACTCTGGTTCGCCAGAAGTGGCTTTGTCATGCTGGCCACATGACCCGGAAGCTGTCGGTGGACAAACGCCAGCTCCCTCGGCCTATAGAGCGAAATGAGCGCCGCAACCCCAGAGTCGGACACGACTGGACCTGATGGTCAGGGGTCCCTTTACCTTTTAAGGTGCTACTGGAAGGAATTTTTTATTTTATTTTGTTTTGACTATGGCAGACCAACACGGCTACCTACCTGTAACTAAAAAGTTAATGTAATTCTAGGCTGCATCAACAAAAGTATAGTGTCCAGATCAAGAGAAGTAATAGTACTGCTCTATTCTGCCTTGGTCAGAGCACACCTGGAGTACTGTGTCCAGTTCTGGGCACCACAATTTAAGAAATATATTGGCAAACTGGAATGTGTGCAGAGGAGAAAATAAAGGTAAAGAAACCCTGGGCGGTTAAGTCCAGTCAAAGGTGACTATAGGGTTGCGGAGCTCATTTCGCTTTCAGGCCGAGGGACCCAGTGTTTGTCCACAGACAGCTTTCCAGGTCATGTGACCAGCATAACTAAACTGCTTCTGGCGCAACAGAACACCATGACAGAAACCAGAGTGCACGGAAACACCATTTACCTTCCCACTGCAGTGGTACCTATTTATCGACTTGCATTTCATGCTTTCAAACTGCTAGGTTGGCAGGAGCTGAGACAGAGCAACGGGAGCGCACCCCGTCATGGGGATTCGAACCACCAACCTTCTGATCGGCAAGCCCAAGAGGCTCAGTGGTTTAGACCACAGCGCCACCAATATGACAAAGGTTCTGGAAACAGTCTTCTGGGTAATGTTTAGCCTGGAGAAGAGAAGACTGAGACATGATATGATGACCATCTTCAAATATCTGATGGGCTGCCCCTTGGAGGATGGAGCAAGGTTGTTTTCTGCTACTCCACAGCGCAGATCCCAAGCCAATGGATTCAAGTGACAAGAAAAGAGTTCTGACTAAACATTAGGATTAACGTTCTGTTGGTAAGACCAATTCAGCAGTGGAACAGACTCACTCAGAAGGTGGTGGACTCTTCTTCATTTTTAAACAGAGGTTGGATGGCCACCTGCCACGGATTCTTTAACCGTGATTCCTGCATTGCAGGGGGTTGTACTAAATGACCCTCTGGGTCCCTTCCAACTCTCCAATTGTATGTTTCTATGCTTCGTTCCCATATGATTTGCAAAGGATTGGAGAGAGGAGGGTTGGTTGAGGCTCCCATTTCTGTACAAACCACATTTCTGGGCTGTTTATTTTCAAATGTAATAGAATAGTTCCATTAGCCACTCGTAAATGTGATAGCTCCATCAGCCACCCACAGAGATGCATCACACACCATGCCAAGCAACCACTTACAGGAAGAATAAGGTAGGAAGAGCATGATAGAATTGCATTTATTGTATACATACACTTTTAATTTGGAGAGTCAGGTTTGCAATCCTCAACATAAATATAGAGAGTTAGTCCCATTGAATAAACTGGGACTTACTTGCAAGTAAACACAAATAGGACAGCATGATTGCATGGTTCCGAAAATTACCTAAGTGAACACATTAATAAAATTGGGAATAACCCAGCATAACAACATTAGAAGTGCCAAAGCCACATTCAGTCCAACTTCCTGTTCTCACAGTGGCGAAACAGACGCCGATGGGAAGCCCACAAGAAGAATTTGAGTGCACCAGTAACTTTCTGCACTTGCAGTTCCTACCAGTTGGCATCCAGAGACATACTTTTTCTCACATATTGGCATTGTGGCTAGTAGCCATTGATAGCCTCATCCTCCATGAAACAAAGTAGCAGCATCTTTCTTTGTTTTAGAGTTGCGCTCACTTTATCTGTGGGCAGAGAAACTGGGGGGCATTGCATCAAATTTCTGAAATGCCCCTGCCAACATAGTTTAATTCCATGGCATTGTAGCTGTGTTGTGGGTGGGTGGTGGCCACCACCCACACAAAATGGTGGAGGGTATTTTCTCTGTGAAGTGGCTTTATTGAGGAGGAGGAGAATCCTCTGTAGCCCTTTTTGTGGGAGAGCTGTAGCTCAGTGGCAGAGTTCAAAGATGGATCCATGGAATCTCCAAGCAAGGCTGGAAAAGACTGGAATGCTGGACAGCTGCTGCTAGTCAGCATCAAGACAATATGAAGCTGGAGGACCTGTGGTGTAAGCGTAGGAATCTGCCTTATACTGTATCACATGTTGTTATACACAACAAACTGCATTAGGGCATTGGTATCCAATGTGGGAACTTCAAGATGCCGTTGGACTCCAACTGCCATCAGCTTCAACCAGCTTGGTCAATAGTCAGGCATGATGGGAGTTGTGGTCCAACAGCATCTAGAGAGTGCCACATCAGCTACCTAAGCATTAGCAGAGAGGGCTATAGTTCAGTTGCGCTGTATTCACTGGGCACACAGAAAGTACAGTTCTCCACTGAAAAGGATTTGAGAGCTATTCCCTCAAACTTCTGGGTTTGGAGGGCAACACCTTCAGAAGAAGAGAACACCAAAATGCAACTTGTCTATGTGTTGCCGTCTGGTATCTGCCAAGCTCGTTCAAATGAATTGCAAACGGATGGTTGGCCGGAGTGCTCCCTCTTCCACAAGCTGACTATTATAAATGATCCAAATTCATGCACAGATATCAGATAGGTGTCATTACTTCTACTACCAGCCATGTACTACTATTCAATAAAGTTGTGATTAGAGGTAATTGAACTCCCCCAGTCAGAATGGTGAACCTTTGGAAGCAGAGGAGGATGAATTAATTACCCAGATGTACACTGGCTGTCCAGAAAACCAGTCTCTCTCTGTGTGTTTTAAGTATAAATCAGACCAGACTTCTAGGTTTTGACATGCATCAGACATGCTCTTTCTCAGTCTTTGCACAACCACAACCTTGCTTGCCAACCACTTCATTTTAGAGTCCAAGCACCAAGAGAGGCGTTGGCTTCATGGAAGACTTTGATGGCTATTGCACTCTCAAGTATGCATTATGTATCTAGTGTGGCTGAGTGTCTTCTAACACCCACAATGGCCAGACACCTATGGGGCTTTCCAGGCCTATGTGATGTGTACATCCCTCCTGGAGTGAAGTGGGCTGCTCCACCATTTGTGTCGAGAGGAATGAGCTAGGTGTGGAGGCTGAGCTCTAGGCCTTTACTCCTACTTCTTTGAGCAGAATACCATTGGAAACCTTTATAGGATTAGACTCAATGGGGCAAACTTGCCAGGTCATTTGAAACTCACACCCTGAGATTCAGGGGGGTAGATCTAGGACCCAGGAGAAAGCTGACCTCTTAGAGCGTGGCACCGGAAAACAATGGTACCTGGTGGGATGGGGAAGAGAGCCAGCTTATGCCTCATGGCCTAGAGGGGAGTAAACATTGCAATGGGGCTGACAGACTTCTTCCAGGTAAAAATAGAGCTGTGGTGCTTGGTACCTACAGTACTGTAGTTTCATGTCAAGAGGGAAGACAGTCCCAGAGTGTAATGATCTCAGGCAAGCCCTGATAAGAATTAATGAGTCTCTGGCAGTTTTATGGTACGTTTATTTACAAATAACATAGAGAGCGTGGCTCCGAGCCTGCCGCTCTTAGCTACAAGTTGGTCACTCTGAGTCTCTGCCCCTTTCGCAGCATGAAGGACGCCAATGTCCGGTCCTTCCTCTCTTCTACTTCTGTTGCATTTTAACTCTTTCAGCTCTTCTGGTTCGGGGAGAAGGTGGGTGAACTCCCCCCCCCCGCACTATCAAATGAAGATCCCTTTAAACGCAGCCTGCCTCCCGGTTGCATAGCAACCCCCTCAATCTCATCTATCTCCTCCCCTCCCTTATCCTGTGAGATTTCCAAGTCTGCTGCTCTATCTGAGTCTGGGAACTCTTGATGAAGGGGGGCCAAACTAGCTGACCCCTGCTCTTTCTGTGGCTGCAGTCCCTCATCTCCAGAGTCAGACTGTGGCTCCCTCTGTACTGGAATTCCTTCATCTCCAAAGTCTGACTCTTCCCAGGTGTTCGATCCAGCCTCATCCCTGACACAGAGGATGCTGTGCAGGTGGCAATCAGAAGTCTTTACTTTTATCCAGTTTTCTGAGGTAATTCACTTACTTTCCATCATGCAGTTTGCCCATTAATAGACCTACAGGGTAGTCCTTCTTGGGTGTTGTCACAAACTGTCACTTACACGACACCCCCAGATTTTACATTCTATCTTCCTTCTGGAAACAAAAGCAGAAAAAAGACAGAAGCTAAGTGTGTAGAGGAGGGTGACCAAGATGATCAGTGGTGTGGAAAGGTTATTGAGGAATGGTTGAAGGAACTGAGCAGGGGTCAGCAAACTTTTTCAGCAGGGGGCCAGTCCACTGTCCCTCAGACCTTGTGGGGGGGCAGACTATACTTTTTGGGGGGGATGATGCAAGAGCACCACGAGCCCTGGTGACTGCTTTCCTGTGTCTTGCGAGTGGCAGGGGCTGGTGGCGGCAGTGGCAGCGGAAGGACGAAGAGCGGCGTGCGAAAGGGCTCCGGAGAGGGGCTGCTTAAAATGGTGGCTGCTCAAGCCCGGCACCAACAAAACCCAGCCCTCTTCCTCCCCTAGGCAGGGCAGGGAGAAGCCAGGAGGAGGGAGGGAGGAGGCGCCACTGCCGCCATGTGAGGGAGAGGGAGGGAGAGGGAAAGAACATGACACTGGCATGGGCCAGATACAGAAGGCAATTGGGTCTGATCCGGCCCGTGGGCCTTAGTTTGCCAACCCACGGAGTTGAGTGTGTTTACCCTGGGGAAGTGTTTGGTCAGCCACTGTGAGAACAGGATGCTGGACTAGATGGGCCATTTGTCTGATCCTGCAATCTCTTTTTATGTTCTTACATTCTTAAGCTGACTGTGACTCCCCACTCTCCTGCTGTGGCTCTCTGAGAACTTTCCATCAACTCCACGGTACAAAGCTTAGATGGCAGCTAATCTATATGTACAATAAATTGACTTTCGCTTTCGCCTCGAGTAACTAAAAATGAAACAAGGGAAGAAAGAGAGGACAGGCACTGATTGAAAAGAAGCTTTCACCTCTGCAGCCAAAGGGACAGCCGATCATCAGAGCACCCGCATCTCAGAGCATTCCTTCTTCGAAGCACGGTTTTGTTTCCTCTTTCAGATCTGTTGGCGTGAACTCTTCAGACCTGGTTGTGACAATATTGCCAGTTTGGTCTGTGGACGGTCTGCAATTTCCCCCTCAACTGCAGATTGTTAAATGTCAGACAGCATCACCAAAGACTCCTGGGTTTCCAGAGTTCTTAAGGGTACATCTCTCAGCAGAGTAATGGACAGTAATTTGGCTGCTAGTTCCATCAGAGATGACTTCCTTGCTGAAATGAGCCCAGCAAACTGTGCAGCCAATAAGACAACAAAATAAACGTCACCATTGACATGAAGACTCAGGTGAATGATTCACAGGAGGTGTTTGGAAGCTAACCAAGTGTCTAATTAAGATTTAGTGCCTCGGTTTGCCTTTCTGTCTGTCTGTCTTTCTTTCTTTCTCCCTCCCAGTCCCTTTTCCTTTTGTGCTGTATCATTTGGATTGTAAACCAAAGGACTTATTATTATTACTGATTTTTGAAAGCCACCCAAGCAACTTTCTTCAGTTCAACAGCATGGCAAAATGCTTTTGATAAATAAATACCATATATTTCTGGGAATAAGACTAGGTCCCCCCCCCCAATACTGTAAATTATGTCAAAAAATTAGGGGGCATCTTATACACAGATAGTGCCAAGGCCATTTTCTTAAATCTGAGTTCCCAAAAATAGGGGGCGTCTTATACATTGGGGAGTCTTATAGATGGAGAAATATGGTACCTGTTTATGATGCACTCTTTCTCATTCCGTAAGTGCACAGCATCTTGCACAGGCTACTTTCGGGGGAGCAGGGTGTTGCAGATATGCAGTAACTGCTCAGAAACCATTTGCTTTATTGGGACATTTACCTGCTACTGTGAAAATGCCACTTTGGCTTCTGGAAATGAAAACCATATAGATATTTATTGAAGCCATCTTAAAAGGTTTGGGGCAGAGCATCAGAACTCCATGAATTTTGCTCATGGAAATGGGCAAAATTCAGCTGAACGGTGGCTGGAATTCCTTACTAAGATGAAAAGGTTGTTTGACCCAGAGCAGGGATGCAGAACCTGTGACCATGCATATATTGTTGGACTAGAACTCTCATCATACTTGACCATCAGCCATGCTGGCCGGAACTGATGGGAGCTGGAATCCAATAACATTTGAATTTCTACACATTTCACATCCCAGAGGTGGCCAATGTGGCGCTTTTCTAGAAATTGTTGGACTACAACTCTAATCAGCCTCTGCAAGCATGATCAATGTTCAAGGGTGAGTAATAGGAATAACAGGAATAATGAATAATTTTTATTGGCCAAGTATCAACCATACTTGGAAATTTGCTTCGACTACATTGCAATGTAAAGAAAACGTACCTCATACAAACACTATTCCCCTCACGCTACAACAGCACAACAAAGGAACCCCATACCACCAACTGACCTCCCTTCTGCACACAACTACAAATTCAACAGTTTGATGGCACAAGGGGGGGAAAAACAATGCCTGTGCCTAGACGTTTTTGTGTATAGAGTCCTGTAACGACGTCCGGATGGAAGTAAATCAAACGGGTAATGACCAGGATGTGAAGGGTCTGCGACAATTCTCTCTGCTCTCTTCTTGGCTCGAGCAGCATAAAGTGTCTCTATTGCAGGCAAACTAACACCAGTTACCCTCTCTGCAATTCTTACTGCTCGTTGGAGCCTCTTCTTATCCAGCTTAGAGGCTGTGCCATACCAGACAGTAATAGAATTACAGAGAACAGTTTCAATGGTACCTCTGTAAAATTGGATCAACAATTCTTGGGGCAAATTAAAGTTTCTTAGTTGTTGCAAGAAATACAATCTCTGGTGTACCTTTTTAATAATAATATGGATGTTGCCGGACCAATTTAAATTTTGAGAAATTATAGAGCCCAGGAACTTAAAGGACTCTACCAATGCAAACATGTTACCAAGAATGGAAAGTGGCAGTGAGATGGGAGGATGCTTCCTAAAATCAATTATCATTTCCGCTGTCTTTTGGGCATTTAGCACCAAGTTATTCCTGCTGCGCCATGAAACAATATGGTCTACTTCCCGCCTATATGCAGAGTTGAAGTCCAGCATCTTCTAACTTAGTTTGGATCCAAGCCGAGCAAATTCATCATGACACAAGCTTTTGTGGACAAGAGACCACATCATCGAATTAAACTTGAGGACAATAATGCCATATATTAACTTACTATCTTGAGGGCTCTTACGCTGCTTGCAAAAGGGTTTTCCAGCAGCCCCCTGCTCCTATTTAAACACCTGTATGTTCAAAACAGGAGAGTGATGTTTGAGCAGCACCCCACTCCTGGTTGAGCCTGTGGAACTGGCTTCACAAGCTTGTTCCCTGCTTAGGAGCAGGGCACACAGCCAATGCTGCTTTTAACCATGGTCCTCCCACCCATCAGCTGACATCAGCGGAAATGTGGGTGTAGTGTGGAGAAAATGCCTTGAGGGCCAAATTAGATACCCTAGCAGGCCAAGCTTGACCCACAGGGCAGAAGTGCCTCACCCCTGTCCAAAACCAGGCTGGGAATGTTGATAAATTCATAGCAGGTAAATGTGAATTGCTGGAACCTCGTTCGTTTTAATCGCGGGTTTGGAGGGTTTTATTTTATTTATTTATTTGCCCCCTCCACAGGCATCTTCTGACAAAGCAAGATCTAACAAAAGAAAAAAAAGGCATTAGAATCAGCAGGAAGAGCTGCAACAGTTCTTTTTGAAACATGATTCACAAGCAAGCACCACTAAGCTTGTAGAGTGGAGGCAAAATGATTCAGAGCCTTCTACACTATCCTAAAGCATAAATGAGTCAAATTAATTTTTATCGCCATTTCTATTGTAGGCATTTGATATGTCCAGCGCTAATTTACAAGAGACCTTTTCAGAATTCTTTCAGTGTGTGAAGGAGGAGTGCAAGGGGAACCATATGCACTGCCCCCTGCTCCTGACCTCAACTTATTTATTTGAAGGTTGCAATAGAACCTCCATATATGGGCATTCGTCTGCCCCTAGGGCTCCATATGACCAGGAGTCCTATTTTTCTCCAGGATTCTTGACCATTTGAGAAGAAGCTGGACACACAGAAACTGAGTTTTGACCTTCAGATCCTGTTTTTTTAGTCCCCACTTGTGCATTGTAACGGGGGTGAGGAAGCTGTGACCTTTTAGATATTGCTGGACTACAACTCTCATCATTCCTGAATATTGGTCATGCTGGCAGGGGCTGCTAGGAGCTGAAGTCCCACAACATCTGGAAGGCCACAGGGTCCCCACTTGGCATTGAAATAATGTACCATAGGGGCAATGATAGGACTAAAAGCTCTTTTATTCTCTCTCATTTTAACTAGAAGGCTCCAGGAAAAAAAGCAGCCACAAAACAAGCACAGGAACCATTGAATGAGATAGTGAGCCATCAAAATGGTTTTCCCATTGACTTCAATTGAATGAAAATGGCACCCTGTTTAGATTCACAAGGGATCCATAAACATTGGTTACTTATTCTTAAAAGGTAGGGATCATAGCTCAGTGGTGGAGAACATTCTTTGCCTACATAAGGTCCTAGGGTTGCTCTTTGTTGTCTTTGGTAAATTTACTGGTAGCAGCAGGTGATGGGAAAGACCTCTGCCTCAGACCCTGGAGAGCTGCCGGCATTCAGAGTAGACAAAACTGGGCTCAGGCTCGAATCCTCTAGCAAATTACTTGGGAACAAGACTCTTCAGACTTAGTGGGACTTTCATCTGTCCTGAGACGTTCAGCATCCAGCTTCATTGGCTTTCCATGAGTTCTAATGTTATGAGAGAGGGAGCAAAACTTTTCTCTTGCCACTTTCTCCATGCCACACACCATTCTATAAACTTCTATCTTGTCTCCCCTTTCTCATCTTATCTCTAAGAAGTTCTAAACGCTGCAGGTAGAAGCATTGCACCATTCCTCAGCCGTCTCTCCTAGGGGAACATGCCAACAACCCTCCAATATGGAGAAGCAGATGGACTGAAACAATGTAGATAGATCTTCACAGCAGGTTTTGGTGGACCCTCATCATCTATCTACATTCTATCTCCATCTGCAGGGATTGATAAATTAGTCTATTTTTATTCTGTGTCGCATTCACAGGTGTTTGTCAGTAAATTCTGTTTCCACATAAATCTAATTTTCATTTTTTTTAAAATTTGAGAACACTCGCCTCTCATGTGGTTTTCAGCAACTCGTATTCAGAAGCATTGCTGAATCTAGCTGTGGAGGCACAGCAGAGCCATAATGTCTGTTATTGTTTGTTGTTTAGTCATTTAGTCATATCCGACTCTTCATGACCCCATGGACCATACATAGCACGCCAGCCACTCCTGTCTTCTACTGCCTCTCACAGTTTGGTCAAACTCATGTTAGTAGCTTTGAGAACACTGTCCAACCATCTTGTCCTCTGTCATCCCCTTCTCCTTGTGCCCTCCATCTTTCCCAACATCAGAGTCTTTTCCAGGGAGTCTTCTCTTCTCATGAGGTGGCCAAAGTACTGGAGCCTCAGCTTCAGGATCTGTCCTTCCAGTGAGCACTCAGAGCTGATTTCCTTCAGGATGGATAGGTTTGATCTTCTTGCAGTCCACAGGACTCTCAAGAGTCTCCTCCAACACTGTAATTCAAAAGTATCAATTTGTCGGCAATCAGCCTTCTTTATGGTCCTTCTTCATGGATCACTTCCTTGTCGTGGCGAAGGGGCTTGAATAACTCAGAGAAGCTATGAGCTATGCCATGCAGGGCCACCCAGGACGGACGGGTCATAGTGGAGAGTTTTGACTAAACGTGATCCATCCGGAGCAGGAATCAGCAAGCCACTCCAGTATCTCTGCCAAGAAAACTCCATGGACAAAAACAACAGGCCATAATGTCTAATAGCCATCAACAGCTCTCTCCTCCATGCATTTGTCTATCCTCTTCTTAGTTTCCTCCTAGGTATTCTTAAATTCTACATAAAGAATCAGAAATCAGTCTTCTGCCAAGTAGCCCCATAGACACCCTCTTGCCACTGGTGAATGTGATGGAGGTAGCTTGGGCCCCAGGCTCATGTAACCATCAGTGACAGGTCAGCCTTCCTTCCTTGCTTCCTTGCAGCATCAGAAACTAGAAGCTCTTTTTACACTTTGCAATTCCTGGGCAGCAGCAGCAGCAACAAAAACAAATTCCTTCCACCTCCTCCTGCACACATTTAGAAAAGGGCTATATTAAAGCACTGTCAGGATAGATACAGTGTGTGCCTTGAGTCCCATCTTCCAGTCATGCAATTATCTTGGAATCTGGGCTTCGTATTACATTTAAACAAAGAAAATGTTTCTAGCTTTCATGGTTGAGAATGTAATCCAAGTGCACTAATCTAATGATGTTTATCTGTATCTGCAGACAGCCGCCTGCAACAAACATTCAGAGAGATGTGAGATGTTCCAATTTTTTCATCAGAGTCTCCCTGCAGAGATGTTGATACCATTTCAGCCGGGACCACATTGCTGTATTTTGGGGCCTTCTTGAGCAGGTTATGCCAAGCCCAAGGGCTGATGGTGGCTCTCAGCATTCTCTCTAGGCCGTGCCATCTCCAGAAGTGACCCCCAAATTCAGGCAGTCACTGACCTGACCTTTCACTCTCCTCAATGTGCTTTTGCCTGGCTGGAGTACGTAGGAGCCGAGGGGCTGAGGGGGCTTCAACTCCCCCCCAATAAAACATTTGAGGGAGCCAGTTGAATTGCCATTCAAATCGTGTGTATGCACAACATCATGTGTTTGATTATGTGGGGTGGGGCTTACCTGCCTCCCCCAATATTTTAGTTGGAGTGTCTCACTGAACTGTGATAGTCATTCCTGCCAGTCAGGGAGGGTTTTTTTTTTTAAAAAAAAAAAATCATATCCCTCCTTCCTTTGAGGAAAGACTCAGGAATAATCCCAAAGGGAGGCAGTGAGGGGGCACATGGGGCCTGAGGTCCAATTGAGTGGGGGACTTGGTTGATAGGAACTGTAGTCCAACAACACCTGGAATGGCATAGGTTCCCCATTCTGGTCTTGCATGAACTTAGGGAGCTGGCTTATACCCAATGGCGGAGGAAGCCTCCGCGCCACCTGGGGCGGTGTGCGGGGGGGGGGAGGGGCGTCACAACACACATGGGGACGGGCTGTGCATGCACAGAAATGCTGTACATGCGCAGTCCATTGGCCTGGTGCTGCTGCTCCTGCGATGACCAGGTGGGCCGCCAGGCGGGTGGCGGCTTGTGGGCTGCCCCGTCCGTGCTGCTTTATGGACAGGGCAGCCCCATGAGCCGCCGCTCGCTTGGTGGTTCACTCAGTCACCGTGGGAGCAGCGGTGCCGACTTGGATGCATTGTGCATGCCCGGAATTTCCGGGCGTGCGCAGTGCATCCCGCCCAGCGCTGCTGCTCCCATGGTGACCGGGGGAGCCGCCGGTTGAGTGGCAGCTCGTGGGGCTGCCCCGTCCATCCGTGGAGCACCACGGACAGGGTGCTGGGTGGCGGGGAGTGGCGGGAGGGCCCGCCAAGTGTCACCCCCTCCCTGGAACCCAGGGCACAGTGCCCCCTACGCCCTTCCCTTCCTACGCCACTGCTTATACCTAGTCCAGGGGTCTGCAACCTTTAAGACACAAAGAGCCACTTGGACCCGTTTCCAAAGGGAAAAAAAAAACCTGGGAGCCGCAAAACCATTGCGACATTTAAAACAAATATAACGCTGCATATATTGTTTCTTACCTTAATGCAATAATAATAAATAACGTATAGGAGCCAATGCAAAGTATAATTAGTAAAAACAACAAGAATAAGTTCTTACTTTTTTGCATTGACTCAGGGGCGTACCCAGGATCAAAACTGGGGGGGGGGGGCAAGCCATGGTCCTTCAGGTTGTGACATTTCAGCACGGAAAGGCGAATGAAACCAAAATTTTAGGGAAATTATATATAATTATAGCAGTGCTTTATTACAGTAGTTATTTCAATTATTTGCTTGGTTTTTTAAAAATTTTATTCTAGTTACATGTCTTATACCAGGGGTGGCCAACTCCCAAGAAACTGTGATCTACTTTCAGCTCTGATCTACCCCCGTTTTTTGGGGTTCAGCTCAAAGTTGTTTTGGGGGGGTGTGGTGGGTGGGAGAGAGGGCTTCCCCCTCTAAGATAGGTTGGCAAGCGAACTAAGAAAGGAAGAAAAAGGGGGGTGGGAATGGAAAAGTGGGGTGGAAAAATATAAATTGGGGGTGTGGTGGGTGGGAGAGAGGGCTTCCCCCTCTAAGATAGGTTGGCAAGCGAATTAATAAAGAAAGAAAAAGGGGGGTGGGAATGGAAAAGTGGGGTGGAAAAATATAAATTGGGGGTGGGGTGGGGTGGGGAGAATATCTATTAAAAATATGTAGTAGTTTAAAAAATAAAAATAAAGGGGGGAAATCTTTTTCTTCTTTTTCCTTTTTTTGAAAACAAAAACAAAAGGGGAAGAGAAAAGAAAAAGGGGGGATAGAGGGAGAAAAGGGTAATAATAAAAATTCAAATAGAGTGGCTGCAGCAGCTGTGGGGGGGTTTGTTTATTTTTCGTTTGTTTGTTTTAAAAATGGGATTTCTCCCCTTGGATTAAAAAAGGAGGGGAGGAAAAAAAAGAGAGGGGGTGGGAGAGCAAGGCAAAAAGCCAAAAAGCAAAAAACAGGTTTTTTTGGGGGGGGGGAATCGCGCCAGGCTCTGCAGCGCGCCGGCCTCGGGGCTCCGGGCCCCCGAGCCGCCCTTGGGGCCATCGTTGAGCATGTACACCGCCCGCAGCGAGCGCTGGCGAAGCACCAGTTGGCGGAGGTTTCAGAAGCAGCCCGGACGTTTTCGCCGCCGCCGCCCGGCCTTCCTGTTGCACAGCGGCGCAGGAAGGCTCCGAGTCCCGGCCGGGCCCCCAGGCGCCCCCCGGATCCCGCTGCCAAAGAGGCGCCGGACGGCGAGGCGGAGCAGCAAAGCCAGGCGGAGGCGGCAGCAGCACCATCCGGCGACCGACGCCGGGAAGGTCCCCCGCCCGCCCACCTCTCCGGGGAGCGGGGAAGGCGCAACGGAGCGAAGCCCCACAAGGACACCCCAGCCGCCCGCCGGGCCCGACACTCCAAGGAGGGAAGCGGGCAGGCGCGGCGGGTCAGGAGGATGGCGCGGCGGGCGCAGCCCAGGCGGGCCAGGAGCGCAGTGCAGTGCCCCCACCACTCCGCGCCACCTCCACGCCCCAGGCAGCCGCCCCGGAGCCGAAGGAGGAGCGCCTGTTGCGCGCTCACAGTGGCGGGCCACGGCGGGGACGGCCCCGCTCCGCTCCGCCAACTGCGCTGCCGCCGTCGCACCAGGCCCTGCCCCCCCGCGCCTCCCCCCGGCTGCCCCCTCCCTCCCTCTCTCTCTGCCCCCTGCAAACCGCCCCTCCATCGCGGGCAGGGCTGGCGCGTCTTCCCTCCGGCCGAGGAGTTCTCAGGCGCAGTGCCCCCACCACTCCGCGCCACCTCCGCGCCCCAGGCAGCCGCCCCGGAGCCGAAGGAGGAGCGCCTGTTGCGCGCTCACAGTGGCGGGCCGCGGCGGGGACGGCCCCGCTCCGCTCCGCCAACTACGCTGCCGCCGTCGCGCCAGGCCCCGCCCCCCGCGCCTCCCCCCGGCTGCCCCCTCCCTCCCTCTCTCTCCCCCCTGCAAACTGCCCCTCCATCGCGGGCAGGGCTGGCGCGTCTTCCCTCCGGCCGAGGAGTTCTCAGGCGCAGTGCCCCCACCACTCCGCGCCACCTCCGCGCCCCAGGCAGCCGCCCCGGAGCCGCGGCAGGGCCGCGAAAGAGCCGCATGCGGCTCCAGAGCCGCAGGTTCCCTACCCCCGACCTAGTCAAACAGTTAGTCCATCTAGCTCAGTAATGTCTACCCTGACTGGCAGCAACTCTCCAGGATTTCAGACCAGGTGGATTCCCAACTGTATTAGGAGACACCATAGGTTGAATCTGGGACCTTCTGCATCCAAAGCCAATACTCTACCACTCAACTATGTCCAGTTCTTGAGGCAACAGCTTCCTTGAACTGAGTTGTTGAAATATTGATGTACATTTGTTGCTTGCTTCAATAGGCACACAGAATAGGCTGTAAAGAATAAAATGGTAGAGTTGTGCTTAGGCATGACACAAATGGAAGTAGGAGCATGGAATCATAGAACTGCAGAGTTGGAAGGGACCCTGAGGCTCAGCTAGTCCCACCCATGGCAATGCAGAAATATGCAGCTAACCCATACAGGGATCAAACCTGCAACCTTGGCATTAGCAGCACCACATTCTAACCAACTGAGCTATCCATGGAAATAAGGATCACCCCCTGGAACTTAATCATACATTTGAAACACGCACCCCCACCATGTGCTAATGAACTTCCACACCAGCAGTAACTGCAAATGTACAAAATGTTATTTTCACACTTAACATATTTTTCACAGCAAAAGGTAATCAACAGGGAATTTGTGGTGGGGTTTTTTAAACTACAGGCTGGCATTTCGATGCCAACGATGTCATACAGATGGCATGAAAAACGTGCATGAGCAGCTCTGGTTCCACAATAAAACTTTGGTCTGGAATCACTCTTTACTTTTCCTGGAAACAAGACTCAAACAGACTACAAAGAAAGAGGCAACCAGTTTTCTGTAAGAGATTCTTCCACATGAATTGGAAAAGCTATTAAATATCTTCTGTTAGACACAATGGAATATACCAGTAAAAAGCTATCGGTCTCTTGACATTTCTGAGAGGAAATGGCTCCGGCGATCAGTGAGGTGTGAAAGACTCATGTTTCCTCCAGTTTAATTTCATGGTAAAATATGAAGTGAATAATACACTCTCTAAAAGCTGCCAGAAAAGAGAAAGCAATGAAATCAGCCGACGCCTCCCCTCCGTGTTCCATCCCCGCTAAAGAGACAATATGAAGCTATTAAAGCAAAGTATCCCATTCTCTTTCCATTGATGGAGTGTGCCGAGAGGAAGGAGAAATTGCCCTTTTCCATCTCTGCGTATTTGACTTTGCCTTGAGTGATTTATGGCAGCCCCGGTCCTAGGTGTGACCTGCAGGGAAGCTCCCTAGAGCAACAAAAGAGCACGCAGGCCTGCAAGGGTGAGTTATGGGCAGCCACTGAAACAATTTGCCAGCAACAAGAAGAAACAAAGATGACGATGCTTATGAAATATGGCAGCAGGTCTGGAACTGGACCAGATAGAAAGGGAGAGAGACAACCCGAGGGAGAGAATTACGGTGATGGGCACAATGATGCTATGCTGTCTCTGATGATCATGCTTTCTTTATTGATATACATATGGAAGGACAGGAAGCTAGGTAAGAGGAAGGAAGGAAGGAAGGAAGGAAGGAAGGAAGGAAGGAAGGAAGGGATTTTCCCCTGCATTAGACCAAATCTGGTCCGGCATACTGCAGTACATAGTTAGACTATGGAACTTTCTTCCATAAGAGGCAGTGGTGGCCACCATCCCAGATGACTTTAAATGAGGATTTGATAACTTCATAGAGGATAAGGTTCTCTGTGGCTACAAGCCCTGATGGCTTTACACTGCTTCCACAACTGAAGGCAGTAATTCTGAATACCAGTTGCTGAGGACTACAGAAGCAGAGAGTGCTCTTGTGCTCATGTTCCACTTGTGGGCTTCCCACAGGCATCTGGTTGGCCACTGTGAAAACAGGATGCTGGACCAGATGGGCCGTCGGTGCATCTTGCTCTTCTTACGTTCTTAGGTTTATGTTCGGCCACCAGCTTCTAAGCTATTGGCTTCTTAAATGGTATCGCTCTCGGCTAAGCAACCCCAGATAAACAGGGGCAGCAGCAGTGATTCAACAGTGCTGCCCCTGTTTTGCAAAAGCATGCTGCATGCTTTGATATCGGCCGACTGTTGTGGAAGCCTTTGAAAGGACATCAAAGCTGCTTTAAAAATTGAATTAAGCTGTAGCTGTCAAAGAAAAACCAAAAGGAAGTTGAGTCTGCTGAAACAAATGACTCGAGGTTGAAGTTTGCAAAGGCTAAAAAGAATTGAAAAATTGAAATTGAAATCAAAACCAATAAAGGAAACAAATAATCAGATTTGTCAAGTTGAAAGACTTTTTTTTGCTGTTTTATCTCTCTTTCTCTGAGGCTTCCTAGTTCTTCAGAAAATTAGCAGATTCTTTTGTTGGGTATGTAGTCAGCTAGCCGCTCCAGCACCTGTAGCAGTGGGGGTGGAGCAATCCACTCATGGGGGTGCCACACAGGGGTGCCGCGGTGATCTGCACATGGGGGCACCATGGTGAGCTGCCCATGGAGTCCGCCTGGCGGACGCAAGCCCCACACTGCCATTTTGGGCAGTGCTGGGCCCCAAGCCACCATGTCACTCCTAGGAGAGTTGCGTGGCTCAGGCATGCTGCAGGCCAGGCCCTGCAGTAAGTGCCGACCACCGCGGTGTGCCATTTTGTCACTCCCCTCAAGGATGATACCTGGCAGACCACACCCTCTGCACACCCACAGCCCCCTTCCTATGCCCCTGTATGTAGTACCTAATTCAGAATGTTCTTCATGGGGATAGTTAGTTCAGAGATAGGAGGAGTTGGCAACTAAAGCTGAGGTGACTGGGGTGTTCTAGGGAGCTTGGGAATAGGTAATGTACTTTTTAAACTGTTGCTGAGCTGCAGAGATTCCAAGGATTAGAAAAAGAGACAAGAAAAGTGCACCAAAGGGGAGGAAGCAGCAGCAGCAGTTATTTAGGATCCTGGGGATTCCCATCAATGGCAGCCAAACTACTCCACATCAATTCCAACTCTGATTTCACTCCTGTTGCCTTGGCACATCAGTACCCACTCTACCTCCTGTTTGGTGGCCCTGATTCAATAACAAACAAACAAACAACAACATTTTTTAATTTATATCCCGCCCATTTGGCTTGGTTAAATGGTAAAACATTTTAGCCATTTGTTCCAACCCAAGAGTTGTTCCAGCAATGTCCCCATGGCCTCTTGGAGCCCCTTCTAGCTGTTCAGGGTGAGTGTAGGCCCCACCCCCTAGACCAGGAGGAAATGGGCCTTGCAGCAGGGAGGGGTCTTCCTTCCAGCACTCACAGCAGCAGTGTGCCTCAGGTGCTCTGGCTAGATTTTTACCTGAAACTTAGCAACCTCCATTTCTGTTTTGGTGAAGCTGGGGTTTCCATTCTTGCTTGACTTTTCCTTCCTTCAATGGAGAGATGATCCTTTTCATCGGCGGATCTGTGCACCTTACAAAGATGAATGGATTCATCATGGTTAAACACCTGCAAGGTAAGTTAGAATTACAGTCAAGGTTAGAACAAAAGCTGGAAGATGAGCAGAAGAGCAAGCAGGTTGCAGTGAGAAATGCACTGAGGGGTATGGAATGCTTTTGAGAAACACTGAATCTCTTTGGAATTAGAAATACCGCAATATCAGAAGGTCAACCACTCCTTCTAACGGGAAAACCATCTGTTTGGTGCCAACAAGATTGTATTCAAAATGAGGCCATTGAGAAATGAGGGAGGTCATCAGCATGCTTGGGAGAGTCCCATGTTTTGCACAAGTACACAAATAGGCTCTTTAAGAACATCCCAGCTTCAATCCATGGAATCTCCAGGTTGGGTTGGAAGAGATTCCTGTATGAAAACCTGGAGAGCCACTGTCAGTCAGTGCAGACAATACTGAGCTCAAAGGACAAATGGGTCTGACTCAGGATAAGACAGCATTCTCTGACCTCCAGGCATTGAACAGCATTGACTCTGGGAGCCTACAATTCTCTATGGCAAACCAGCACTTCTTAGTCCAGAACGGCTTTCTTGTTCCTCTAATGGGGAATTTGGATGAAACAACAATATTTTACCTTAAAGAGAAAACAATTTGGATAACATGAAACTTCCTGGAACTGATCTTGACTTAATGGGGGCTCTATTAATGAACAAAGGTACTACAATGCCACACATGGCAGAAGCAGGCAGGGAAGCACAGACCATATCAAACTCTTAATCTGACACTATCAGCCAGTGTGGTGTAGTGGTTAAGAGCGGTAGACTCGTAATCTGGGGAACCGGGTTCGTGTCTCCGCTCCTCCACATGCAGCTGTTGGGTGACCTTGGGCTAGTCACACTTCTCTGAAGTCTCTCAGCCCCACTCACCTCACAGAGTGTTTGTTGTGGGGGAGGAAGGGAAAGGAGAATGTTAGCCACTTTGAGACTCCTTCGGGTAGTGAAAAGCGGGATATCAAATCCAAACTCTTCTTCTTCTTCTTCTTCTATCCTCCACCCGTGTAATCGGAGTACTTGCAATGTATTTTCTCTTTGCAAATTATGACATGAACTGGCTTGATCTGAACCTCCCAGACTAATGTGTGGATTGGAATGCTAATATTAGGGGTGTGCATGGCCCTCAAGATTCACCTTCCATCTGTATCTGTGTATTTGAAGAAAACAGTTCTGTTTTTCAGCTGCTCTTTATAAATTAAGCTCTGTGGGCCACCATGCACCATAATGGAGAATCTAAAAACAACTACAGCATTTTCTCCTTTTGGCCAAAGTAGATGGAATTTGCTGGTATAAGAGTCTCTCCAGAGAAGTCAATCAAATTTCAGGCAAATAGATCTGGGGGTCTTTCATGAAGGAAATTTTACACACACACACACACACACACACACACTTTCCTCCACAACCCCCTATAAAGGGGAAGGCAAGCATGGCTTTCTCTCCTTCTTAAAGGTAAAGGTAAAGGGACCCCTGACCATTAGGTCCAGTCTGGGGTTGCGGCACTCATCTCGCTTTACTGGCCGAGGGAGCTGACGTACAGCACCTGGGTCATGTGGCCAGCATGACTAAGCCGCTTCTGGCGAACCAGAGCAGTGCACAGAAACACCTTTACCTTTACCTTCCCGCCGGAGCAGTACCTATTTATCTACTTGCACTTTGTGCTTTTGAACTGCTACGTGGGCAGGATCAAGGACCTAGCAACGGGAGCTCACCCCATCGCGGGGATTCGAACCGCCGACCTTCTGATTGGCAAGCCCTAGGCTCTGTGGTTTAACCCACAGCACCACCCACGTCCCTCTTGTCTCCTTCTTACCTTAAAATAAATAAGAGGTGTCCGAGTAGTGTGATTCTTGCTTATACAAGATGGCTTTTTAAGTGTGCAGCTTCACATATTCAATAGGCCTTAACAGATCTCCCAAAGGCCTTACAATGTGAGGCAAGATTTATTCCCTGTTAAATCTGTAAAGCACAGGTAGCTAAAGTCTAGAAGCTGTTGGACTCCCATTGGCCCTAGCCAGTCTGGTCAATGGTCAGGGGTGATGGGAGTTCATTTATTTAGACAATTAATATACTGCTGAATTAAAGTCATCTCTAAGTGATGTTCCAGGAACACAATACAATGAAAAATTAAAAAATCTGATTAAAGCTATAAAGTTAGAATTTAGTTACAATGCCTGATTAAATTAAAAATAATTATCAGCCGGTGCTGGAAGTTCAACAGGGCAGGGTCCTGTCTGACCTCAGCATCTGGAGGGCAAAACAGTTGCTGCTGCTCATTGGCTGCCGCTCACACAGTCCATTTACTCCACCCTTTCATGTAAGTAAACAAATTACGATGACTACCATTTATGACGGTTTCCTATTTCATCCATCTGGGCAGCTGTGGCTTTGGAACACTTCAGGATATTAAACCATGGTTTGAAGTTGGCTCAATGTCCTGGCTTGTTTCCAGGCGGTTAACAACCCTTTTGTGCCTTCTGTCTCAATTGTAAGACAATTGTCATTTTCGGGTTGGGACTAAACCATTAATGATAATAAATGAAAGACTTCCACATTCATTTGCTCTTACTGCAAAGGGAGGAGCTAAGGAATTGCATGCCCAGCCAAACAACTCGTTCATATCTCAGCTAGCTAACATGAGATACAATGGTCAGATTTCTCCAAATTACCATTTCAAATAAAGTGAACCTTGAGGAATTCTCAAATGTTCATAAGAACATAAGATGAGCCTCATGGGTCCAAAGGCCCACCCTGTTCTTGCTTGCAGTGACCAATCAGATTGCAATGGGAAGTCCCAAGCAAGACTTGTTTCCATTAAGGTGGAGCCTCTGCAAGTGTTTCAAGGGATGTCAAAAGAATCTTGATAAGATCTGTGAACATTCTAATGGAAGGAGGAAAGAATGGAGATATTTGAAATCGGGTTAAACATGGAGTTATACGGTTAAACAAGTAAGCACTATGCTCTTTCGCTAGGTCAGCTTTTAGCAGGATATTCTGCATTAGGATGAAATATTTCCCAGGGAGCCCCTGTCCCCTATTCCACTTTCTCTGCTTTCCTACCCTTTTATAATTTAGTCCATGCCAAGATATTTTGGCCAAGGTTGCCTGAGTCACATCATTTTTACTAGGTCCTTCAGGGACGCTTTGCCTTGGAGAAGAATTCTGGGATCATTAAGTTTCCCATTAGATCTCAAGGAGATAAACTGTCATTGGGCCAAATGTGTTGGAGCACATGATGGGTGTGGGGTGTGCATTTTTGTGTTTACACACACACACACACACACACACACACACAGTGTGTGTGTGTGTGTGTGTGTGTGTGTTTGAAATTCTGCCTAAGAAAGCTTCTTCCCCACTCTCATTAAGTTTTTCAGTAATTAAGTGCTGAATCCTCCTAATGATACTATTCTTCAGGCTTTCTTGAAGCATCTTCTACTAATCTGTTTTAACTATGGAAATTCTATTTGGAAATGGTACTTAATGCAGCCTGTGTTTATTGATCAAAGACGTCTCTTGCTAGAGATGAAAGACAGTAGGCAGTCTGTAGAGTTCTTAAATCCCAAACAATTTTACTGTAGAACATACACACATGCTTTTGTTCTCATGTACACACACTGAGAATCTGATTACTTGAATACTGAACATTTACTGTAGATGAGTTGAAGAAGTATAAATATACCGGTATATTTAGGGGGGGAAATCTTTAAGTAGGAGTAGGAGACAAGGACCAAAGACTGAGCATGTTTACTGTACACAGAATTATGACAGGAGAATGACATGAAATAGAATGGAATATACAAGAGAGGGCATGGCTGGCTGGAACCCTGAACAATGCACACTGGGACATTCTATTGAAAGTTGAACTTCTGTATGCTGATAGCAAATTCAAGTGCTGAATTATGTGAGCTACATAGCCATATTCTACTGCTGAGAAACGAGACTGAGTTATGAGTATGCTTGGTGGGGGATAGCTGCCAAAGGGGGGGGGTGTCTTTAAAAAAAATGTGAGCTGTGCCCACTCACCCACCCCAACCAACAACCCCAGACTAATGAGGACTTGAGAAACTTAGTGGTCAGGGAATATTGTGTGGGTGGGTCTGGGGAGAACCAAAAAACCAGGTGAGGGAGAACAGAATGGAACATCCTGAGATCTTGTTAGGATGCTGAATGGGAGTACTTCACATTGCACAATGTTGTGCAGCCCTCTCTCTCTCCCCCCCCCCCAAATGAAATGCATATTGAATATGGAAATGCTCTACTCTTACTACTTTTGTCTATGCTCCGGTATCCTCGAGGTTAGATTACTGCATTGCGTATGTGTAGGGCTGCCTCTGAAGATGGTTCAGATCTTTCAGCTAGTGCAGAATTCAGCAGCTAGGTTGCTCAGCGGAGGAAGGTGGTTTGAGCATATTGCACCAATCCTGGCCCGACTGCACTGGCTACCAATTCAAAGTGTTGGTTTTGACCTATAAAGCTGTAAACAGCCCAGGACCGCAATACCTCAAGGACTGCCTCTTTCCATATGAACCTGCCCGGATCCTGAGATCATCTTCTGAGGCCCTCCTCCGTGTGCACCCCCCTTGAGAGGTTCAGAGGGTGGCAAAACAAGAACAGGCCTTCTCTGCAGTGGCTCCCCATCTGTGGAATGCTTTTCCCCAGGGAAGTTCACCTGGCGCCTTCATTATACACCTTTAGGTGCCAGGCAAAAAGGTTCCTTTTTGACCAAGCCTTTTGTTGATTTGATTGACATCCCTTTTAAAATGTGGCTCTTTTGGGGGGGGGAGGGTGGGTTATTGGGTTATTGTTTTTATTTTTATTTTATATATCGTGATCTTTTCTGTGAAACTCCCTGAGACCTCTGAGTACAGGGTGGTATATAAATTCAATCAATCAATCAATCAATCAATCAATCAATCAATACTCTTTGTCAACTTGATGAAGTCCTTTTTGTGGCCCAGGCATTTCCATCTTCAAGCAACAAACCTCTATTGTTGTGCCCACTTTTGCCTCTAACCCTGCTCAGCACTTGCATCTGGTTGCAGGAGGTTAGCCAGACAGAAATGTGACTCCCCAGGCTGGAACAGACTGCCCACTCAGTCTCTGACCTAAAGTACATTTCTATGGATTCTGACAACAAACGGTATCCTTAGAAACAGCATGTTGTTCTGGAAGAAACTGTACTCCTGGACTTTGGTGAATGAAACAGGAAGGTCGCACAGAACAGGTAGCATCGTAAGGGAAACTGTATGCATAGCACACACCAATGTCAAAACATCCAACCCAAAGCGCTTTAAGCCAGCGGAGACATGGGCTGAATCACCCCACCCACCTACTATGTCTCATCATGGTTATCACATCCCCTAAGAGCACTAGACCGTCTCTTTTCTCCCCTTCCCTGAACCACTGCAGTGGGCAGATGTCCAAAACCTGTCAAATAATAATACCGCCCTGAATGAATGGATTTCTCCCACTTTGGAAGCAGAACATTAAACAGCAAGGTATTTTTAACCAACTATTGCTTTATTTTCGCAGCTGCCACACTCAGTTTAGCACTTTAACAAGGGGTAATTAACACCAACCTATCTGAATATATTCTGATTTGTTTGAAGCCATGAATTGCTTTATTATTATCTCGATGGAGGGTTTTTCTTTCTTTCTTTTCTGGAATGCAGAGAGTTAAGTGAAAGAAAGAAGTGTCTTGGCCAAGACACGCAGGGGATCAACGGTGTGTCGAAGTCACCTGGGAGCTGCCGGGTGTTTTCCAAGTTGGGTACTAAACAGAAAGCCACAGCATGAAAAAGTGCAAGACGAAGAAGGACAAGAAGAAATGACTTTGCATTTAAGGGTCCTTCTGCCTGGCTCTTATTTATGCTGAATATTTTGTCATATCCACATACCTCCTGAAAAAAATATTAATGAGCCACTACAGTTCCCAGTTTTACAGAAGTGGGAACAAAAGCATTAATTACACCATTGCTGCTGTGTTTAAGGCAGGCTTCCTCAACCTCGGCCCTCCAGATGTTTTTAAGACTACAATTCCCATCATCCCTGACCACTGGTCCTGCTAGCTAGGGATCATGGGAGTTGTAGGCCAAAAACATCTGGAGGGCCAAGGCTGAGGAAGCCTGGTTTAAGGGTACCTCAGCTGGATACTCCTTTTAGCTGTTAAAAGAAAAGCTGCCTCAGGAAAGTGCAGCGGGAGGGAGGGAGAGAGAGAAAAACAGCTGATGGACAAAGGGTTAAACCCCTGCTTCCTTGCCACTTTTCTGCTCCTAGCCACCTGCTTCTCAAAGCAGTTTATTTGCACATATGAACTGTAACATTATTACACATATTGCTGTGTGTGTCACAGAGCTTGGCCTCCAGGCTGAAAAGCAATCCACTTCCCCCAAACTGTTCAGATATTTTCCCCATGTACTCATTCCTCAGTGATTGACTTAAAGCGCAAAGAACAAAACATCGCTCAGTTCAGTTTGTGTAGGAGAATGTACAGCAGGCCAGCCAGGTGGTAGCTCTGCCTCCAAAAGGATTTAAGTCACCTCCTCAGTGCAAGCTCCAGGTTTTGGGGACACCTGGGACAAGCCACCCTCAATATTAATATTATTACAAAATATATTTATGTCTCACCTGTCTCCCAAGTTGGGATTCAAGGTAGCTTACAACTTTCAGAAACATCATTATAAAATATGGAGTAATAAAAGCAAACTAGTTAAGAACAAGGGGATGCAGGTGGTATTGTGGTCTAAACCACAGAGCCTCTTGTTGGGCTTGCTGATCCAAAGGTCAGTGGTTTGAATCCCCGTGATGGGGTGAGCTCCCATTGCTCTGTGCCAGCTTCTGCCAACCTAGCAGTTTGAAAGCACACAAGTGCAAATAGATAAAGAGGTACCGCTGCGGCAGGAAGGTAACTGGTGTTTCTGTGCGCTCTGGTTTCCGTCATGGTGTTCTGTTGCGCCAGAAGGGGTTTAATCGTGCCACATAATCGTGCCACATAACCCGGAAAGCTGTCTTTGGACAAACACTGTCTCCCTCAGCCTGAAAGCAATATGAGTGCCATAACCCCATAGTCGCCTTTGACTGGACTTAACCATCCAGGGGTCCTTTACCTTTTACATTTACCTAGTTAAAAACAGTAAATAAAATACACCAGAACACACTTTAAACCAGCAAATACAGTTTGCCCTGACAGTAGCCCAGTGATCAGCAATGCCTGAAGGTCTTAGCATGCTGGCAAAAAGATAACAAAGGAACCAATGTGCATTATGGGAGCAGCCACAGAAAAGGCTGTGCCTACCCCCCAACAGTTTTTGCCAGCTGCAGTCCTTCTGCCTCATCATTGCTGCCACCCACTTGCTTGGCAGGCAGGGAGACACTCAGGAAGTACAGGCAGAGCTGCCAAAAGTTAACAGGGTGGTCCCAGAAACACTATCTTCCAGCAGTCCAGAGTCCAACTACAAGGGCAGGGCAGGAGGCAGCCCCCAAAGCAGGTGATCCAGGGACTTCTAGTCAGAAAACTGGTGCAAATACATTATTCTAACACCCTCTACCTTGAACTGAAAGTTTTTAAGCCTGAGGTTTCAGAGTGCCACCCAAAGCACAGCTGCAGGGGATATGGGTTGCTTGAGGTTTGGTCCAGTCATGTGGAGCAGCTTACTCATAAGTATCCTTTTACTCCTGAGAAGTCCTTGTTCCTCAGGTGGGCACTCCAGTGTCTGGGATGCAACCGAGGTTGCTGTTTTAGATGCCTTCACTCCCTAGGACTCAGTGGCCAGTCTGCTTCTGGGAAGAGTTGCTGTGATCACTGAACTGTTTTGTTTCTTTGAATAAAGGGTTAACTTTGTTAACACCTTGTGAGTTATTGCTGACTTGCTCCTGACTCTTGCCTTGACACCAAGGCACAAATGATATTTAACAAGTAAGCCTTTGCAACCAAAAATAGAGTTAACGGAAATTGTGTTTATGTAGAACTATATATACTCAGAATTTTTAATTGCAATAAAATATTAATCAAATATATAACCACTTCAACAATAAATCCTAAATAGGCTACATCCTGCACATTATCTTTCAACAGAAACCAAAGGCATTTCAAAAGAAAAGTCTTTGAAAACCTCCCATTTTGTTTTTGGTTTTTTTATGGTTATGTGGAGAATAACTTGCTCAGGCCTTGATAAAATTGCATCTTAAGCACAGGACAGACTTGAAAGTCTCCAGGATTTCCCCAATGCTAAATCTGGGTATTCCAGATCTCCACATTCACTGAACACAACACATGAATTCCCCGGGGAAAGGAAATTTACCCTTTGAATTGAAAGCTGTTTGCTTACACATATTATTTTCTTTTGTAAAAAAAAGAAAAATCTCAGAGGAATGCTTTCATATCGTCGTGTGGTTCAGATATCTTGGCATTGTCTCATTGCTGCCTTTTTTGTGGGGTGTGGCTGTGTAATGAAAAATTAAAAATAAATGGAGAGAAAAATGGCTCATTACATTAGACATGCTCTCGCACATAATTATCTTGACCAATTCATTAGAAATCATGTTAATATAAAAAATATAAAAGATTGCATACAAAAAATGGAACGATAGAGGGAAGTGATGTGCAGAAATCACCCCTAATAGCAATAGTATAATTATAATTAAAGGGCAACGTACTAGAAAGGGGAGAAAGAGGTAAAAACTGAAGAGGAAAAAAGGAGGACACCACACTATTGACCAGGATTTTATTTATTTATATTCAGGCACACACACCCTCCTTACAAAGCGGTTATGTTCCTCACCTGCTCATAGCTGTCAACCCTCCCTGCTGTTCCCCACTGCTATATACATAGCTGTCAACCTTCCCTGCTGTTCCCCAATGCTATAATAAGGGAATTTCCTGCAAAAAAGGGAAATGTTGACAGCTATGGGAGCCTGAAGGGCCCTGCCCAGCTTCTCTCCACCTGGCTTCAGGTGGAACCTAACAGGCTCCATAAAGGATTGCTGCTGCTGTTGCTGCTGGGCAGAGAGGGCTCCGTTTTTGTTTTTTAAATTGCTTTTATTTTTTATCTATGTCATTTTAAATTGTGATTGATATCAATGTTGTATTCTTAGTTTTAGATTTTATGATTTATGTGGAAACCGTTTTCCATTTGGTTATGGACTTTTTGATGTGCTTTTATTTATTGCTTATGACTTTTGTTATGTGGTAATTTCGTAGATTTTGTCACATTGTAAGCCGCCTTGAGCATTGTTTTAACTATGGAAAGGTGGCATACGAATAAAATGATGATGTTCCGTGCCCCTGTGCGCATAAGTGAAATCATGTAAAGTGGGGAGCACCCTCTAAAAAACCTCTAAATGTCTGTTTGCCCCCTGCTTTCCAGCTGTCTCTCTTACACAACTCTCTCTTCAACTAGAGTTGAAGCTCTGGGGGCAGTGTGGAGGCTGGAGGACGTGTGGGAAAGCGGCTGCTGCACTACCCCACACATCAGCTATTAGGCGGGGAGGCTGAGTAGCCTAAACAAAGTCTGGCTGCACCTCAGGTCTCTTTGGGGCTTCTTCCACCCTCACTGATGCCCTCTCCGGGCTCTGGGGAGGGTATCCTTGTGAACCATGAGGACTCTCCAACTGTCTCCTGCCATTTCCTGGTATGATTCTACTCATTTATTTCCCAGCGCCGTTCGTATATCAGGGGTCAGCAAACTTTTTCAGCCGTGGGCCGGTCCACTGTCCCTCAGACCAAGTGGTGGGCTGGACTATATTTTGAAAAAAAAAAAATATGAATGAATTCCTATGCCCCATAAATAAACCAGAGATGCATTTTAAATAAAAGCACACATTCTACACATGTAAAAACACCAGGCAGGCCCCACAAATAACCCAGAGATGCATTTTAAATAAAAGGACACATTCTATTCATATAAAAACATGCTGATTCCCGGACTGTCCATGGGCTGGATTTAGAAGGCGATTAGGCCGCTTCCGATCCCCGGGCCTTAGTTTGCCTAGCCCATGGTATATGGGATCGTGCCCAAGTAGAATGTGTGTAAGGGTGTATGCAGCTTTAATTATTTGTCCCATTTCTATCCCATCTTTCCTCCAAGGACCTCAAGGATTTCTCCTTTTTATCTTCACAACAGCACTGTGAGGAAAGTTAGGCAGAGCAACTGTGACTGACCCAAGTTCACCCACTGAGTTTCGTGGCTGAGTAGGGATTTGAGCCCTGGTCTCCCAGGCCCTACTCCAACCACTACATCATACTGACTCTCTGGGAGAGTTGGGAGTTGGAGAATGTACTACAGTGGTTCTGCTTCTACCTGCAGCGCCACTACCAGAAAGGAGATGGTTGACTTTTGGGTTTCTGGAATCTCACAAAGGTCCATTCTATCTCCCACACTGTATACATCATTTGTATGACACTTTTGGGAGCTCTGTCTCTCACTTCCATTAGAATCAGGAGCGGCTGCCGTTGTATATTTCAGTTGCACCATAACTGCTTTTGAATGGACAAACCAAGATATATTGTTATTGTTAACAAGATCTGTCTTTCTTGATTTGTCCCTTCAGAATTCATCTTCTGAGAAATTCATCTTTCTTTTTTATGAAAAGAAAGCTGTACAAAGCTGGAACCCCCTTTCGGCAACCTGTTTTGCCCACCCTAAGTGCCAAGCCCTGCTCTCAGTCTCTCTCTCCTCCTGTTAGATATAACACATCCTGTGCATTTTGTTAATTTCATTTGCTGTGACTAAAATTGGAAAATAACTAACTATAATACCCATGGGATGTTTCCCTCCCCTCTCTATAATTAAACCAGTGCCACTAGATTCAGCTCTGCTTAATGATGCAAAATAATAGGGGTGGGGATGAGATTACAAAGAGAAAGTAAATATCTTCCAATAGTTTGGCCTGAGGGATTCTGCAGCATAGCCATTTTATAGGAACTATTATCTCCCCCATACTTGATTGGATTTTAATGTTATTGAAACCAGAGTTCCACAGGACTTGATCTGGTAAGGTGGCTAAAGATAGGGCATGCCTGCATCTTGCATATAGGGGTTGCTTCCAGAATTTTGCCCCTATGGATTTCTGTCTGGATTCTGGACTTCCAGATTACCTACCTCCGTCTCCAAAGTGGAACGAGGACATTAGAAATATCTCAATGCTCTTGTTATAATTTCCACATTCTATTCATCACGTTGTGTGCACCCTCAAAGCTTTCCATAGAATCATAGAATCGCAGAGTTGGAAGGTACACCAAGGGTCATCTAGTCCAACCCCCTGCAATGCAGGAATCTCAACTACATCACACGTGACAGCTGGCCTCGAGGGGTTCAAGCTTTTGCTGCCTCCAGTTCATTCTTGTCTCCTCCCTACACTCGTAGTGTACAAGTGCACATTGCATCTTCTCTTACTTTAGATTTTGCAATCTTTTGCCGGTTTTGCAATTGTCATAATATGATTGCATTAAGATCCTTCTTAGGTTGGTGCTTTACCAATGCTCATCAAAAGTTGTAGCAGCTATTCCAGCTGGCAGCCTCAGTAGGAGAGATTAGAAGTAGCTCCACTGAAAAGTCAGCTCCATCAGGTCTGCTCTTCTTCAACTGTCACCTAGTCACAACTATCCCAGCAGGCTTCTGGGCAGCAGGAAGCAGATTGGATGGTGCCCTTAACCCAAGAATGCCCCTAGGTTGCTTATCTTTGACATTAAATACATTCACCTGCTCACTCTAAATGCCAATCAAGAAAAAAAAAACTGTTGTAACCCATGCATGCTCCATTAAATTTTAGAAATGTTCCTATAGAAACTGGAATTCAGAAAGAGTAACATGCTAGGAAGTTCTGGATAGGGATTTTCTACTGAAGCATCTCCAAATCCAACTCAAGATTTGCAAAGAAGTATATAAGAGGGAACTTTCTACTACTGCTGGTGTGTGTTTTTTATGCATTTCAAATAATTACCTAAATCTGTATCAGTCTTTTTAGACTATGAATTTATGTAATGACTTGCATTTCCAGGAAATCATGTTTACTAGGATGTTATGTTGATTTCCATTAGCCTGTAAAACCTGGCAGAACAAACAAATCTGTTCCTTCCACTACCCAGAATAGAAAACATAGAGTGCAGTATTTCTTTAATATCAGGAACAGATAGTGATGCCAAGAGTTTATGAAAATGATAAGAACCCAACTGAAATGGAAATTGGAACGGAAAGAGAAATTTAGCTTCTGCCTGTTTTTAAATGCATTTGGTTTTCTCCCACCAGTGTTTCATTCCATTAAGTCACCAAAGTGCACAATGTCAACGAAGTGATACATAATCCATAATATCGCCATGTCCTCTCATGCCAAACTTGGGTGGTCCCATTGCTTTCAGCACAGAAACAAAATGGGAACACCTCCAAAATAAACTTGTGGTTTCCACAAATGTGGGACACAATCTAATGTTATCTGTTTGAACTGTCAGGTTTGCTACCACAGGATTTCATGATGTATGGCCATCAAAATGGATGGATGGATGGATGGATGGATGGATGGATGGATGGATGGATGGATGGATTTATTTATTTATTTATTTATTTATTTATTTATTTATTTGTTTATTTATTTGTTTATTTATAACCCGCCCGTCTAGCTGGGCTTCCCCAACCACTCTGGATGTCTTCCAACAAAAGATTAAAAATACATTAAAAGCATCAGTCATTACAAACTTCCCTAAACAGGACTGCCTTCAGATGTCTTCTAACTGTTAGATAGTTTTTTATTTCTTTGACATCTGATGGGTGGGCGTTCCACAGGGCAGGTACCACTACCGAGAAGGCCCCCTGCCTGGTTCCCTGTAACTTCGCTTCTCGCAGTGAGGGAACCTCCAAAAGGTCCTCGGTGTCCTGGTTGAACGATGGGGGTGGAGAGGCTCCTTCAGGTATCCTGGGCCGAGGCCATTTAGAGCTTTAATGGTCAGCACCAACACTTTGAATTGTGCTCAGAAACGTACTGGGAGCCAATGTAGGTCTTTCAAGACTTTAAGGCGATGTTTTCTCTCTCTACTGTTTGAGGCAGTGTGCCTCTGAATATCAGCTCCTGGGAATCACATATGGGAAGAGTTTGGTTGCTCAGTGTGAGAAGAGGATGATGGACTAGATGGGCTTTTCGTCTTATCCAGCAGAGCTCTCTTTATGTTCATATGCTGAGCTGCTAAGGATGCCTCTGCTGCATGCTCATCCCAGTCTACTCTTTGTTTGGAAGAGTAAGTTTACCCTAGCTAATTATGTGACCACATACTTGCAATGGGTATGATGCACCATCTGTGTGTCATGTGGGCTGCAGACATAATCTTATGCCTTTGCTAGTAGCCAGATTTTTTTTTCACCCATGTCCAGGCAATGGCTGGGGAGTGGTGAAAGGTTTGTGGGATTTGCAGGGCTTTGACAACCCACAGAGAGAGACCAAGGGTTACATGCAACCTGTGAGCTGTTGGTTGCCAATCTGTGTCTTTTCAATGGTAGGTTTATTAGTTGCTTTCTTCTGCTATCAAACTGTCATATAATCAGCAAGGTCTTGAAGAAGCTAGGAGAGCTGTCGCTCACCCACCCTCTGCCTTACAGCAGCAGCAGCAGTGTCAAAGGGCCCTGGGAATCACGGAAGTAGTTCCAATGCCACCTGTTGACCATAATCACTGCTGTGAATGTTCACCATAGTGTCTAGGGCCCAACAGGGGCCTTGTTGTGAGCTCTCCTACAGCTAATACCACACACATTTGGGCCAGGGAAAGGGAAGGCATCCAGTCAGTTCCTTTATGGCAGGGAAGAAGAAGCTGTGGACCTCCAGATGTTGCTGGACTACAGATCCAATCATCTTCAGCCATTGGCTTTGCAGGCTTGGGCTAGAGTACAACATCTGTGGACCCACAGCTCCAGCATCTCTGACTTATGGAATTCGGGTCTTACCTAGCAAGCTCCCCAAACAGATAATTGATACTGATGTTAAATGAAAGGTGGGAAAGGCCATGGGTGAACCATGCCAGAAAGAAACGCAAACTTGGATTATCTCCCCCCACCTTGTTATTTTTTAAAAAATAAGGCTTCTGATTATCTAAACCATACCGAGGAAGTTTCAAGAGCATAATGGCATAAAGTGCAAGGAACTTTCAATATTTAAAGGATAAACAAAGTTAATTAGCTGCCAACTCATTAAGATGCAGCAGCAAGCATGGATTATACCCAGGCTTGAGATGATTAGCAAACAATTAAAGCTAACATCCCATTCCGACTTCCTCTACTATAGTTAGACACAGCTCATTTCTAACACTGGGAAAGGAGAAGTGGAAAGAATTGGATTCTAACCACGGCGCCTTTGAAAATTAAGTACAAGTTAATTTCATCTTTGGTAGCATGTTGTAAATTAAAAGTAATAGGTAGTGGGGTTACTCTTACTTTTATCACAGATTAGGGCAATTAGACTGGGTTGGTGAAAATGCTGACTCCATAAAGAGTGGGCACATTTAACCTTTAGTACTCTGCCTGCCCTCTGCTTCCATTCACAGCCAAGACAAGTTGTCAGTATAGAGGCATTTGCCTCCATGAATGTCGATTCTATATATCAGGGGTGTGGAACCTCTTTTAAACAGAGGGCTGCATTCCCTTCTTTATTTTATTTCTTTATACCGCTATGTCGGTTTTAAAAAATAAAATCAAAAATCAAAGTTGTTTACAGCAATAAAACTTTTTTTAAAAATGTACACAAAGACCACAAAAGAGTTAAAAACAGAACCAATTAACCATTGTGGAAGTTTGTATTCTTAATTGCCTAAATAGGCCCAGCAGAATAGAAATGTTTTCAGCAAGCATTTGAAAGTTGGCACAGAAGGCGCCTGCTGAATCTCTGTCGGCATAGTATTCCGCAGGACTGGGCCAACGACCCTGAAAGCTCAGTTTCTTGTTGTTGTCAAAGGAGCCTTGCCAATTCATGAAATAACCAACAGTACTCCTGCAGATGATCTCACTGATTGAACGGGGATATAAGGGTTCAGGAAATCCCTCAGCTTCATGGACTGGCTGGATGCAGAGGAGCCCTACCTGCAGATGCTGGGGATTGAACCCAGGACATTCTGTATCCCAAGCAGGTACTGTGCCACCAAGCTATGCCCCTTCCTCATTTCTCTCTATATATTCAGGGCTCTTGGACTTTGCTCCCTTATCATGGGCTGGCTGGATGCAGAGCAGTGGTGGGAGGCACCAGTTGGGGAACCCCCAAGGGAACCCCATGGGAGAAAAGGCTGAGAGCCAGGGGTATGGTGCTGGGAAGACCATGAGTGGTCAGAGGGAGAAGAGGGGGCAGACTGGGAGGTGTAAGGAGCAGAAAAGGGAACAGGGTTTAGTGAGCAGGAGGAAGCTGTGGGAGAAAGCAGTGCATACACAGAGGCTGGAGAGGAACGGGGTCAAGAGTCTGAGTGTAGGTAGGCTGTGGAAGAATCTAGGGGGTCACCCCTTTTGCTGTGACTAGTTCCCCTCCCCTGCCCCAGTCTCCCAGAACACAGAGAGAAATGAAGAGGGTGGAAAAACGAGAGGCAAGAAGGCGAAGCCTTAGGCTATTGGGGAAGGAACCAGGGTGGGAGCATTAGAGAGTGGATGGAAGGTATGGGCCATCAGTTCTCACAACTGCTTCATTGGGGCAAGGCCTATTGGGAAGAGTTGCTGAGATCACCAGGCCTGAACTGTGGTTTGCTTCCTTGGATAAGGAGTTAACTTCGCTGCCCTCAGGTGATTTATTGTTTTATTGCTGACCTACACTTGACTTCAGCCTCGACACTGAGGGACCCTGGACCTGAGTTGTCCAGGGCTTTGTAAATGAATTCAAGGATCTTGAACCTGGCTCAGTAGTAGATGGACATCCAGCACAGATGCTTTAACAAAGGTGCCCCATGTTTGCTGGGCAGATGCCCCCATCAGCAGTCTGGCCACTGCATTATGCACTAGCTGGAGCTTCTGAACCAGACCCCAGGGCAGCCGCACAAGGAGTGTAATCCAGCCTTGAGGTTACCAACACAGACTATCCCTATCCAGGAGTGGCTGTAATTGGTGAACTAGACAAATCTGGTAAAAGGCAGGTAGCCTTTAGGGGAGGAGGCGGTATGCCAGTAGTGGTTGGGGCTAGCGGCAAAAATGGCCAGAGCTCTTTCCTTTCTAGTGTAGGCTATGTTTCAGCCATGCAAAGGCCAGAAGCTTCCACACCACCAACACACACACACACACACACACACACACACACACACACACACACACACACAGGAGCCAACTCCTAAGGGCCAAGGGGTCTTTGCCTCCCCATAAAATATTTGAGGGGGCCACTGCCCCCCAAAGTTAATGGGCATTGCCACTGAAATGGTGTGCATGCACCACATTATGTGGGGCCCCCAATATTATATTCCAATTGGCACCCCTGCACACACAAACAGGGGTATTGCAACTGTTCAGGGACCCATTCCAGCCAGGCACAACCACTTGAGCAGAGAGTGCAGAGGGAGGCACATTCCAGGTGAGTCCTGAGGGCCAGATAGAGAGGCCTGAAGGGCCACATTCAAGCTCACAGGTTTGTTGTGAGGAGAGGGAGGGCCATGTATACCACCTCGGAAGGTGGGATAGAAATGTAGTAAATAAATAATAACCATTGAATTGTCTGCCACTCTCCATTCTTCCTCAATATATCCCATTCCCAGCCAGTTCTCTCTTGAAGGTTCCTCTGTCACAGCTGACGTCCATTCCATCCTGCTGCCTACCCATCTTCCATGGGGATCATATCCTTAGCGAGACAAAACTGATGCCAAACTATTGACTTTACTGAGGCTACGCCTTACTTCGACCCACCGAGGATAACTCATTATTTCACTTTGTTGTGTGGTGGGGGTTTTCTTTATGATTTTTTCAGCCAAATCCTCAAAGAAGCCGCCTCACTGAAATTGGATTGGCTTTATGCCGGCAGCATAAATTGCGGATTGGAGTTTTTGATATAAGTTTCTGTGTTTGAAGTCTGCAGATCCTGCGGTGCAGATAGCAAAGAGAGCTTGGGGAAAGAGCTTCTCCCTCTCTCTTTTCAGCCCCCCGACTGAGCCCCTATGAGAAAAAAGAGGGAGGAGAACTCTACTTTGTTCCCAAGTTTTCCAAACACTAATAATTGTATGTGTGCTGTGTTTCTTTGCTGTCTATCTTGGGAGAAGTGGAGGGGAGAGAGCGGACACTAATGCTTTGTAGAGATTATTTTTTTTTTTTAAGGAACAGAAACAACATATAAGTCGGGGGCAATAAAAAGTTGATTTGCATCTCCCCTCTCTTGATGGTTGGGGAAGTGAGGTTAGCAGTGACACTGAAGCTTTGGATGGTGATAAACACTCAGAATATTATTTATTTTCCCCCTCCCCTGCATTCTTTGCTCCTGGCCATAACCACTGAAGAGCATAGACTAAGCTTTCTAGCCACGATTTCCCTTGATTCAGGGTTTTCCTTATCTCTGAGTGGTTCCCCCCCCCTACTCACATTGCACATTGCTGAAGTAAAAAGGTAAAAAGGTAAAGTCCTGTCAAAGGTGACTATGATGTTGCAGCACTCATCTCGCTTCAGGCTCAGGAAGTCAACATTTGTCCATGGACAGCTTTCCAGGTCATGTGGACAGCATGACTAAACCGCTTCTGGTTCAATGGAACACTGTGATGGAAACCAGAGTGCACAGAAACGCCATTTGCCTTCCTGCCACAGTAGTACCTATTTATCTACTTGCACTCACTGGTGGAGGAACGGGGGGTGGGGGAAGCCCACTGCCCCCCGGCACCATCGGGGAGGGGGGTACCATCGCGGCCGCCCCCTGGACATGCATTGTGTATTCCCCCAGCGTGCTGGGTGCCACGCCCCTGCGGATGGTGTGCCATGCCCCCAGGATGCATGCCACGCCCCAGCGGGCGGTGCGCCACACCCTGGGATGCACATCACACCCCTGCAGGTGGCATGCCTTGCCCGCGGGATGCACCCCCCGCAGATGCACACCATGTGGGACATGTGCCATGCCCGCGGGACGCGCGCCAGCCATGCCCCCGCCTGCTCTCCGCCCCCAGTGCCGAAGCATGCAGCTTCGCCACTGCATGCACTGGTGTGCTTTCGAACTGCTAAGTTGGCAGAAGCTTGTACAGAGCAACGGGAGCTCACCCCGTCATGAGGATTCAAACTGCCGAACTTCTGATCAGCAAGCCCAAGAGGCTCAGTGGTTTAGACCACAACACCACCCACTCATATTGCTGAAGTATACAGTACACAGGCAACCCTCCTACTGTAGGCCCTCGCATGTACTACAGGTTCCACTCAAAGAATTCTGGGATAAAGATGAGGTAGCTGCTCCACATCTCTTTAACTTTTCTGAAATGAGGAGCAGCCATTGCTACTATATCTCAGACTCCAAAGTGTGATATGTGTAGTATTTGCGACTACAGAAAGGTAGATCTATCTATTTTGGTTTCTTCTCTGTTTTTCATTTCTTAGGTCTTAAGGTTGCATCTAATGCGACGAAGGTTGCAGCATTTGGGGCTTTTTAGTTTAGAGAAAAGGTGAGAAACACGGTTGAAGCTTATAAAAGTATGCATGGCATGGGGCAAGTGGGCAGAGAAAAGTTGTTCTCTCTCACTCATAACACTACAACTTGTGGACATCCAACGAAACTGAAGGTTGGAACATTCAGGACAGATAAAAGGAAGCACTTCTTCCCAAAGTGCACAGTTAACGTGCAACTTGATGGTGATGGCCACCAACTTGTCTTTAAAAGACTGTTAGACAAATTCATGGAGGAAAAGCCTATCAATGGTGACTAGCCATGATGGCTCTGCCCTGCCTCCATGGTCAGAAGTGGCAATGCTTCTGAATACCAGTTCCTGGAAACAACACAAGGGGAGAGTGCCCTTGGGTCCTGCTTGCAAATTCCCCAAAGCCATCTGCATGGCCACTGGGGGAAGAGGATGCTGGACTAGACGGGCCATTGGCCTGATCCAGCAGGATCTTCTTATGTTCATCCTGCTTTGAGTATACCCATTGAAGTTAATGGAGATGGCTAACTTACGTTCTTTAACTCTAAATGGGACTGAGTTGGATGCTACCAATAAGTTCAATGGTCTCCACTTCCCCATCAGTCCTCCTGAGAATTCATCAGCATTTTAGGGTGAAATTCTCCTAACGCACACCCTTTTCTATGCAGTTGTACCTAATATACACACTTTGGCAGGCAATTTTGCCTAATATAATGTATTGTCATATTCAATTTTCATTGTTATGCACACACTTGTTTTTAGACACTTTCTTTGGTTCGGAAGCTCAATTGCAAAATTTGGAGACATGCACATTTTGAAGTATAACAGTGTTTCAGTTTGCATATTGTTTCAGGAGGTGAAAATCAAGTAGGCTCCTATTAAAATGCAAGCCACAATTCTCCCCCACATTTCTGCATAGGAACACAGGAAGCTGTCTTATACCGAGTCAGTTCCATTGGTCCATCTAACTCTGTATTGTCAACATAACTGGCAGCAGCTCTCCAGGGTTTCAGGCAGGTGTCTTTCTCAGCCCTGCCTGAACATCAAGGGGTTGAACATGGGGACCTCCTGCATGAATGCTACTAACTCATTATCAAGAGAGGGGAGATGCAAATAAATTTTGTTGCACTTATTTATAAATTTATTTCCGTGTGTGTGTGTGTGTGTTTGAAAAAAACTGTATGGAAGAAAGAGAAAAGAGAAGAGAAAGACAGCTGTTGGAATCTCAGCAGCTCAACTGATGTCCTACAGGCTTTGATGATACCACCCTGTCTATTTTTTTCTGTTATTCATTCCCAATTCATGCAACTTCCACAACCAGATTACTTGTACAAGAAAAGCTCAAACATGTTGCTCTTCAATTAACAGGGTGGGGAACACCTCCTTATGAGCTTATTTAGACATTAAATCAAAATCGAGTGTGTGTGTGTGTGCACATGCTTTCAGGGCTGCTTAAAAGTCTGGTAATTAATGGCATCTTTGCCAGGCATCGTCTCGTCTGCGGTCTGTCAGCAGCCCTGCACATCTTTGATCGAAAGCATTTTAAGTGGTTTCAGAAGCTGGATCGGGCAAGAAGGGGGAGGGGAGCGAGGCGTGGGGAGAGGAATAACAACATGTGGTAATTCTGTGCCTGAGAAATAAATAATAGAAGCTTGTAACATTTATAAGTGCAGTGTATCAGCTTGTCAAATTGTTTCAGTAGGGCAGCATGCTGGGAAGCTGAGAAATTGGGTAAGTGATGGTCTCATTCTTATTTTTTGAAATACAGCTCTTCTGTACTAATCAAGCTGGCCTTAAAAGTGTGATTGGCTTATTTATTTGGATTTCTTCGCCACCCGAGTTTGAGGACACCTTGCAGCATTTTAAAGCAGCACATCCCACCCTGGTTTCTGCCGTCCTTTTCACAGCTGCATTCCTTCATGGTTCGTCCTCATCTCCCCCCCCCCCCAATACATTTTTTCTTGTTAGGGCTATGCAAGGACCTCCCCAGGCCCAGGCTGCCCATGAGGTGGACTGAAGCAGACACTTCGGGCAGTGAGATCCTGTGGGGCAGTGCCCCACAGCCTCCCACCCTCTGCTGCTGCTGAGAGGGGTATTGGAAGTGGGGCTCAGCTCACCTTCCCATTTTGCCTCAGCCAATGGAATGGGACAGGCTGTCCCTGGGCCTCCCAGATCTGATTCAGGGCACAATTTGATAATCTTGATCTGACCCCAATCCTGACTCAGGCCTTCAACTGAACTGGGGACCTGGTACAGTCCTAGCGGTGAGCAGCAAGGAGAAATGGAGGAAAGAAGGAAATGGTACAGTCTTGCACACAATGTTTAGTTCTTATGCCTCCTCACCACTTAGCTGTATGCTTAATATCCCCCACCCTTTTGACAATTCTGGATCACTCTCAGTTGACCCAATCTGATCTAGGACTGCTTCAACCCACCCCAGAGCAGTCCGGATTGGCCCAATGAAGTTTAGGATCAGGTGTAGGGCAGGTGGGTGTGGCTAAGCCAAAGCAGCCTCACAGATCAAATGGAAAGGTCTGCTGGGCCAATTTGGGCCTGCAGACTGGAGGCTCCCCACCTCTGGGTTAGATAGTGTCACAAATTGCACTCACTACATGATTCACAATTGGGTCGGTTTGTTATTCTCAGGAAGAAGTGCACATGAAAGCTCATACCAAGAACAAACTTAGTTGGTCTCTAAGGTGCTACTGGAAGGAATTTTTTATTTTTTATTTTGTTTTGACTATGGCAGACCAACACGGCTACCTACCTGTAAAAATGTATGGTGCCAAGCAATGGTCAAATGGGGTTAATCAGAAATCCAAAATCAAAGCAGGTGAACATTTGAGGCCACTTTAGTCTTAAGGCTAAATAATTATAAATCTCCTCCAATCCCTTGCAAAACCTCCAGAGCCACAGCCAAACGAAGTACGCCATTGCTGTCCAATCTGAAACTTAACAGCACAGCTATCGCAAATACCCACATGATCAGAAATGAAGACATGATTGAAACTTTGGACTTTATGGAAGCCCTTCCCCATCAGACACTTGCAAATCCCTTTTCACCAGCAGCAGGCTAGGCAGCAATGATTAAAACTTGATGTGGTTAATATGCTTTAAGTGGATTAGACAGCCAATGATATACTGATTACCCCAAAGCCACTAAGTCTGTGGAGCACTGATGAAAATGGATTACACGCTTTGCCAGAACTCACACAGTGTTATATACCAGTAGTGTTAGCTTAAAGGCAATTCATATATCACTTTCAGTTGCATGAGAGGGAATTCCACATAGCTGTTTCCTTCTGTGATTGTGTAACATGTAGTCGAGAACCACGTGGGAGAAGCTAACATGTCTCCTCAGCTTGAGAAGATCATCCTGGGGCAGGGAGGAAATCATGTCATTGGCCCCTACCACACAGTTTCTGGATCCAAACATTTGCAGAACTGGGTGGGAGGTAGCCCTAGGTATATCCTAGCTGATAGTGAACAATCAGTCCACAGTAATGAGTGTATGCGGGTCCATATTTCCTTGGAGAAGGAATGTCCAGGGCCTGACTTACAAGTCCAGAGCCAGTCCACACACAGTTTCAAGTAGGGTTGGGGAAGAAATCTAATTCTGCTTTCATTCATAGGCAACCTTACCTAATTCACACTGTTTAAGAACAATCTGCACCCTGAAACACAGCCATTTTTTTGAAAGAAGAAGAAAAAAGATGCACTTCTCTGAATTTTGTAATTTGGGATCCCTTGCAGCATTACACAGTAATGTGTAAAACAAAAATATGTATATACTAGGGTAAAGAAATTATATATTTTTGAAAATGGCATGCAAAAATGCATTGTATAAGGCTTAATTGCTTTTGAAAATGCATAAGGTAAAATCGCATACAAAAATGTGTCTGTTAGGATGAATTCACACTAAAATGCTGGTGAATTTTCATGTGCAGCTTTAAAAAACAAATCACAAACATGTGGAAATATTGGGAACTCAACTTCTCAGTGGGAAACAGAGAATCTGAAATTCATGGATTCTCCACCCCCAACTGAGAGCCTGTTCTTGGGCCAATTAGCTTAAAAACTGGGGTTGTTTGGACTTATTTGTGAATCAGTTATCTGCTGGATTTTCCATTTCTCTGAATGTGGTGAAGCTGTTTTCTGCAGTTTAAACTTCCAAAATATGCAATTTAAAATGTTTTTAAATACTTCTTCCACTTCGCATTATTATATCAATTTATATTAATAATGAAATTATACATTTAAATATTTTGAGAGGAAGCACACACACAAGTGACTCAGAATGGAAATAGATTCACTATCCTTTCTCTGTTCTTTACAGTGAACTCAACTGAACAATTGCCATCTCAGAGTGTGTCATCCTGGTACAATATGTATTCTCAGTAATTAATGTCATTTGTAGATTTCAGAGCAAGTGGCAATATCATTTTTATAACTCTCCCACAAATGACTTTTATTACTTCGTAGCAGACAAAAACCAGACCCAACTTTAACTTGGGATGGGTGGAAATTCCAATTTCAGTTTCTCTCGCTTTCTCATTTTTTTCCAATCTTAAGGTCTGTTTTCCACACTGCTTTGCAATTTATTAGGAGTGTACAAGCCTGGGATGGCCTATTCTGACTGACAGAAACTACAGAGTTTCAGAGAGAGTTATTCCCACACACTGCCCCAAATCTGTTACCTGATTCTCAATTGCCACCCCTCAAAGAAGGCAGGGATTGAATCTGGGACCTGCAACACATGTTCTCTCACACTGAACTATATCCATCATATGGAACTCAACTGAGCAAGTGAATTCTGCAGTTAAGAGATTAATTTCATCAAACATTTGAAGTTCTCCAGTACATTTCACAAGAAATGAGCCACTTACTAGCTTAAGGGGCCCTCTACATACCTGGCCAGAGCTCTCTATTTATTGATATTGTGAGGTCACCCCCACACTTGATGTAAACAATCTGCACAAATGTTTTTAATGGTTGCACTATTGAGCTTGCACTATTCTCAGAATTCCATGTGACTTGGACTGCTATTCCGTGCATGCAATTTCATGGAAGCTGCAAAGTTCTAAATAACTTGATCTGGACAAGCCTCATTACATTAAATACCATTTTTGTTTAGGTTTTTACTTTGCTGACCTGTGTGTGTGTGTGTGTGTGTGTGTGTGTGTGTATGCTTTAAAATAAACATAGGAAAATCCAAACTATATTTTTAAAATTCTGATCCTAACCACAGCTTCAAACTGAATTGTGGTGTCTGTAGCTGAGTGGGGTCACACCCACACAATATATTTAGAACATTCTTATACCACTGTTCAAAGTCACAGCTTCCCCAAGAGAATCCTGTGAACTGTAGTTTGTTGAGGGTGCTGAGAGTTATCAGGAGACACCTCAAAGAGCTACAATTCCCAAGTTATGCACCCTTAAAGGTAAAGGTAAAGGTAAAGGGACCCCTGACCATTAGGTCCAGTCGCAGACGACTCTGGGGTTGCGGCGCTCATCTCGCTTTACTGGCCGAGGGAGCCGGTGATTGTCCACAGACAGCTTCCGGGTCATGTGGCCAGCATGACTAAGCCGCTTCTGGCGAAACCAGAGCAGCGCACAGAAATGCCGTTTACCTTCCCACCGGAGTGGTACCTATTTATCTACTTGCACTTTGATGTGCTTTCAAACTGCTAGGTTGGCAGGAGCAGGGACCGAGCAACGGGAGATCACCCCGTCATGGGGATTCAAACCGCCGACCTTCTGATCGGCAAGCCCTAGGCTCTGTGGTTTAGACCACAGTGCCACCCGTGTCCCTTTATGCTCCCTTACTATGAGGCAAACAGTTCAATGCAACCACATCTCCTTTGCATGCAGAAGGTCTCAAATTCACTCCCCATCATCTCTAGTTAAAGGGATTTCATTGCAGGCAATGTGCGGAAAATTCTACATTAGTCATGTCCATTACTTTCAATGGGTCTACCCTGAGTAGGATTAGCATTGGCTGCAACCCCATGATTCTAGTCTTGTTCAGGGAGCATGTCCCGGGGCGGGGGACTGACTGGTTGGTAAAATATCTTTTTCCCCCTATAATGCTAGATAATACCTGCAGAAGCTGTTTTTAAATATAATACTAAAAAACCCTATCACGTTCTCCTTGCATCCCTCTCACATGTGTAGCCAAGAAATAAATCCTTTGGAAATGGAAATCAGGCTTGAAGTAAACAGATTAGTAATGGTTATTTGGTAACACTTTATTAATTAAATGTCTTAAATACATTTAAACCTAGGCATTTAATTTAGATTTATAAGGATAATTTAGATTTATAAGAATCATTATTATACATTAAGTACAGTAAATGCCAATTGATTTTTATAGACAATATTTACTGAGGTGTAACAAAAGCATGAGAAATGTAATTATCTGCACACTTACTTTAAAAGATAGTAAGCAGAGTGGACTCGAGGACTAAATTTAACCCCCCGTGTAAAACGAATGCTATCTTTTTGCAATTTGCAACACATTTTAACTGGGTCAAAGAGATCTGCAAATCTGTGGACACAGAGGGAACAATCTGTAATATTTATCGTGAAACTTGAGCTGCCTGGCATCTATTATGAGGAATGTTTGGGAGAGACCATAATTCTTGCTTAGGAACATTGGTGAGAGCCCATAGCTAACAGAGAAGGTCCCAGGTTAAAAGCAGCAGTGTAAAAGTGGATGTCGGACCATATGGTGATCATACTCATAGACAGTGGTGGCTGATGCCTACTGGGTCAGGTAGGCAGTAGCAGATGGTGGGGCAGTACAGGCAGGGTGACATTGCTGTCCCCCATCCCCAACTCCAAGTGTCCCTGCTGCTTCCTGGGAGGGAAAACGTTGCACCAGAAGTGGTTTAGTCATGCTGGCCACATGACCCAGAAAACTGCCTGTGGACAAACACCAGCTCCCTTGGCATGAAAGCGAGATGAGTGCTGCAACCTCATAGTCGCCTTTGACTGGACTTAACCGTCTAGGGGTCCTTTACCTTTTACCTTTTTACATGGGAGGGGAAGCACTCCTTCTCCTTCTCCTTCTTCATTGAGTTTATATACTGCCCTATACCTGGAGGTTTCAGGGCGGTTCACAGTAAAGATCACAACATATATAATCAGAATAAAAACAACAACCCAATAAAACACACACACACACACACACACACACACACACCAGAAAGAGCCACATTTTAAAAGGGTTTTGTTGTTGTTTAGTCATTTATTTGTGTTTGCCTCTTCGTCACCCCATGGACCATAGCACGCTAGGCACTCCTGTCCTCCACTGCCTCCTGCAGTTTGGTCAGACTCATGTTGGTAGCCTCGAGAACACCATCCGAAAGGGGTATAGGATGTCAAACAGCTCAACCAAAGGCCTGGTTAAAAAGGAACGTTTTTGGTGCCTATATAATGAAGGTGCAGGGCAAACTTTCCTGGGGAGAGCATTCCACTGCAGAGAAAGCCCTTTCACGTGTTGCCACCCTCCGGACCTCTCAATGCAGGAGGGGGAGGCACACAAAGAAGGGCCTCAGAAGATGATCTCAGGGTCTGGGTAGGTTCATATGGAAAGAGGCGGTCCTTGAGGTATTGCGGTCCTGAGCTGTTTCAGGCTTTATACATAAAAAGCAGCACCCAGAAATTAATTGGTAGCCAGTGCAGTTGGAACAGGATCGGTGTAATATGCTCAAACTGTCTTGCTCCAGCGAGCAACCTGGCCACTGAATTCTGCACTAGCTGAAGTTTCCAAAATGTCTTCAGAGGCAGCCCTACGTATAACGCATCCCTATTATTCATTTACTTCCTTATTATTCACTTGATTCCTTATTATTCATTTCCCCCCTATTTTCTTTTAGATGTATAGATAGGAGGATAAACAATGCCATCACATTGTTGATTCATTCAGGAGGTCTTTGAAACAGCATATGATTGGATACCAATCCGCGTTGACTGGGGGAAGTGAGGTTGAATGATTGCTGTGGGAACTTGGCAACACTTTATTGCTATGCTCTTCCGGGATACAGATTTCTGGAGTTGTGTCACAGGATTGATTCTTCTGTTAGCGGAACTCAATGAACAACAGAATTAGCTCCCATCAGTGGATCTGCATTACATTCAAGCAAGAATTATGTTCTGGCTTCTCACATGAGAAACCGCTGCTGGCACTACATTTCATTTTTTAAGAATTCTATTAATATAGCCATTACACATTCCAGGGTGGCATTACACAGAGAGGAATACAAGCTCATTTCTGAAGAGCTGGTCAGAAGAGACAGAGATGAGGTCCCATCCCCCCCAGCTTGAAGCCACACTCCATTGTGGACAACCTCCCAAGAGCCTCCTCCAGCCGACATGACGATGCACACATGTCACATCACACTCACGTGACACATGCCAGGCCCCTTCAATCTTGGGGGCAACCTGGCCCCTCTGCCATTTCTGCTGCAACCAAGTTGTATGGATATGCTTTGGTTGTAGCTAATGGCAGAGAGCTCTCTGAGGACGGGGTGGAGGGCCAGGTCCGTGGAAGCTGGGGGAAAGAGGGACTGGTGTTTTTTGAGTTGTCAACACATTATGGTTTTATTTTGCATGTTTTGGGGAGTTTGTTCTGAAACCCGGTATTTTATTTTATTTTTTAAGAAAAGCAAATAGGTTTTCATCCTCAATTAATCTAGAATCATCTCTAAGAATGTTAAAACACAAGAATAGCTCTGCTGAAGCAGGCCAAAAGGCCATCTCATCTAGCAACCTGTTGTCACAATGGCCAACCAGATGCCTATGTTTAACCCATAAGCAGGACCTGTGCAATAGCATCCAGCTGTTAGAGGGGGCTGCTGATGGAGGGAAGATGTCAGCACTCGATCCTCACTAGTGTGTAGCTAGCTCTCATTACATGCAGAGACGATTCATTTTCCAATTTAATTTCCCTTTGTAATATCTACGGCAATGCTGACAATTTTAATCTAGCGATATCTTAATTTCAATAGGAGGCTTCATTTTTTTAAAAAAAGAATCCTGTAGAAATATCACTGCATTGTTGGTGTTGCCGTAGATCTGAATATCAAGTAGTTAATAAAGAATAGAGTGTACAATGTAAAGGAGCAGGTACTGGGGAAGAGAAATCTATTCATGAAACATCAAAGCCAACTTATTTCATTGAACTCTTCATTCATAAGTCTGAAATCATTCACAAATCAACTAATCAGATCTGAAGAAGTGCCTTGAATGTTTGAGATGTGTTTCCGATTTGGACAGTTTCACTGAACAATGGTGGGTGACACCAGCGTTAGGGTGTGTTACATTTTTCAACTTTCAAATTCCAAAAATGTGGAATGTGCTAAAAAGTCTCAACGTCACTTGGTAATTCAAAACATTTTTTGGTTAAATTAATATAATTTAGTTTTGCTTGGTAAGACGTGTGTAAAATTTTATAGAAATCATTGAAAATGATTGCCAAGTACTTGCAGTTATTTTATTTTATATTATATTATTTATCTATCATCTATCTATATCTATTTATCTATCTATCTATCATCTATCATCTATCATCTATCTATCTATCTCTACCTGACATTTTCAGAAAGTAAAGTTAAAATTCTTTGGTTTTCCAAGATCAGTTTATGTGCTTTTTAATCAAACATAGATTTACCAAGTTGAATGTTGTCCAATCACAAAAATAACAGCAGATTTTAATTATTCGCACCCAAAAAAGGTATTTTTAAGACCTCTAGTGGAAGATATTTGCAAAAATTAAGTGTTACACCCCAAGATGACATGCCCTAACCAGCACGAATATTGTTAGAGATTATTCCAGGGGCTGTTAAGTTTTTGTCTTTTTCACCAGGCTCCAGATTTCTTTCCTCTACTCCCCTTTTAAAACATCTTTAAAAGCTTTCTTACAGGGCAGCTTTCTCTCTGAAGGTTGGCCAAAATGTGCCTCTGTACATGCCACAAACACATGTATAAATTGCAATTATTTGCAAATCACCCTTCATTTCAAATAAATATCAAGGCAGTTTACAGGACGCTGCAGAAGGGCTGGGCTGGGCTCAAAGAGCCTCTCATGGCAACTCCATTCGATGTGGATTTATGGGTAGAATTATGTTATGCCTACACCTCTGATGCCATGCCTTCCTCCCCCAAAACTGCCACAAAAGTCATCTTCCACTCAAGCCTGGTGGTGAAAGAGGAACACTGGGCAGAAATCTGTTGTAGCCCTTACATTTTTTCTCTCTGCACAAGGAGATTATTTCTTTATGAAACTGCACAAATATTTCACAGGAACATGAAAGCAAAACATCCGACCATGAATGCATATTCTGACAGGTGCATTTTACCAAGAAAGTGTTCCCATTGTCAAATGGATTATACTCCAGCACCCAATTTGTGCCATATAATTCTCATGTAATGTCGCCCTCGGCAATAATAACGCAAGATTTAATATTCACCTCGATGCAGCCACACTGAAGAGTGTTCACTAAAAGGAAGGAGGTTGGCAGTGGGTGGAGGGAAGTGTTCTGGTGCCCTATTGCTATAGGAACAAAAAGATCCCCCGAACCCAACACACAGATTTAGAAATCTCAGGTCTCTGTAGCCTGAGCTGCTAAAAAGAGAGAGAGCAAAGCTGGTGGCTGGGGTTAAATAATAGGATTTCCATCAGCTGAAATAGAATTGGAGAGTCCCATGCGTGAAAGGAGAACACGACAAATGGTAGCTCAATGTATAACATGAAGGGAAAGTCAATCATATTTATTTATCAACGTTAAATATAACTATCACATCACAAGGTCATGAGACGGGCAGTGGCTTTGTGTGGAGAAGAGAGAGGCAGCTCGAAAGGGGAGAAATAAAGGGAGCTGATTGAGTTTTGACTGAAAAGGTCCTGAGACGTGCCTGGAATTCCACTCTAGGGTCACTTCCAGATGACCTGTTTGCTGAGCATTCATCCTGATTTGATTCTACAAACTTTGCGAGGAGGTTAGATGATACTAGGTGTTTATTGAGTATTTATGCTGATCTGTGTTTTGGGGAGATTAGATGATAGTGTGTCAAGCAAAGCTTATCCCACCTTCTCCACCCACCAGGACCTTTATCACAAAAAGTCTGATTTGCGGGAGACTGTCGAGGAAGGCGTCCCAATCAACTGTACTTGTGCGACCTGAATTTGCTGACTTGCGATTGAATCTCTCCCGATAATAGGGAGAGTCTGGAAGCACCATGGAAAATTATGGTTTTGTTTTCTGAATATGTCCACAGATCATTATTAATTTTATTTCCTTATTTAGCATACTAATTACCCATTCTTCATTGCCGTGACTGAATGGAAAGGTAGATCTTCAGCTGTCTCCTAAGGCTCATAAGAGTTGGTACCAGTTATATCTCATAGGGGAGGGAGTTCTATAATTGTGGTGCCACCACTGAGAGGGCCCTTCCTCAGCTTGCTACATAACACATCACAGATTAGTGAGTCCAGTTTAGTGCTTTCACTTAAACCAGGCATGGGAAACCTATGGCCTTCCAGATGTTACACTCCAACTCCCTTCAGCCCCAGCCAGCATGGCCAATGGTTGATGGGAGTTGTAGTTGAACAACTTGGGGGGGGGGCAAAGGTTGAAAATGCATGTTCTAAGGTATCCTTTATTAAAAGGCAGTCAAAATTAGCTCTCCTGTTCAGTTGTACATTTCTGTAGCACTTAAAAATCATAAACAATTATCAGTGTTTTAGCGCGAGTTTCTCCTGATAAACACTTTTTTCTGTGCAATTTTGCCTAACATTTGTGCAAAGCAATCTCCTGTAACATAATGCAACTTTAGTACATTGTTTTCACTAATTATAGGCATTTTTTAACATTATTCACCCTAACATGCATTTTTATACCCAACTGCACTGCAAAAATCACAGAAGTGTGAATCGCCAAGGATGGTTATACATATTGTTTCAGAAAGTTCAAATTGGGTCGTTTGCCTTTAACAGTGAATGTAATCACATTTTTGCACCAACCCAACCTGTAGCAGACATTCAAAAACCCAATTTGGATCATAGGGATATAATCTAAGGAAGATTATATTAGAGAAAATAAAGCTAACATCGCTTTCTGCTTTCACTTGGCATGCACTTCTGTTTCATTTGCTAGGGTCATAGGATGGGTAACTGGTCCACTCTGCAGCCAAGCCCAGTTGTATAATGTTGGCCTTAATATATCTGACACAGATGTGTTGCACATTCCATCTCCCCTTGAAATTAAAGGAGTTTTAGCTACGATTCTCACTATCCCCAATATCTGCATCCTTCATACAGCTCAGTGCCTTGGAGCCTGGTGTCTTAGCCTCTTTCCTGCTGTCAGAGCTCTCCATCACACACTGACCCTGGGGTGTGTGGTTATATATATATATATATATATATATATATATATATATATATATCGCAACAACTATGTATCAACCTATGATTTTCCTTTAGGCACATCACTAGAGATGGAGGCCTTTGAAAATGAATGTCAATACAAGCATTGCAGATCAGTGTTGTCTGAGCAAAATGAAATTTATATATCTTCAGAGCAGGGCAAAAGGGTTGATTAAGGAGATGATATTTCTATTCCCTACTGGTGTCATTTGCAAGAAGACTGTGACAGCCTGCTAGGGCCACTTCCTGCTAGGACCACTTTTCATTTACAGGAGTGCTCCCAAAACTAACTCCCTAGACCATAATTGTATCTCTTTCAAGAAAATTGGATCGAGCCACCCTTTTCCCATTATTTCCTCCAGAGAGCAGAGAGGAGACAGAGAGCAAAGATTCAAATGGCCAAAATCCACAACAACAAGGTTTAATCCTCCTCTCCTTCATTTTCTAACATTGAAGATGGAAACTGGAGTTGAAAATATCTGTCCCGCTGAGGTCACCAGCATGATAGGCACTCAAGTCACCAAACCTGGATGGCTATAAAACAGGACTGGAGAAATTAATGGAGGATAGGGCGATCAGTGGCATGGGGAGGCAGTAATGCTCCTGAATACCAGTTGCTTGGAATCTTGCCTTGGTAATGGACTGGATGAGAGCCAATAAACTGAAGCTCAATCCAGATAAGACTGAGGCACTGTTAGTGGGTGGTTCCCTAGACCAGTTGGAGAGATGTGGTGGGCCCTCACTTAAGGAGATTTGACTCTCAGCTGAATGTTCTTGGCATTTCTTTTTATTCCATCTGCAGCGCACTCTCCAGACAACAGTACAATCTCCTAATAGATACTTAAATATTAGACTTCTAAATGCCTCTGGGCAGAACACAAACTTGATTTTCCTGCTTTTCTGGCACATTGACTGATGGAGACCATCCATGTTTGTATTTTAAACAGAAAAATGTCAAAAAGGGAGTAATTTTTAAAAAGTGGGGTAACCCAATGCCTTTCATTATTCCTAGCTGACATAGAACACAAAGGCTATTTAATGGGTTTGAATGTTAAATGTTGCCACGGCAAATTGGATTTAGGCTGAGGCTCACTACAATCGTAGCACATTTGGTAAACCACTCCAGTCACTTGTTCCACATTTCGTGCATCTTTAAATCCAATTAATTTTTTTGCAGTTCCAACACATGCTCTAAGCACTTCGTTAGACAGAGATGGATTTTCGGTACTTACCTGGCTGCACTTGTAGTGATATTACCAACACAGGAGAATTGGGGAATGGGTGTCCCTTCTTATGATGATTCTACTGAGGCTCAGACAAATCCCACACACAACCACACAATTTTGCTGCCTCATTCACAAGTGGAAAAATTCAGGGGGATTTTGGGGATTTTCTGGGACATTCAAAATTTTCTGCCTCCAGCACAGAATTATATTTTGTTATTTAGTCGTTTAGTCATCTCCGACTCTTCGTGACACCATGGACCAGAGCACGCCTGGCACTCCTCTCTTCCACTGCCTCCTGCAGTTTGGTCAGACTCATGTTGGTAGCTTCGAGAACACTGTCCAACCATCTTGTCCTCTGTTGTCCCCTTCTCCTTGTGCCCTCCATCTTTCCCAACATCAGAGTCTTTTCTAGGGAGTCTTCTCTTCTCATAAGGTGGCCAGAGTATTGGAGCCTCAGCTTCTGGATCTGTCCTTCCAGTGATCACTCAGAGCTGATTTCCTTCCAAATGGATAGGTTTGATCTTCTTGCAGTCCATGGGATTCTCAAGGGTCTCCACCAGCACCATAATTCAAAAGCATCAATTATTCGGGAATCAGCCTTCTTTATGGTCCAGCTCTCACTTTATGGTCTTTATGGTCCAGACAGCATCAATTTCCTTAATTATAGATTAGCAGATGGTGTTGATCTCCAATCTACTTTTGCATGCAAAAAGGTTCCAGATTCAATTCCTGGCATCTCTAGGTAGGGCTGAGAGAGAACCCTGTCTAGAATCCTGGAGAGCCACTGTCATATTGTAGAGTTACAAATGGCTCAGAAAAGGGCAACTAAAATGAACAAGGAGATAGACAATTTGATAAACTACATATCATACTGCACTGGATCTGAAATAATAATCTGAGGCCCTTTTTCATGTGCTTCCTCCATGAGAGGTTTGGAGTGCAGCAACACAAGAACGGGCCTTTTCTGTTTAGGTGTCGGACAAAACCATACCTGTTCCCTCAGCCCCTTGGTTAAATAAGCAATCTATGGCTTTTTAAGCTCTATCTGTGGCAAGGGTATTCTTTTTGTTACTATGTTATGTAGTTTCATGTTTTTACATTGTAAACCACCCTGTGATCCTTGGATGAAGGGTGGCATAGAAATTTAATAGAAGACAATTAAAAATAACAAGAAGCATCGAGGCAAGACACATCCGTCAGAGTTATCCTCACTTTGTAGCAAATGTAAAACTCCAAATGATGGGCAGGAACAAAGGACAGAGAAGGAGGTTTTGTCTGTGCCTGACTACCTCTATCTTAACACTGGGGCACGTGTGCACTGATTATCTGGCCACTTCTCTAAGCAAGCTTCCAAAATGCATTCAGATATATGTCATGTTGTGACCTTTAGATAATGACTTTGTGGTGTGATGGGATGAAGTGTAAGGCATGCCTGTTGTTGTTTTGTGTCTTGTGGTGGAGGCTAGATTTTCCCTCCAACTACCCTCCATGAATATTTCAAAGGGTGGGGAACCTTTTTTTCACCTCAAGGTCTGCATTCTTTCCTGGGGAACTATCCTGGGCTGAATGCTTAGAGGCAAAGGTGAGCAGAGCAATGGAGACACACCTGGCTTTGACCTAGGGATGGGTAAATCTGTCAATTTCAGTATCTCTCAGTTTCTCATTTCAGTTCTCTGTGCTTCCACATCAGTTTGCATTTTTAAAAAAGCATAGTATTGAAAACTAGACAATGTTTCAGTGCAACTTTCTCCCAACATACATATATTTGTATATAATGTGCACTGTTTTCACTTATGTTGAAACAAAATAAAAAAATTCCTTCCAGTAACACCTTAGAGACCAACTAAGTTTGTTATTGGTATGAGCTTTCATGTGCATGCACACTTCTTCAGATATGTAAGGTGCTACTGGAAGGATTTTTTTTTTCTGACTATGGTAGACCAACATGGCTACCTACCTGTAACTGTTTTCACCTATGTATAGTTTGTCTTAGTATGTGCACTTTTATACACAACACTACTGCAAAATTCATAGAATTTCCAATTTTGAAAAATGGCTGTGTTTTTGTTTCCTTTTTGTTCTGGGGATGAAAATTGGGTAGATTCACCTTTAAATGAGAGCTGAATTGAATGTCTCTCACTATATCTCTTCACTTTGTACAGTGGGCTGTTGCAGCCATGCTAAACTTAAGAAGTTTCTACACACCCAGTCATCTCTCCAGCCACCATTTGGACAATCAGGAAGCATTGTCACAGTTCAGGGACACATTCAGGTTAGGCAATAACACTAGAGGAATAAGTAGAGTAGGGTTAGCAATGGGCATGGCTTGCAGACCATCCTGAGGGCCAGGATGAATTTCTTTCTGGAGGATCATGTTTAGTGCCCAGCCTGAGGTTCCCCACTGATGATGTAGAGAAACCATTTCTGTTGCCACTCCTGCAGATTGGTGTTGCAATGTACGTCTGCCCCAAAACATCATCTTCACCCTTATCATTATTTATCATTGCTATTATATCATTTGTGTCTTTGAGGCCCCTGAGGTTCCAGGGCTACATGGAAGGTCGTTGGAAACCAAAACCCAATCCATACATTGAGGTGCAATAAGACCATTGGGTAAAGGGGTCACATTCCACCCCCAAATCATGTGTAAGAGCAACACCCAAAATAGCACTTTCAGGTGAAACCCTAAAGCAATTCTAAAAGGGGATGTGAATTAAAAAGGGAGTTTCACTCTCCTTAAAAAAGCATAACAACTTTGATCTGAACTCCAAAAAAGATCACTGCCAGTCTTTAGATCACAGTCTCTTGGGAGTTGGCCACCCCTGGTCTAGTGTAATAACCCTTTTAATAACCCTTTTTGTTGTTGCACCCATGTCTATATTCTTACTATTACTATTTTGATTGATTACTCATCCTTCACCCTAATTTAAAACACAACTTTAAAACCAGTTTAAAACAAACGACAATCACATGAATGGCATGGATCCTAATATATATATATATATATATATACATCTCTAGTGTCAAAAGCCATGAAAAAGCAGTGCATCTTCAGCATATGAGAAAAACTGAATGGTGAAGTTGCCAGGCTCACCTCTGTCTGGTGGGAGTCCCACAACTTAGGAGCTGTCCCTGAGAATGACCTCTCCTGGACCACACACAGACACACATTTCTGAGGGAGGTGGAACTACCAAAATGCCCCCCTCAGCTGCTCTTGACACTCAAGAGTCCCAGAAGAAGGTGGTTTTTTAGGGCCTTAAAAGTCATTTAGGGCCTTAAACACTAATGTGAGTACCTTGAACCGGGCCTGGAAATGGACTGGCAATCAAGTTACTAGAGGATGGAGTCTTTGCCAGCAATCTAGCTGGTATATTTTGGATCAGTTTGAAGTGCAGATAGAAAAAGTCCCCCTGGGCTAGTGAAAATTACAAAACTTCTCTAGCAACTGAAACACACAGGGATTGAGTCCGTGCACAAATGAAAGCAACTGTGAGTGTGGAGGTGGAAAGATAGCGGGGCCTATCTGCAGCTCCAAACATTTTGGTCGAGAGAACAGATAAGTTCCCCTTTCATTCAAAGTGGTTAATGGCTCGGTGATTTCAAGCCTCTTTCCCATCAAATGTATGAATTTTTAATCCTGTAATTGCATGTCATCCTAAATGCCCCATGTGCTTTTCTTATTTATCCATCCATTTCTGTTGTAACAGGTAAATGCTTTCTCTCTCTCTCTATTATGTGCTTTCGGGGGAGAGAGGGAAAGAAATCTCATTGTTAATTCTCTCCCCCCCTCCCCCATCACCCTGTAATGGAACAATAGGATGAACAGTTTTCACTAGCGAATGTGCAGGAAGTGAAGTGGAATGGAGGGAGCTTGTCTCCAATGACTTCTTCATTCAGAGCAGCCCTCTGATGGAGCAAGCTTCCAAGAAATGCTGTGGTTCCCCCCCCTCTCTCTCTCTCTCTGTCTGTCTCTCCTTCCCTCCCCCTCTCTTCTCCCCTTTTACTCTTGAAAATGAAAATGACATTGATGATAACAGAAAAATTAATTACTGCAGAGATTCCTGAAAGAAATAGTCTACAGATAACAAAGTCTGTGTCTGTTGGATACATCTGTTTCATTCTGCTGCTGCAAAAACTCCAGTGAAAAACTCTTCTGAAAAGAGTTATGAAAGTTCAGGAATTGCCAGTCCTTTGTTTCAGAAAGAGCCACTCATCTCCAAAACATCTCCAATTGCCTTAGCTTTGTTAGGTCTGCTGTGAGGGTCTTGAAGAGAGACATTGCCTGCTTGATTGGGATTAAAAAAGAAGATAAAAACTCACCAAAGGTCATGCCTGGTTGTGGGAACTTTCCATAGCATTGCGAGACAACATTTGCTAGGAAGAAATGTAGCAGCTGTCATTTTAGACCATCACTTCCAGTTGGTATGTTTTACCTCCACTGTTGAAGGTAGTAATGCTTCTGAGTGCAAGCTGTTGTAAACCGCAGGAGGGGAGAGTTGGTCCTGCACTCAGGTGCTGCTTGTGAGCTTCACATGGGCATCTGGTTGGCTACTGCAAGAACAGGATGCTGGACTGGATGGACCACTGGCCTGATCCAACAAGGTTCTTACATTCTTATTAGGGCTATGCAAAGCCCCATTATCCACCCAATGGCCCTGTTCTGTAGCTCCTGGATCAGGTCAATCTTGTCCATTGCTATCCCAAGGACCATCCAGCTCACATCCATCAGTAAAGCAATTCAGTTGATTTGGGTGGAGGGATTTTAAAACACTATTTTAGCATATGGTTGGGATGGAAGGAGGAGACATTTTATCCCTGTCTCCCCACTTCCCAACTGAAAGCAAGCAGGTTTGACCACGTGGAGTGCTTCTTGAAAAGGAGCAGCTGTCCAGTATATTGTGTACTCATAAGTATATTGTGTACTTCAACACATCGTCTTGTAACATTCTGAATGTTGGATCATTTGAATGAACTTGGCTTGAACTGCAAATTGCAAACCCTCCAAGTGTCCCTATTTTCCAAGTAAAGTCCTGGATTTACAGAAGCCGCCTCAGTTTCTGTTTTGATCTCAGAATGTCCTGCTTTCCCTTAGGATGTCTCTATTTTCATCAGAGAAATGTTGGAGGGTATGGAGGTATGCAACCCCTGAGTCGAGAAGATAAGTAACGATGCAATCTTTAGAAGACCTCTGAAGGCAGCCCTGTATAAAGAAGTTTTAAATGTTTTATGTTTTCTTATATATGTTGGCAGCCACCCAGAGTGGCTAGGGCAACCCAGTCAGATGGGCAGGATATAAATAATAAAATTATTTTTTATTGTGGAATAAAAAGGTAAAGGGACCCCTGACCATTAGGTCCAGTCGCGGACGACTCTGGGGTTGCGGCGCTCATCTCGCTTTACTGGCCGAGGGAGCCGGCATACAGCTTCCGAGTCATGTGGCTAGCATGACTAAGCTGCTTCTGACAAACCAGAGCAGAACACGAAAATGCCGTTTACCTTCCTGCTGGAGCGGTACCTATTTATCTACTTGCACTTCATGCTGTCCCTATTTTCATCAGAGAAATGTTGGAGGATATGAAACTGTACATGAAGCAAACAAGTTGTTGTTGTTGTTGTTGTTTTAAGTGATGAAAGTGAACTGGTACCAGTTCCTTTTTGGGCATGTTGAACTAGAACTGGCTCCCATTTAAAAGAAGAAGAGTTTGGATTTGATATCCCGCTTTTCACTACCCGAAGGAGTCTCAAAGCGGCTAACATTCTCCTTTCCCTTCCTCCCCCACAACAAACACTCTGTGAGGTGAGTGGGGCTGAGAGACTTCAGAGAAGTGTGACTAGCCCAAGGTCACCCAGCAGCTGCATGTGGAGGAGCGGGGACGCGAACCCGGTTCCCCAGATTACGAGTCTACCACTCTTAACCACTACACCACACTGTACTTCCCTCAGCAATGTCAGGTGGGGAAAGGATACAAATAAACAGAAGCAAAGGGAAGCTTCAGCAAACTGCAGCTCATCCCTAATTACAGGTTATAACATATGAACCATCTTTCTGTCTCCTTCTGTATTCTTCGCAATAATTTCTAAGCAAGTCACCAAATTGAAATGTGGGATGCATTAAGGAAAATGTTTGCTTAAGCAAGCTGGTTTCAACTCAAGAGTCAATGGATGGATGCTTCATCCTGGCTAATATCTAATATGACATGGCTGAGCAGGTACATGAGATATTAATGGCTTTGTATTAGGATGCATGGTAAATATAATTTGCCAATATCATATGGATGAAGCGACCATTACTCCAGGGGCTAAATTTGTATTTTTTATGCTGTCATAAATTTTATTTTCCCAGGGAGCTTGGCCAAGTATTGCTTCAAGCCCATTCCCCCCCTCTCCTAGTTATTGATTTTTTTTTGTAAGGTGGGGGTAGTATATAAACTAACCCCAAGGAGAACTAGATATAATTTTGATTAATTACACAAGTATTCCTGGCACTAATTTGTGACAAGTGCATGCTTTGCTACCCATCAGTGCCTGTGCGTCAGACAGGTGACCTTCTCACCCCCCTTGATTCATGGATGAGGAACACTTTGATGAATGAGATCTTTCTAGGTGTCCTTCCACCCAAGAACACATATGTGTTTCATCATTGGAGGTATGATGAAATTTGGATGACTGCTCCCCACTCCCTCCACAAAACCCCCTCTGAGAATGATATATACTGAAGAAGAGACACAAAGTGACAGGGAGAGATTGAAATCTGTAAAGTGTGTAATTTAATGCATAAAATCAAGTAGCGTCACAGGGAGACAAGTCCAACCTATGGCCCAAATGGCAATATCCTTTTGTTAACACTGGGAGGGAGTGTGGAGAGAGACAAAGCTAAAGATCAAACAAGGCTGGGTGACCTAGAATTAGGGATGGTTGCATTTTCTGTTTCTGAGTTTCCCAATCTTAAATTCAATTTTCCATCCACATTTCTACATCAGTCTTTTTTATATATAAAAAAGCTTCATGAAAATTAATCAGCATTTTATCACAGATTTCTTCTAATGCACAGATTTTTGTATTCAATTTTACTGGATATACTTTTTTTGCTTTTTTAAAACAAAGCAGTACTCCCTAATACATGCTTGTCGGTTATTTTCACTAATGCCTGCATTTGTATGGACAACCTTACCCTAATATATGCATGTTTGTACATTTTTCTTGGCTGGAGAACTGTACTGCAAAATTCGGAGGCTGGGCTGGGCTGGGGCATGGCCCTAGGAGAGTCTGGAAGGGCAGATTGAGAAACCTAGAGAGCAACATTTAGCACCCAGGCCTGAAATGTTCACACCTTTACATCCAAATCATCAAACAATTTGATTGTGTGCCTAAAATAAAGAGCAAATAAGACTATGATACCATAGGCAGGGGTGTACCTAGGGGTTGGCAAAAGCAGCTCCCGCCGGGGAAGCCTAAGAACCCCCCACCAAAATCAATTATCAGACTATGGAGCATATGGTGTATTTATGTGCAGTGACACGCTGCTGCTGCTGCTGTTGCAGCAAGATCAAATGCAACGGATGCTTCCTGTGCTTCTCACACCACTGTGAGACATAAAAAATAATTTTGCTCTTCCTCCTCACCTCAACCTCATTCTGGATGTTTCAAGTACTTGGGTTATGTAGCAATTTCTAAAGTGGCTATTGCAGTAAAAAAAAATTGGGGGGGGGGATACAACACCTTGCCAAGAGCACAAAGGACTCTAGGTACACCTCTGATCTTCGTGGTGGGTGCTTTTTGACTCACCTTCTAGAAATAGACCAGAAATTCTGTTCAGCACAATCCTGTGTATATCTACTCATTGAGTTCCATTGAGTTCAATGAGGTTTCCCTGCTGGTAGCTGGATAAAGGTTTGCACCCTTAATCTGATTGCTGATTTCCACAGCCCAGTATTTAGAAAAGCTCAGAAAGCCCTTTCACCTCCTAGCCTTTCTGCTTCAATGAAGGAACTTGCCATATGCCTCGCCATATAAGAAGCCTGTGCTCATTACAATCTGACTTCAAAAGAAAGGAGGGTGGGGGGCCCCTCTTCCTCTCAGTGGATAATTCTGTCTCAGATGTGTTTAAATAACAGAATGAAATTCTATTATAAATGCAGCATAATTCAATACAGCATCTCAGCATATTTCCCTTTAGTTTGGCAAATTCCTCCCAGTTAGACTTCAAGGGCCTTTTGCCGCTCGCTTCTAACAAATCAGACCCACTCGGGATAATCATAATTTTGGTAAATCTGCTCAGCTAGGCTAAGTGTTTGTATCGGGAGGTTTGTGGTTCAAGGCAGTTAAAGTATTGTGAAGGAAGGAAGGAAGGAGAATGTCTTTTGAAAACCCCCATTTAATTTAGTTATCCATAGTTGTTCTCTGTCAAACTGATGGTGGCGATGATATTAATTTTTTTTTTGAGAATGGTTTTTTGGTAGGATCACCTTTGAATGTGAAGTTGAACTGAATACCTCCTCCAGCCCTGTTTGCATGATGGTATAAATAACTATTTGAGCTATTCTGATCCTGCTGATGCTTTACACACATGGTGTGGGTGGGGCAAATTGTGGCAGATGGCCTGTTGTCTATTACTGTTTCAAGGAAGCTTGGCCCATTGTTGTCAGGGGCTTAAGGCTATTAGCAGTTAAACACCTTGTCTCTCAATCATATTTGGCAGTTTTGTCCGATTCAAAACATTGCCCCAATAGCTTCCCCATAAATAAATTAAGGAAAAAGAAACTCTACAGATGCAGCTTAAATCCTAATTCCCCTCCACCGCCTGAATCACAGAGGGCTTTTCAAAGTCTTCAAAGCCAAATCATACTCCAGCACACAGGATTTAATTTGCATCTGCCAACTTCAGAAGGGGGATTTACTGGGCTAGGACATTTGAATTGCATAAAATTATTATTATTATTATTATCTAATTAAACTAAGATCATGGGTGTTTTTTCACTTGCTGCAGAGATAACCATGAAGGCAAAACAGGCACTTTGTTCAAGGGGGGGGGGAGCAGCCCTCCTTTTTCTAGATAGGTTGGGACAACCACTTTAATAATCATGACTTTCTGTGAAGAATTATGGTAACTGCAGGTTGCTGAGAGTTGTTAGAAGATCGGACCTAAGTTAAGGGATTTTCATAAACCCACGGTGTTTTATGAGTTAATGGGCACCCCAGTTTGAGTGGCAGTCATCTCATGGGAGGCAGGACATTCCGCTCTTTAAAAGGAGGGAGCCGTTAGAAAGAGAGTGGTGACTGGAAGAAGGAGGGCGTGGGGCCAGGATAGTGGTGGGTAGGTTAGGATAGGTTGAAGATGTGTATATGATGCTCAAAGAAAGAGTTTGCACTGTTATGAAACTAAGCTTATAAACGATTGCATTACTGAAACCATTATGTTCTGAAAGAAATAAAGACTTGTTATTGTTGAGCTAAGAAAGTATTGTCGATTATTTGCTCCAGCGAGTTATGTATGCTCATGAGGAGGTGAACTCAGGGAAAGGACAAAACTGACCTGCAGGGTGATAGTTTGTGTCTTGGAGTTCCCTCAGGAGGGGCTAGTGGGCGGAAACCTTGGTATTGCCACAGAGTTGCTAAGAGGGCTTAGCTAACTGATATAGTGAGGGATCTAATGAAAGAGAGACCCTGAACTGTAGGCAAAGAGGAGTTTAACCCCTGAAGCCCAGAGCGGAGGATATAACCGGCCTCGGCCGCTGGACAGGAAAACTCCTGTTACTAAGAGATTCCCAGATTATTAATAAAAGGGGATTGACATCACAGACGGACCTCAGAGGGACAGGTGGGGTGGATTGAAATTTGACCCAGAACACCTGAGTAGAAATTCACTTAGTAACAAGGGGAGAGTGTGAAGTGGATGTTCGTCGCAATCCTCATTCCCCTTTCCCCTGAGTTACAATCCCCAGAGTTTCCTGGGAAGAGGGATTGATTGTTAAAACACTTTTGGAATTGAAGTTTTTTTGGGGGGGATAGAGGTCTCCTAAGAACTTTCAGCACACCCAAAGAATGTTACAGGTCGGTAGCCACCTTGGTCTGCCATAGTCGAAACAAACAAACAAACAAACAAACAAAAATTCCTTCCAGTAGCACCTTAGAGAGCAACTAAGTTTGTTATTGGTATCTGAAGAAGTGTGCATGCACACGAAAGCTCATACCAGTAACAAACTTAGTTGGTTCTCTAAGGTGCTACTGGAAGGATTTTTTTTTCAACCAAAAGAATGCTTCTTCTTCTTCTTCTTCTTCTTCTTCTTCTTCTTCTTCTTCTTCTTCTTCTTCTTCTTCAGGTGTGGCATGTCTATTAAAGTGATTTAATAGTAAAGTAATAATGCTTTAAATGTAAGGTGGGGATGTGACCTATGCCTTTCCTTATCTTATCTACCTAGGATCCAGACTCCCCAATGCCACTTTGGCTGTTCCTGTTGTGTGTTTCTTGGCACCAGGCAAGGAAATATATGGTGGTTGGTTCTGAGGACCTCACTTCTATCTGTTCAAGATCACAGCTGTGGATCCACTAGTGCTGGGACAGGGAACCTGTGGTCCTCCAGATGTTGTTGGACTCCAACTCCCATCAGCCCCATGCAGCATAGTCAACAGTCTCATATGATGGGAACTGTAGGTCAATAATGTAGGTCATAGGTTCATCATCCCTGTACTGGTGCAAGGTTGGGTAGTAGACAGTTAGAACCATCTCATACACAAGAAAATCATGCTGGAAGTACTCAAATATGTCAGTCAAGATTTTCACTTACTACTGTGAAACTCAATACAGCATCACAAATATTGAATGTGCAAAGTCTCACCACTAAAACCTAAGATTTACAAGGCTAACCCATAAACCTATTGAAAAATAATAAAACTGTGTAGCAGATGTGAGGATCACAGTCTCTGTTGCATTGTTTCTCCTTTGATTTATATGATTAACTTGCAGGGTAGAATTTCCTCAAGAAAACATAAACCACTAACATTGTAAATGTTTCCTTACTGATTGCTTTTAAATGCTGAATAGTCGGAAAGGTTAACGCTATTTTTTTTGGTTTCAATTTAAATTCACTCAGAGCCATTAGCATTGATCTAGTCAGATCCCCAGGACAATGCCAGCTATGGAAAAACTCCGTCTGAATCAAAACAGTACTATGGTTGAATCAGGACCTCTGGTTTGCAAAGACATCAGACCTTAATTTAAAAACTGCAAACCATGATAAATGTTATACACACAGAAATCAGTTCTTCTGGCAGTTGTCATCAATTATAAAAGTCTGCATTTTGCATGATTGTGGGTGTACCAAATTTATTTTAGATCCTGATTTTGCCTCATTCCAGGTCTGTTAGAAGATGACATTGCTGCCAAGACCTGCCAAAGCTGGAATTGGATAACAACAACAAACAACAACAACAACAACAACAACAATAATAATTTATACCCCGCCCATCTGGCTGGGTTTCCCCAGCCACTCTGGGTGGCTTCCAACAGAACATTAAAATGCAATAATCTATTAAACATTAAAAGCCTCTCTAAGCAGGGCCTTCAGATGTCTTCTAAAAGTCTGGTAGTTGTTTTTCTCTTTGACATCTGGTGGGAGGGCGTTCCACAGGGCAGGTGCCACTACCGAGAAGGCCCTCTGCCTGGTTCCCTGTAACTTGACTTCTCATAGTGAGGGAACTGCCAGAAGGCCCTTGGCACTGGACCTCAGTGTCTGGGCAGAACGATGGGGGTGGAGATGCTCCTTCAGGTATACTGGACTGAGGCCGTTTAGGGCTTTAAAGGTGAGCACCAACACTTTGAATTGTGCTCGGACTAGGGAAAGACTGGGCATCCTATAGGGCTTTAATATCACACCTAGAGAACCTGCAGAATGACCTAATGTACCCCAACTGGACCCATATCTTCAAGAGCAGCAACAGCACAAAGCAGTCCACATCTGTTCTACTCAAGAGGAGGCACCATGTTGGGGTAGTCAGGCTTAACCCTGGTGGGGGAGAACTGGTGACTCTCTAGATGTTGTTCAGCTCTCATCAAGGATGACGGAAGTTGGCTTCCAATAGCAGTTGGAAGGCACCACATTGACTCCCTTTGATATAAATTCTCAGTGGCTGGCTGGAAGTGGCTGGAAGTGGTTCAGTCTTTACGACCTCAGCAGCACTCTACCCATAGCTATCAACCTTCCTTTTTTGTGGGAAATTCCCCTATCGGTACTATACTATATAGTACTAATAGGGGAATTTTCCGCCAAAAAAAAGGGAAGGTTGACAGCTATGACTCTACCACCTCATTCTGCAAGTAAGATGGATATGATTAAACACTTTAAATTCCATTTCAGTGGAAGAGATGTAAGCATGGGGGGCCACCTCTGCCATGGGAGTGAAGGAGGGAGGGAACTATGGGTGAATCATGTTCATAATAAATAAGGCTTCTATTCTAACTTTGCTTACTTGGGAGTAAGCATAATTGATTTCAACAGGGCTTACTTCTGAGTAGACACAGTTAGAACTGCACCATAAGCTATCACACAGGAGCAGCACAAGGTTCCTTGGGTATGCATGAAGAAGATAAGGGGCCTTGCCATACTGCACATGGAGCATTAACCTTTTATGTTCCTGACTCCTGATTTATTAAAAACAAAAGAGTATCCTTTCACAGCTTTGACTAACCATTTCATTGTGATGGAAACGTTCCACCATGAATTTAAGGTGCCACAGGGCTCTGTTGTTCTTGTTTCAACAGTTATCCATGCAGTCACCTTTCTGATTTATCTTGCATTTAAGAAAACATAGTTGGATGTGTGTGTGTGTTTTCTTTTTCTTTTTTCTTTTTTTTTAAAAAAACTGCCATCCCCTGACACTTTGACCCTCTGTTCCTTTGCCCAGAGAACGAGATTGCCAAACATGTTATTTACCACTGAGAATATTCATGCCCTTGTTAAACATGCTGCGCACAACGCAGTACATCTTCCATTACTCCATTACTTTTACATATTGAATTTTAATATCCCCTGTTATTTATTTCACAGTGGAGTGCTTCTCACTTGCTGCACTTAGCAGAGTAAATATTGCGTTTCACCTCTCTCCTTGGGAAAAGATCTGCACTACAGCTCGGTGGAAGTGAAATGGCTCCACGCGCACACAAAGGTATGCTAAACTGTGTTCAGGTACTAATTCAGGTGAGTTGGGAAGTGCCGGTGAGCAGAGAGGTGGGGGGCAGCTCAATTTTGCCTGCCCCAGGCCTTGCAAAATAGAATCATAGAATTGTAGGTTTGGGAAGGTCCTCGGGGTCATCTACCCAAACCCACTGCAATGCCTGAATCATATCTAAATAATCCCTGGCAAATGCCCATCAAACTTCTGTTTAACAACCTCCAATGAAGAAGTCTCCCCCACCTTCTGAGGAAGTCCATTCCACTGTCAGAAAGTTCTTCCTAATGTTTAGTCAAAATCTCCTTTCTTGTAACTTGAATCCATTGGTTTGGGTCCTACCTACTGGAGCAGCAGAAAACAAGCGCTTTCCATCTTCCATGTGACATCCTTTCACATATTTGAAAAAGGCTATCATATCACTTCTCAGTCTTTTCTTCTCTAGGTACTCAACTCCCTCAACTGTTCCTCATAAGGCTTGGTTTCCTGACTCTTTATCATCTTTGTCACACACACCCCTGCACATATTCCAGCTTGTCAATATCTTTCTTAAACTGTGGTGCCTAGAACTGGACACAGGTGGGATCTGACTATGGCAGAATGGAGCGATACTATTATTTCCCTTAATCTGGACATTGTACCTTTTATTTTTAATGTTTTGGCAGGCAATTTCTCCCAATATAAGTCATTATTGTATGGTTTTTTCCACTTTGATACACTTTAATGCACACTTTACTCTGATATATGCCCTCATCTATGAACTTTGATGACTTGTGGGATGGGGATAAAACTGTCAGGGACTGGATTGAGGGGGACAAAACAGGAGGAATGGTGGAGACCCTCCCTCCTCCTGAACCTTCCAGGGAAGAGGAAGGCAGTATTGAATTTCAGTGGTTTGAGGGAGGTCACAGCTTCAGAGACAGGTGAACAGAAGAGTTGGGAGGTGTTGGGAGAAGAGAAGGTGGAGACAGAGACAGAGCAGCCAGCTGACACATTATCACTGGAGAGCATTTCTGCCCCCTCCCCCATTCTCCCAGAACTCAACATGCATTGAAAGAGCGAAGGACTCAGAGACATTAGCCCCTGGCGGCCACTTTAAGGAGAAGTGTTTTTGCTAGGAAGGGAGGGGAAGGAGCTCAGTTGGAGCAACACTATTATTGTAGAGGCCACATTCTTTTGTCCCTCTCTGGGAATACTGAATAAATTACGTGGTAAGAATTCTTTCAATTATCTGCCTTTTGACTACCACTAGGGGAGGGATTGTGGTTCTCTGAAGCCTTGATAGAGCCTTGACAAGAACAGAAATCTTGGTTTAATATGAATCACATATATGCTGGTCTTGACATAGCTTTCATGGCAAAAATTTCCTACTGTTGTTCCAGCAAGCTTTAGGCTGGTGTGAGATTAGAATGCTTGCTTGGAGTCCTACCAGGAATAAGGAAGGTTAAAAACAGGTGGCTACCTATGGGACTTCTATTAGCACACATTAAAAATAGTAGGATTTCTAAGTCAATGATATCCTGCTGAGATCTGGTAGGCATTTTGTTTTTGAAAGAGCATCAAAGACCCATCTTCTCTGTGGCAGCCCCTTGGTTATGGAATCCCCACCCCACCCCCGTCGAGATCCATCAATCTCTCCCCTGATCAACATGTTGGCACCTTTTGAAGAGGTATCTGTTTACACAGGTCTTTGGAGAACGATGCCCTTCTGCTATGATTTTGTTTTTCATCACCTGCTGTACTTCTTTGGTTGTTTAGTGATATTTTATTGTGATACTATTTTGTTCTATGTTGCCCTGGGCTCCTTTGGGGAGTCTGGCACCATAAAAACCATCATCATCAATCATCAATTACCACCATCTCTCTGTGACCTTTGATGGCTATTTTTTTATTTTGCAGAAAAGGCGAGGAGACATAATAGAGGTGTATAAAATTATGCATGGCACAGTTGAAGTCGATAACGAAAAAACTTTTCTCCATCCCTCATGACACTTGAACTTAGGGACACCCAATGAAACTGAATGCTGGAAAGTTCAGGACAGACAAAATAAACCACTCCACAGAATGTATAATTAAATGATGGAATATGCTCCCACAAGTTAGGCCACCAAGTTAGACAGCTGCAAATGAGGATTAGATAAATTCGTGGAGAACAGGTCTATCAATGGCTACTAGCCATTATGGCCATGTTCTACTTGCACTGTGAGAGATGGTCAGTCTCTGAATGCCTGTTGCTGGGAATCATAAGTGGCCAGAGTGCTGTTGTGCTTGGGTCCAGCTTCTGATCAGAAGGTCAGCAGTTCAAAGCCGCGTGATGAGGAGAGCTCCCGTTGCTCTGTCCCAGCTTCTGCCAACCTAGCAGTTTGAAAGCATAACAGTGCAAGTAGATAAATAGGTACCATTGTGGCGGGAATGTAAACGGCGTTTCCGTGTGCTCTGGTTTCCGTCACGGTGTTCCATTGCACCAGAAGCAGTTTAGTCATGCTGGCCTGAAAAGGGAGACGAGTGCCGCAACCCCATAGTCACCTTTGACTGGACTTAACCATCCAGGGGTCCTTTAACTTTTTAACTTCAACCAGCTTCCAGGCTTCCCACAGGCATCTGGTTGGCCACTGTGAGAACAGAATGCTGGACTAGATGGGCCACAGACCAGTGGCCCATCTTAATGTAAATAAGGTTATAAATCAGAGTTTGTATGCTGTGGGGGTAGGGGACTGGATGATTACTGTGTTATTTTTATTCTGGTTTTAGGCGGAGCCATTGCCATGGAATGGATATTTAAAATACCTTTTGTGGCAATTTACATTGATTTCAATCATATTTGCTAGAAACTTTGTGGGGATATGCCTCAGTAGGGCTTGCCGATCAGAAGGTCGGCGGTTTGAATCCCTGCGATGGGGTGAGCTCCCGTTGCTCGGTCCCTGCTCCTGCCAACCTAGCAGTTTGAAAGCATGTCAAAGTGCAAGTAGATAAATAGGTACCGCTCCGGTGGAAAGGTAAACGGCATTTCCGTGCACTGCTCTGGTTTCGCCAGAAGCGGCTTAGTCATGCTGCCCACATGACCCGGAAGCTATATGCCAGCTCCCTTGGCTAGTAAAGCGAGATGAGCGCTGCAACCACAGAGTCGTCCGAGACTGGGCCTAATGGTTAGGCATCCCTTTACCTTTACCTTTACTACTAATAAACAAATACATTCCTTTTATTGGTCCTCTTCCAGCAATTAATAATGATTCTTGGGTTAGTGCTACGCAAGTCTTCCAATTTCTTCAGGCATTTTGATCCCTAAGAACTAGCATTGTGGCAAAATCTGCCCTTTATTTTCTTGATAGTTTTCTTCCCCTATGTAAGAGGCTGTTTTTTCCTACCTCGGTCTCAGGGTGGTTTTGAATGCCTTTAGAATTTCAGTGAGTGTGGAAGTTTGAGATTACCTTGTCAGTGCAAGATGGCCAATAATGTGGCCCCCTCCTCTTCATCATACATTTGTCTAGCACTCTGCAGCCTCTCCCAGACACCCACCCCAACATCTTCCCCCTGGGCTTTAATTATGTTGCAGAGTTCAGACCATCAGCGAGATGATTTGAAGAATGCAAAAAAAGAATATTCTAAACATCCCTTAACCACATGAATAGTTGCCCTGCACCCCACACATGAGAGAGTCATCCACTGCTGCTTTGATAATTTTCAAAAACAATTAATTTTCATTCTCTATATGTAAATTGAGCGGTTCATGTGCATAGCAACCAGCCATTGTGCACATTCCCCAGGCCTCATGGAGAATGTGCACATAATCTATTAATGAAGAGAGATTTGTGCACATTGGCAGGAGATTATACTGGAGAATGTACACAATTCAGTCACTATATGTACCGGTACATTTCCCTAGGCCTGTTAGAGATTATGTATATTGGCTGGGAAATGTGCTCTTCATGGACAGATTATGTTCATATTCTCCTGGGCACATTAGCCACTCAATTTACATCCCCCTCAATACACACACACACACACACACACACACACACGGAATTTTCAGCACAGCATTCATGAAAACGAGAGTTAAGGGCCGATGAAATGGTTAGAAATGCAGCCTGTTCAAAAGCCGAACTTGGAAAAATAAAGCTCTGAAGCTCTGAGATCTGAAAAGGCCAAAGTTAAATGAGTAGAGGAGCAATTCTGAGAAAGTGAGGCGGGAAAGAAAGAGAAGGTAGAAATAAATGCACAGGGGATGTCTGGGGCCTCTGAACTGGGCAATGTCTCAGTATATCGATTAGAGATGGTCATCTGGGGCCGCAGGCCAAAATTGGTTGTTGCAGTGCTTTTGTATGCCCAACACTCACATTTCCCATGACAGATTAAATCCAAGATAATCTCAGATGACAGATTAGTGCCAAATGGGCAATAATGTCATGGATGTGGGAAGAGGCAGCAATGAATTCTGGCTGTTTGACAGCACAGTGTGGGGGAGAGCTTTCTGCAGATGATTGTATGGTGACCTTTTATTTCCTATACAGTATTAACTCTCTCTCTCTCTCTCTCTCTCTCTCTCTCTCTCTCTCTGTGTGTGTATGTGTGTGTATCTAATGTTTACTCAGAGTAGATCCATTGGAATTAATGGCTCCGAATTAGCCATGTCCATTGATTTCAATGGGTCTGCTCTGAGTATGATTATCATTGGATACAACCCATTGCTGACAACAAGAAATATTCAAAGCCTAAACTTACCTGACGGCCTTTTCACTTAATCCTCGGTGTGTAAGGAGGTGGTTGTGGATCATTAGCTTGCAGGACTCTGCAGTTTTAAGTGTGTGTGTAGAATGTGGCCTAGTTTCCTGAAGGTGGTAAAGAGGAAGAAAGATTGTATGGGAGAAAGAGATAAGTGTGGAGAGAGAGAGAGAGAGAGAGGTGGAGAGAAGGGTTGGTGGTGCAGGGAGAGAAATGACCATTGGCTCTGGTTCTCTCACTTTTGGCTCTGGCCTTACCCGCTACTGGTATGCAGCTCCTGACAAATTACCCCTGAGGACCTGCAGACCTTGACAGAAGAAAAAAGTTTCCCCGTTCTGCTAGAATCTCTGCAAAGGGCATATTCAGAGCGCATAAATGAACTAGCCTCCAAACTGATGCTCCTATCACAGAGTAAGGCATCTACCTCTGAAGGCAGGTGCTTGATGATGCCGCCACCACCCTGAGCCCTGTAAACTAGACTAGCTTGTGCCTCCTAAGCCAGTCTGCTACCTTCCAGAGTGATGAATGATGGTGTCCCTTTACTTATGTTGAAGACTCAGTTACCAGTCTGCTGAGCTTCTGGATGTGGGAAGGGAAGTAAAAAAAAACTGTCATTTTCTTTTTTGCCTCAGGCAGCAAAATGTATTGAGCTGGTCTTCGTCCCAAACAGTAAGAGGGAGAGGGAAGACCATAGCTCAGTGTTTTGCATGCAGAAAGTTCCAAGTTCAATCCCTGACCTCTCTGGGTAGGGCTGCAGTAAAGGTAAAGGACCCCTGGACGGTTAAGTCCAGTCAAAGGCAACTATGGGGTTGCGGCGCTCATCTTGCTTCCAGGCTGAAGGGACCGGCGTTTGTCCACAGATGGCTTTCCGGGACATGTGGTCAGCATGACTAAACTGCTTCTGGCACAATGGAACACCATGACGGAAACCAGAGCACACGGAAATGCCGTTTACCTTCCCGCCGCAGCAGCACCTATTTATCTACTTGCACGGCCATGCTTTCAAACTGCTAGGTTGGCAGGAGCTGTGACAGACAATGGCGGAGGGAGAGGGGGGCTGGGGGAGCGCACAGCCTCCGGCAGCGTGATCCTGGTGGGGTGCCATCGTGGCTGCCCAACCCCACCTGTGCTGGGCGCCACGCCCCTGCAGGCGGCATGCCACGCCCCCAGGGCATGCACCAGCCATGCCCCCACCTGCTCTCTGCCCCCCAGTGCCGGAGCATGAAGCTCCACCACTGGGGACAGAGCAATGGGAGCTCACCCAGTCACCTGGATTCGAACCGCCAGCGTTCTGATCGGCAAGCCCAAAAGGATCACAGTGCCACCCACGTCCCTCTAGGGTTGGAGTAGGAGTGCTTGGCCTGCCAATGAACCCTGGGGATTTTTTAAATAGTCAACATTAAAATAACAGTTGCAGTTGTTCTTTTAGGAAGACATCACTATATTTGGGGATCCTTAAAGATTTTAATCTGAAGCAAAGTGCGGGGAAACTACTTCTCAGGTATCAAAGCTCTTTCCCCCCTCACACCAACATAGCACAAAGTCAGCAATACCATCCTTGTTTGGGTCACCAATTAGCTGCTCCTGTAACATTTCTTTCTCTGTATCCTGTCTTGCATAGCTAATCTCTGTTAACGAACATGAACACAAAAACTAATTGCTTCTATCCATTAGCCCCAAACACTAAGCACCATTGTTCAGTTGCAGAAAGGGCATATTTAGATTTCCCAAAGCCATTGCTTGTTTTGCTTTCCTGGTGGATGGCAGGTTGACTGACAAATCTGTGCAATGGATACATGAGCAGAAATAGGGGAAGAAACCCATTTCAGTTCCCATTTAAAGATGAGCCTCCTACCTAATTCACACTTTCCCAACTGAATTTTGCAATGCGGCTTTGCAGCCAAGTAATGTATACCGAAAGTGCACAAAAAATGTTTGCACAAAAAAATGCATCCATTGGTGGAAAATAGCATACCAAAAATGCATTATATTGGTGGGAATTTCTTTGCCAAAATGTGCACACTAGACATAATTGGATACAGTGTATTAGGAGAAATTTCCACAAAAATGCTGGTGCATTTTCATGATAACCTTAAAAAAATATGGATAATTCACAGACATGTGGAAATATGGAGAACTGAATTTAAAATTGGAAGAATGAGAATCTGACTGAAATGAAAATTGATAAATTCGCCCATTCTTACACATAATCCAAAATAAATCCAATGAATTCTGGGTCGAACCTCAGATGGGTGATGAATTCCATTCTCGAGGTAAGTGAATATAGGATTAGAAGCATAAAAATGGACTCTTCAGTTCCACCACCTTTAACTACCCCAAGTGTTCCTGCTCCCCCCACTCTTTTTCCATATTTCCCCTTATGTCTTGAACTGCATCCTAGAACACATGCAGGGCTCCACCTCATTTCATTCATATCCCTTTTTCAAAACCTGCTTTCCCCTTGACCATAGTAACATCACAGTAGCACAACATCTTTTTGCCATCTTTTTGCCTGACCCATATGACCAGGCCATATTCCTACTGCTTATTATTTTTTTATATTTAGTTATTTAATGAAATGTATATACCACTTGAAGGGACACGGGTGGCGCTGTGGGTTAAACCACAGAGCCTAGGGCTTGCCAATCAGAAGGTCGGTGGTTCAAATCCCAGTGACGGGATGAGCTCCCATTGCTCAGTCCCTGCTCCTGCCAACCTAGCAGTTCGAAAGCACGTCAAACTGTAAGTAGATAAATAGGTACTGCTCCAGTGGGAAGGTAAACAACGTTTCCGTGTGCTGCTCTGGTTTCGCCAGAAGCGGCTTAGTCATGCTGGCCACATGACCTGGAAGCTGTACGCTGGCTCCCTCGGCCAATAAAGCGAGATGGGCGCCGCAACCCCAGAGTCGTCCACGACTGGATCTAACGGTCAGGGGTCCCTTTACCTTTACCTATATACCACTTACTAAAACAAAATACCTCTACGTGGCTTACAGCAGACTGTCTAAAACATTCATTGAAAATGTCAATTACAAACCCAACATTAAAAACAAGTTATAATCAGTACTTTTAAAACACGTATGCAGTCCTACCTTGGTTGCGAGTCAAACGTTTTGGCTCCTGAATGCTGCAAATTCGGAAGTGACTGTTCCGGTTTGGAAAATATTTTTGGAAGCCGAATGTCCGATGGGCTTCTGTGGCTTCTGGTTGGCTGCAGGAGCTTACTGCAGCCAATCAGAAGCCACACTTTGGTTCCCAAATATTTTGGAAGTCAAAGGGACTTCCAGAACAGATTCCATTCAACTTCCAAGGTACGACTGTACCTACTAAAATCATGTGCCATAATTACTGGGTACGTGCTGAGTTTACATGTCTTCATGGGGTGCAGGATGGTTTGGCAGGGGCTGGAAACAATATAATAGAGCTGCTTGCTAAATATCAATGGGCAGGGAGTTCCGAAGTGCAGGAGCCACCATTGCAACGAATTGATTTCTTGCAAGTGCAGAATGAACTGTATGCAGCACTTGTAAAATTGCGAGTTCTGCAGATCTAAGCTATCCCATGGGGGTGAGGCGATCCTTCCAGTAAAGGTGCCCCACGTTGTTGTACCTCTGTTGTAATTATATTGTTTCATTTTTCGTGTGTGTGTGTGTGTGTGTGTCTTTAAAAATGCATTTAAATAAAAACCAACCAATCAGCCAGTCAATTTTGCTTGCCTTCCACTCTGATGCCACTTGGCCGTCATATTTCCACTCGACTATTCGTGCCTAAATATATTCAAATGCTTGAGCTACTAGGCCTTCAAAGCATTGTTAAAGAGTGAAGGATTGCAGGGGAAGGCTTGTCACATCGCTATTCAGAAGGAAACCCCCCTAGCAGGTACCTGCAGGGAACAAAGAGACTTCTCTTTTCAAAGGACAGAGCCTGCTTGTTAAAACTGTGTTAGGAGGACTGTTGTCACCAATGTTAACGCACGCACATATTACCCAAAATCATGTTATCGAATCCCAAGGCTTTCAGATTAAGGCTGGATTTAGCAGTGTAATGTAATCAGAGCATGTCTAACTCAGTATTAATGGCAGACATGCAAATATATGTAGATGACTGTAAATAGACCGCATTTGCACCAAAGATTATTAAAGGAACGGCTGTTTATAAGCAGCTTTTCATAATAAGGGTACAAATCCCACAACATCTATTATGGTGTAGAGTTGTTGTAAAGAATCGCTGAGCTGTTAGTCCTGACAGGGCTTCCGAGATGCTGTTGGGAGTTTGCTCATTCAGCAACCATTCACACACACCCCTCCAATTTTCTCCTTCTGCATCCTGCTTCTATCCCAAGTGATGCTGGTTCATAGGATCTGATAGAATTTTTACTATATTCTGGAATCTGGTGTGGGATTTGGGAGGCCAGAGCTTGCAAATCCAATTTAAATTGGATTCTCAATACGTCAGGATCGAGGTATATACCAAAGAAAAAGACCTAGAGAAGGGGTGGTTTCTAAAACAGCAGCAGCAGCAGCAGCAGCAGCAGCAGCAACAGCAGCAGCAGCAGCAGCGACTTTTCAGTCTGAAGGCTGCATTCCCTTTTGGACCACTTTCAGGGGGGGGGGGATCACATCCCAATGCTGGGTGTGCCGAAATGCACATCATCATTCAGCCTTTACACTGAGGTCCAGCTCAGAGGGCCTTCTGACGGTTGCCACACTGCAAGAAGTGAGGTTACAGGGAACCAGGCAGAGGCCCTTCTTGGTAGTGGCGCCCGTCCTGTGGAACACCCTCCCAGCAGATGTCAAGGAAATGAACAACTATCTGACTTTTAGAAGACATCTGAAGGCAACTCTGTATCAGGAAATTTTTAATTTTAATTTTTTGATGTTTTGTTTTGTTTTGAATATTCTGTTGGGAGCCGCCCAGAGTGGCTGGGGAAACCCAGCCAGATGGGTGGGGTATAAATAATAAATTATTATTAGTAGTATTATTATTAACCAATGAATGTAAGCTTTACTTCTGAGAAGAAGGTTAGGATGAGGAGCCACCTCTTATTAGCCCATACCATTGTAAGTATTTGCAAGAAGTTTCCTCAGCAACCAAGGTCAGGCTGGAGGGCACACATCCTCTCATATTGTTTCTACACTACTTTTTCCTCCATCCAGGCAAGTAAGTAACAGTATTATTGGTGTAGTGTCAGGGGCTGGAGGTTGGGGTTATAATCTTATCAATTATTTATCATCTTTTCCACATTACATCTTACCTTTTGATATTTGCCAATTATTACATCTTAGCTTTTATATTTATTTTCTTAATTGCAAGTGTTTACTCAAACCCTGCTAGTGAGTCCACTTCTTTACAATGTTTCTGTAAATACAAACATAAACGGTTCCCAGTCTTTCTTGAAATCTCTGTTGTCCTTGTCTCTTGGTTTTCCAGTTAACTTTGCCATTTCAGCATACTCCATCAGTGTCCCGGGCATATTTTTTTGAGGGGACGCAACCAGGCCTCCCCATGGGCTCTGCCTTCAAGGCTGGGGAGGGGGGCAGCAGTTCTTTGGGCTAACCCTAGGCTGACCCTAGGCTGTCCATGAGAGAGAGGGAGGGCACAGCCACCAGCTGGCTGCAGCTCCACTCCTGGGTCAGCTCCACTCCTGACCCACGGACAGAAGCAGTGAAAAGCCAGCGGCTGCTTCATCTCCCCTCTCCTGGGATCCGGCATGTGAGCGAGCTGCGGAGGCAGTTTCCTTGTGCAATGACCCAATACCACCAGCTGGTTGCAGCTCTATTCCTGGGTCAGGCCTGAACCTCGACCTCTCCAGCCATCAAGACCCGAGGCTTCCTGCAGCAAGAGAGTCAGAGAAAGGTGTGACATCATACCAGACTGATGCATTTTAGTTCCAACATAGCGCTATATTCCCCCTTGGGGGTCTGGGCTGTGTCTGCATTCACTTTTCATCCTACCTTTTACCAGACCAATCAGTTCGTGCTGGGATAAAGGCATTAAGCAGAGGTTCCCTGTTGATCATGGTGAGATACATGCCATAGCCATATGCTGAAGTATTAAATTAGTATCTTTCAGGGACTGGATAATCTAGCTTTTTGCTTACTTGGCAGCGCATCCTGCAGATCATCAAGATGTTACAGAAGCAGGAAATTGTCAGAAGAGTTTATTGTAAAATGTGTGCAAAACTCTAAGGAATAGAGGAGTTTATTGAAGTTGGGCAGGCATCGCCAGCTACCTTGACAGTCCATTGCAGAGAAGGAGAGGTAAGCAAGGATTTAGCAAGGTTGGGGGGGTCATCACACACACACACACACACACACACACACACACACACACCAGCTATGCAGGGTTTTCAGCAGGGGACATTCCCAACTCAACCTGAAGATGTCAGAGACTGAACTTGGGGCCTTCTGCATGTAAAGCAGATGATCTGCCACTGAGCTACACTCCTTCCTCTAAGGAGCTAAGCAAAAATCCAGCAACATAAATAACTTAGCCATTTTAGAGGTAACTATTGGGTTGTCTAGGCAAGGTGAACCAGGGTGTTGGAGCTGAGCCCTGAGTGATGCCCTGGGTAAAGAGGGCACTGCTGACTGAATGATGTGGAAATGTGGTGAGCTGAGCTTAAGACAGGATAAAGGAGCAAATGAAATTGACAGAGTCACCCATCCCTGTCAGGCTTATGCTGGTTGGTGCTGCTGCTCTGGAACTTAAAGGAGCATCATAACTCGTGAAAACCATTGAACCGAAATCCCACGTGAAAGATTTCTGCTTCTATCCCTCACAACTCCTGACACTGGGATGGCAAAGTCCCCCCTTTCCCTCCACTCGGCAGGCTTCTGTAACTCACCACAAGGAGCACAAATGCACAGAGCCGTCTGTTTCCATTGCCAGAAGTTCACAGTATAGTGAACTTGCTAAGACTTCTTATCTGGGCACTAGTAAATGCATGTTGTGAATGTTCCTATGTTGTATTTCAATCATCTTCTTCAGATGCATGACTGCCTTGACCAGGGATGGGAGACCTGTGTCTCTGCAGATACTATTGGGCACCAACTCCCATCACCCTTGACCATGGGCAGTGCTGGCTGGGCTGTTGGGAGTTGGGATCAAACAACACCTGAAGGGTCATCCCCATCTCTTGCTTTGGTCAACAGATCACTGTGTATGCAGCTGCAATCACCCCATTTGAGAGAGCATATCCTTTTGTGAAAAATAGTGTGCAGGCAAGGCTGCTTTCTCTGTTGAGTCTGTTATAGCTGGAGAAATGCCATCAGTGCATAGAAATGATGGAGTGATGGGGGTGATTCTCAGTGTCTAGATTCAGTTGCCAAGTAGGGAGAATGCTGTTGAACTCAGGTCCTCCCTTTGAGCACCCTATAGGCATCTGGTGGGTCACTGTAAGAACAGGATACTGGATTATATAGACCTTGGACTTGCTCCAACAGGGATCTTCTTATGATCCCTTCCAGTCCTTTTGGGACATTCAGAGATTTCTGTATGTTTGTTGTAAATTTTTAATCTGTATCTACTGGTATCTATCCTAGTGGATTCACTCATTACATCGAATGACATGCCTAGCTGTAGCTCTTATTTAAGTCTTTGGGGAATTTACATCACATATTGACAGTTTACAAACCGGGAACAGATAAAATGGGAGTCAACATATTACAAATTCATAAACTTTAAATTAAAAATTAATTGCTCTTAAAGTTCAGTAGAATCATTCAATTTTTGGCTGATGCTCTCAAGGGGTCTAAAATACAATTTCAAATATTTATCAAAAGGCCTGAATTTTCAAATCCAGCACTTGCCAGACTGGATTTTGATAAGTTCTAAAAGGCACAATTTATGTTAGCCCCACTTTAAACCTAATTATTTTCCACAAGCTTCCAGAGCTGACTCTGGAGGGGCTATCTATTTTGGTAATAGGATTTAGTCATCCCCTTGATAGAGTAATTTCTTTCTTTTTAAGAAGTGTCTCAAAAGAACTAATAGCCAAAGAAGAAGAAGTGCAGCTCAAACACTTTCCAGCCATTGCTATATGAAGATGTATCATTGCAGTTCAAATGACTTCAATTTCCTAATCGTAACTAACCCAAAGTAGAGGGCATGACCTCTCCTTCCACAAAGGAGGGTGCGACGCCACTGTAGGAGTGTAAATCATGGACAGTTGCGTTGTGGTTCAAAGCAACTAGGGTGAATGCTCAAAGCTAGCCTAGACTGTGATGAGCCTTGGCAGATCCTGTCCCCTGTTCTCAATTATGAGACAGTTGCATTCAGAGTGATAAATGCGTGCTTTCATAGGAGACCGGCTTCATACTATGAAGTAAAACCCATCCACTCACTCTCCCCTAGGGGGACATTTCCTAAGTCCTCTTCATGACCCCGTTGCTTTGCGGCAGCTTGTTACGGAAAGCAGACAAGTGACTGTTCAGAGAGTGACAGAGCTGGCAAGGGCATGAATGAGCAGAAACTTAGTTCATGGAAGTTCTAAACAGCCCCATTTGGAGGATGTGTGTGGAAAAGTGAGGAAAAGCAGCACTGAGTTGGAAACCCATTTGCTAACTATGGGTTGGGTCCAAAAGAACCACAGACAGAATGACCACTGGCCCTATTCAAGCGAATGCATGTGCAATCAATGCACAATAAGATATACAGCACTACAGTACATAGAATGTGGAGATCAGAAGCCACTGTGGAGGTATATGTCACCTTCCTGCTCTGCCCATCTGCCAGTAGGACGATACAAAGGCAGTAGCTAGAGAGAGGTATAATTTTAGGTAGAGACATATCCTGTTCCAATTCCATTTACTGATCCAGATCTGATTCCCCACAATTTTCTAGTTTGTTATTCTCTTCTCCTCATTAAAATAATAATAATAACTACCATGTTGCTACTTGAACCGACAAGTCACAGTCTAATCTAAGAAGAGGGAGTCAAAATATTATGGCAGGAATTGCGAATCAAGGACTGTTACGTGACTGTTGTTTATACTTGGTTGTCAAAATAGGGGCACTGTTCTCTAAATCCTCAGTGAGAAAGGTAATGGCCTTTAGATATGAGAGGATAGGGTTCAAATTCCTGTTCAATCAATAGCCTTGAGCCTCACCTGATCATCTGCAAAATGGAAAGTAAAACCTTATTTCCTGGGAAGTTGTAGAATGGGAGCGAAATCACAGTTGTTGTCATGAGCTCCTTACTTTAAGGTTGCAGGAGAATTTCATTTGGTCTGCATTTTTAAGCACACAATCCTAATTTACACTTCTCAGACTAATGCATGGATCAGAATTTAATTAGCCCTCTGATTTTACACCTTTCTGAATTTTGAAATACAGTTGTTGGCTCAAAAATGTGTTAGAATACATTTGTGAGGGTGATTCATGCACAACTCATTGGTAGCCTTGTGATTGGACTGTGATGGGCTCTACATGGGGCTTCCCTTGGGATTGGTCTGGAAGCTGCAGCTAGTGTAGAATGCTGCAGGCAGGAGCGCTCCAGTTGGAGAACAGCCTTTACCAAAGGTGTCATGGGCTTTGAAGACACTCAAACTCAGGATGCAAGGGAAACATGCCAAGAGGAAGGCACGCTTGGCAAATCCACACCGTAATCAACTCCTGCCCGGAAACCAATGTCCCCACTGTGGAAGGACGTGTGGGTCCAGAATTGGCCTCCACAGACACTTACGGACTCATTGTTAATACCGTGTTTACAGTATGGAAGACAAATACATAAACTGCGCTTAGAAATGTATATATTGAAATAAAATAGATGTTTACTTATTTTCCAGAATTTGGGACTTTTCAGTTTAGAGAAAAGGTGAGCAAAGGTGAGCAAAGGTGGCATGATGGACCTTCATGAAATTTTTGCATAGCATGGAGGAAGTGGATAGAGAAAAGTTTTCACCCCTCTCTCATAATGCTAGAACTTATAGACATCCAATAAACCTAAATGTTGGACAATTTCAGACAGCTAAAAGAAAGTCCTTCTTCATGCAGCACAAACGATGGCGTTCACTCCAGGAGATAGTGATGGCCACCAACGTGGATGGCTTGAGAAGAGCGTTAGATAAATTCGTGGACAACAAGCCCAGCAATACCTACTAGCCATGATGGCTGTGCTCTGCCTCCACAGTCAGAGGCAGTAATGCTTCTGAATGCCAGTTGCCGGAAGCCACAGAAGGGGAGAGTGCTCTTGCGCATGGGTCCTGCTTATGGGTTTCCAATAGGCATTTGATTGGCCGCTGCAAGAACAGGAAGCTGGACCAGATGGGCCATTTGGCCTGATGCAGGAAGAACCATAAATAAACTGGTTTCTCAATCTCAAACTAGTGGTTGCATTTTCTCCCCTTCCAGATGTTCCGGCAGCATTACCATATATGGTGTTGGGGAAAGAAATGACAGCTGTCAGGAGGAGTTCTGGGTGGCGATGGCCCATTTATCACCCCGCCTCCATTTTTTCTCCCATGTAGGGAAGGGGGGTGCCATTTGGGGGGTCCACCTCAGGTGCCAAAATGTCTTGGGCCACCCTTCCTACCAGCTTGGAGAAGGGCTGTAGCCCAGTGGTGAATCCAAGGCTTCTGTGTGATGATTCTTGCCTCTCAGCATTTCCCAAACAAAACATCAGGTTAATGGTTGTTATAACTGAATCCATTATGTTCCATGCTCCATGTTTTTGATATACAAGTGCATGGTATGTAGAGTTATTATTTTGTTTTTTGTATGTGAGTTATGTTACTTGTCCTTGTGTAAAACTATATCATATTATGTTCGTTTATATAATCCAGAGTATGCACGGCTGATGAAGCCCAGTTGGGCAAAACAAGGAATTATCCTGGAATCCTTGTCTTATTTTCTGCATGTGCCATTCTTCTAAGTCTTTCGTCTGAAACCTGCATACAAGGAACGCCAGAATTCTTTAAAGCATCTTCATGTGGAACATTACAAGATTGATATAAGACTTCCGCATCGTGGATATTGCTAACATAAGAACTAAATAGATTGTAGCTCCTGGTCAATTTGCTGGACTCTAATTTCTTATAATATGTTTTGTTTATATGATAAGTCGGTTTACAGAACCACATATTTTGATATGATATGTTGAATCATATTTTAAAAAGAATTTACCGGTATATAGTTACATACAGCCTGTCATGTTGTGTGTGTTGTTTAGTTTTGCATTTACATGACAAAGTGTTTGGTGGTGTTTTGATCTCAGCATTTACCAGCTAGAGTAGTTGCTTCACTTGGCCTAATGGTAGGTCCAGTCCTGTTCTTGCCATCTTACTTCTTTTAAATTAGCACTCACAGCTGCAGTATGGACTGATTTGAACCAGGGCCCTGAAACCACTCCTGAAACTGCTATTTGCCTGAGAGTTATCTGTATCTACTTCGGGGGAAGCTGGTCGTCTTTGAGGTCACCCAACATCTGCTTTGCATGCTGAAGGTCCCAGGTTCAATCCTTGGCATCTCCAAATAGGAATGAGATGGACTCTATCCTCAAATCTTGGAGAGCTGCCATGAGTTAGTGTGTGCAATGCTGAGCTAGCTGGGTCAATGGGTCTGACTTTGCATAAGGCAGCATCCTACATTCTTGTGTTTGGAGAAGAGGAGGAGGAGGAGGAGGAGGAGGAGGAGGAGTTTGGATTTGATATCCCGCTTTATCACTACCCTAAGGAGTCTCAAAGCGGCTAACATTCTCCTTTCCCTCCCCCTCCTCAACAAACACTCTGTGAGGTGAGTGGGGCTGAGAGACTTCAAAGAAGTGTGACTAGCCCAAGGTCACCCAGCAGCTGCATGTGGAGGAGTGGAGACACGAACCCGGTTCCCCAGATTACGAGTCTACCGCTCTTAACCACTACACCACACTGGCTCAGGAGACTTAAAGAGCGATCAGAAACAAGGCGCTGGAGCACATCTGGGGGATCAAATCCCGTTGATCACCATAATTTTTTATGGCCTTCAGGCACATGAATCCATTTATTGAGCAGTGGTAGAATGCGGCAGTCAATCGGTAAGAACGGTAAGCACTGGAATTAACCGGGATGGAGACGTCTCTCCATTGTGTATGCTAGAAATAATAGAGCTAGAATGAATGGTTATTCTCAGGTACTTGGACAATGATTAATGTTGGTTCAAAACAGATGCTGCAAATAAAGGATGTTTGCAACCCTTCCTGATTTATAGTGGCAACCAAGGGACAAAGAGGAAAAAGAGCCCTAAAAAAAAGGAGTGACAACATGTTATCTGAACATCTGTATGCCGGGGGGATGGTTGCTTCCCTGCCTTATAAATCACAATGGAAGGAACAGGATTTGCTATATCCAGTGTGCTTGCTTGCTGTTTTATTGAACCTTAGAGTGAAATGAGGCATAAATTAGGGGAGGGGGTAGCAGAGGATCCTGCTCCATGGGAGAGATTTAATTGTCTGTGTCTTGCAGAAAAGAAAAACAAGCTGGTGGCATTCTTAGCCATAGAATGATCCTACAAATGTTATTAGGGTTTTCAAACTGGGAATGATGCAAAGCGAGTTTATGAATCTGTGCTACCTATCAGATCTGCACTACTGCTGACTCCTGCTGACTCCTGACAAAGCACTTAAAAGAAATGCAGTAGGCTTCTTCACACAGGATGCTGAGCCTTGGTAGAAGCTGACTACACATGTGCAAGTGTTGTGTGTAATATGTAGGATCAGGCATGAGAGGATGGCATGCCTGCATTTGGGCACCCTTTTTTTGTCCATTTGAAGAATCACTAAGAGCTTACCCACACTTCCTGTTTTCCCACTGCTTTCCCCCAGGAAAAAACGTTCTTTAACACTCAGTTGGAGCAAATGGCAATCAAGTTTTTCATGGATTGCTGTTTGTTCCAATTTGGAGCTAAGGAATGGTTTTTCCCTGGGAAAGGAGCAGGGCAAGGGGGAAACGACTTGGACCTGTGCTTTCAAGACACAGGACAAGTGGAAATGTGAACAAGCCCTAATCAAACATTTATATTAACATTTTTTTGACCTCTGATCACTGTTAGCCCATCAGAATGTTCAACTTCTCTCTGTCAATTGAAGTCTAGTTCTACACAAACAGGTTCTGGGCTCTACCACTTCAGACTGCAAGTGGATACTCCCATGAAGGGTCCTCAAAAAGAAAGAAAGAAAGAAAGAAAGAAAGAGAATCCTTGCATCTAGAAAAGTAGCATGTCAAGAAGAATGGCTGGCCTTTTCAATGGCATGCTTGGTTTCTGAGTGGATTGCATGGGTTTGTAAAAAGGAGCACAGCTCAAAGGAGACTGAGGTGGGAAATAACATTGTTTTCTTAGAAAACAAAACCCAAACGAAAACAAAACACATGCATTTAGAAAGGTAGCATATTAGGGAGAAGGTAATGTTTCTCCATGAAGGGAACATTCAATCAAGAAAACTTTCCTCTGCCATCTAAAATGGTGTAGACAGGGCACAACTTTACCACCTTGGTGAGAATAAGGCACATTTGATCGTTTTTCTTTAAGGTAAAGCCTGATCTATAACATCCCTTTTTTTGCTGAGATGTTATTCTGTGACAGCCCAAGACTCTAATTGCCCTGTCATTTTCTAATGTAAATCCATAATAAAAGCCTTTATAACCTTATAAAAAAGGACTCCCCTTTCATGTAACCTGTGTTCTAACCTTCCATCAAGTCGACTTTTATTGCTGACCAATATTTCTCCCTGACTTGCCTCTGATCTCTCTTCCCCCACGTTGCTGAGGGGGGAGGGGGAAGGAGTCAATTGCAAATTTCATCAGTACATCAGTCTCCACTGCAGTCATATTTTCAAATGGATTTTGCATCATAAAAAAACCTTAATTGGCTCTTTTCTCCCTGATCAATGCTACTGCTGCCCCCCCAGCCCCAGCCCTAAAACATCAAACTGCATGCATGATTTATTGCTTGAAGAAAGGTCATTGGAACAGTACCATGCGGACAGACTTACCTTCTCCAATGACCTCTATGGAGCTAGATCTTATGTTCCTTTTGGTCGCAGTGACATAATTAAACACTTACGAGTGAATGAGTGATATCTCCTGCGATCAGTATAATGGAATTGGGTGGGTCTGTGCGCGAGCCATCTAGGGTCGTAGTTGGGGCCTGCAGCTTGGGCATTCTTCTGGACTTCGCTCTGCTTTATGATGCTCAGGTGAACATATGAAGATGCCTTCTGTTGAATCATACCACTAACTGGAAAGATCTACAACTTCACATAACATCCAAATGCCTGGGGAGCTCGCAAATAATTCACACATTCCCAGCCACCACTTCTTGATTAGGTGGGAACTGCTTGCTCTCCTTCACCCTGGAAAGATACCCTGCCTGGATAGCTCAGGTGGCTAGAGCGTGGTGCTGATAATGCCAAGGTTGCAGGTTTGATCCCTATACGGGACAACTGCAAATTCATGCATTGCAGAGGCTTGGACTAGAATCAGGGGAGGCCAACTTCCAAGAGACTGTGATCTACTCACATAATTAAAAACTGGCAGTGATCTACCCCCATTTTTTAGGGTTTCAGGTCAAAGTTGTTGAGCTTTTTTGGGGAAAGGAAAGGCCCCATTTTTAGGGGTTTCGGGAACCATAAATTGCTTAGCTTTTGTGGGGGGGGCGGCCCAATGTTTTTGCATTATTTGGGGGTCAAAGAGAACAGCAACTCACCGAAGGATCGCTGGGGGGGGGCAGCCTTAGTTTGTAAACTCCGTCTTCCATTCTCCAACAATGGAGGGCAGGGCGGGGTGTGGGGGGCATGGCCAGAAGGGGCAGCGATTAACCAAAACCTCACAAGGATCGACAAGTAGATCGCGATCTACCTGTTGGACATCCCTGGACTAGATGATCTGAAGGGTCCCTTCCAACTCCATAAATCTATAATTCTATGATTTTGTGCCCTCCTGTGTTTTTGAGAGCTCCTCAGCCAAATCAGGCACAGGGTCCTCCCCAGTAGTTGGAATAATGCTAGAAAGAGGGGTATCATGGGCACATCTGATCTGGCTCTGAGATGCTCTGAGTAGAACACCCCTAGCAAGAGGCTGGCAAACTGGGAAGAACTGTCATATCTGAGTTGAAAGTGGCAAGTGCTGCCACCGAGGGAGGGAGAACTAAAACTTGAGCAGAAGCAGAGCTAATTACAATAATGTTGCTGCTGCTGCTGCTGTTTTGCCTTCATGGGCTTTAATTTTGCTGCTGCAATTCCTTCCTGACATGAGAATGTGAATTTCTTCTACACCTTTCCATTTAAGTGCAGGCAAAGAAGTCGTGTGAACAATAGCCGATCGTTAGTCGATCGTTAGCAGGAAAAGAATGCTGGAAAACTGCCTACCCCCCCCCCAAGAGCTAAACACTAACGGTTTGAAAAGCTTGAGCAAAATCCTAGAAGGGGAGGGTTTTTGAGACTACTGTAACTGGACTCAGGAAAGCAAAGGACAATACGGAGTCTAAAGAGGTTGTAGATAAGGAAACAAACAACAAAATAGGCCTCCAAAAATGAATGGGGAAACAAAAGAGTGGGGGATGGAGCACTGAAGAGAAAATAATAATGATGAGGTTAAACACAGAGAGCAGGAACAGAAAATCTATGAAGACTCCACTTATTTTGCTGATACATAACACTGGTTGAGTGGTGGTGAACTGCCGAGAGACTTCTCCAAGTCACCAACAGGAACCCTGTAGTTCGGATTTTGATTTCTTTGTTAAGAATCCAGGGTGGTTAACAAAAACACCAACCAAACCAAACCATTAAAACCATTCCGTTTTAAAAATCACATGTCAGTGTTCACCCTCAGTGCTATTGTGCTGTTTGCTTACAGGGGCATTGCTTCCAGCTCCCTGAATATTTTGATTGCCTCCCCCCCCCCTAAAGTGGAACTTCTAGATTCAGAAGCAGTATGTCACTGAAATGCCACTGTCTTCCTGTGCCTCTGGGAACCATCTGGGTGCCCTTCACAGGAAATTTTGTGGGTGCTCTGGCACCCAGGGCCCCAGGGTGTTGGTACCTATGGGTGTGATGCACTAGATCAAGGACAGCCAACACTGTGTTCTCCAAATGCTGCTGGACTTCAAATCCCATCAGCCCCAGCCAGCATTGCCAACCAATGCTCTGGGATAAGAATGTACAGATCTGTCAGTTTGGGTTTCACATTACTTCATTCTTAAGTTCAGTTCTTCACATTTCAGTATCAGTTTAAAATAATAAAAAAGTTTTTATGAAAATTCATCAGCATCGTTGTGCAAACTTCTACTATTTACATTTTTTCTATGCCATTATGCCTAATGTACTTACATTTGCAAAGTAATTGACCCCAACAGAGTGCAATTTTGCACACTATTTTCATCAATATATGCATTTTATGCACATTATACCCTAGTATGTGCATATCATTTTTCCGTATTGCAAAATTCGGAAAAATGCAAATTTCAAGGAATGGTTGTCTTTCAGTTCACACATTGTTTTGAAGCTTCAAATTAGGTACGTTTGCCTTTAAATGAGAACTAGATTGATGTTCTCCTAGTCAGTGATGATGGGAGTTGTAATCCAGCAACGTTTAGAGGACACCATGTTGACCAAGTCTGGTTTGACCCAACAGGACTCTTCCGCTGCTCTCACCACTCAGATTGAAGGAGCACGCTCAGCCTCTAATTTTGTGTACCCAAGGAGAGTGAATGTGTTGGAAGGAATAACTAATCTGTGCTAAATGATATTGAGTATGTCCTCTCATTGAAAGCTGCTTAGCACCTGGGATCTAGATGTTTGCACTTCCCTGATCTTTATTTAGTGGTGGAGGTGGGGGGGGGGAGCGTGTCCTCATGAATAATGCATTTCAAGGTGATAAGTGGGAATGTAAATTCAGAGCCACGGAATTATCTATCATGACACATCTTCCTGTTTAGCTACATTAATGTACACCCTTATCTCGTAAATGACTTTATATCTTCCTTACATCAGCACTTTACCTTTTGAAGTGTTGAAAAGGCTGTGTTATGTGGATGATGAGAAATTCAAGGAAGTGATTGACTGATGCAGCTTCCCAACACTGATTTTTTATATATATTTTTGCTGAGCTCTCCCTTTGACTGCCTGTCTCTCTCTCTCCCCCCACCCGGTGTGTTTAATAAATGACTGTTTACTGAAATCAAAGGCGTTGGAGCTTCTATTCTCAGTGATGAATGCGAGGTAAAGAGCTTTTCATATCCGGTGAAAACGTCAGGGACTCACCAGGATGCTAAATTGCCCTCCTGCAGCTGGCTCATGTATGGATGGTTGTTTTGAGGTTCAAAAGAATTCTGAGGTTACCACGGAGAAATGCAACATTTCCAAACAGAAAACCCACCAAGTTTAGATAATTGTAGGTACAATCCAGATCTATTTTGTAGGATTATGATACTTTTAATGTAGTAAATATAAGATAACTGCTTCAATATAATATGCTATTTAAAAAATGTACCCCCATCCTTTTTGACCTGGGCAAGGGTGTTTGCCTGTGGACTGAGTGGAGTTTTTTCTCCACCCTGCTGGCCTCCAGAATGATGCCAATGTCACTCCATTGGCACTGAGCACCTCTTCCATGTAATGAAGATATGGATGGAAGGAAGCAGGGCCGGCCTGCCCATTAGGCAAGGTGAGGTGACAATCTTGAGTGGCAGAAGCCCATGAGGCAGTGCTCCTTTTGGCACCCCAACCACCCCTTTGCTTCCACTGCCAGCAGTGAAGCCTGTCCAGTTCATGGAGAAATCTCACTGAAATTGCACACAATGTTGTGGAGCTCTTGTGATATCTCATGGGGCTCTGCATGATATCTTGCTGTCACCAGCACCCATTTCTCCAATGGCTGGGGCGGGGTGCTGTCCCACCCCCACCCCAGCCTCCAGAGAAGAGAGAAGCACAATCTGCTTCTGGATTCTGGAAAGATCTCAAAAGAACATGGGAGCTGCTGCTGCTTCTCCCATGGCATGGAGGGTGGAGCCCCACCACCAAAATCCAAAATCAACACCAAAATCTGAAGCTGCACAAGCCTGGTAAGCAAGGCCTCAGTGGGGCAGCCCCGACAGAGGGCATCTTGCCCTCTGGCCTCAGGTGCCGAAGTGGAATGGGGTGCTGTGGGGTCAAAGAGCAAGAAGAAGTTGGCTCTGGGACCAGATAGGGTGGGGTTGAACTCATCCCAAATCAACTGGATATGATGCCACCAAGCCCTAGCTGGGCTTGAACATGGTGCCAGCTTTAGGCTGGTACAGCATCTTAGCTGCTCACCTTCAAGTTGCTGTGTGCAGCAAGACTGCAGGTGTGGTGTGGCTTCTACTCTCTATAAAGCCTCATGGGACAGGCAGAGGGATTTGGGACTGATGGGAGTGCATCCTCTGCTAAACCAGTCCCAGGGACTTGAACTTCGTGGATTCTGATATGAAATGAGGATCAGAACTTATTAATCTAATAGCTTTTGCACTTCCTGACTGTACCAACATAGTCCCCTGCTCAAAAATATATCAAAACACTTTTGAAAGTGTGTGAGAGAAAAACACACATTTAGAAATGCATATTTGAAGATGAAATCTCTTCTAATAAATGCATGTTTAAATGCATATTTAAAATACATTTAGAAACACATTTCTAGTCCCAGTACATAAAAGACATGCTTACTTTAATGTGTCCTGAATCTTCCAGCATCCAACTTATGAAGACCTTATGAAGAATTAGAACCATAGATACACAGTATTGCAGAGTTTGAAGGGATCTCAAGGGTCAGCAGTCCTTTGCCTTGCAGGAATCTCAACTAAAGCATCCAGGACAGGTTGCTATCCACCCTCTGCTTAGAAGCCTCCAATGAAGGAGAATGTGTCACCTTCTGAGGAAGCCCATTCCACTTGCAAACAGCTCTTACTGCCTGAAAGTTCTTCCTAATGTTTAGTCGAGATCTCCTTTCTTGTCACTTGATACCATTGCTTGGGGTCCTACCCTGTGTAGTAGCAGAAAACAAGCTTGCTCCATCATCCATGGGACAGCCCTCCTGATATTTGAAGATGTCTATCATATCACTTATCAGTCTTCACTTCTCCAGGCTAAGCATTACCCTTAACACTTGGCTTCCAGGCCCTTTATTATCTTGGTCACCCTCCTCTACACATGTCCCAGCTTGTCAGTTTTTTTAAAATTGTGACTTCCTAAACTGGATACAGTATTCCAGGTGTGGTCTGACCACAGCAGAATAGAGCACAAGATGTTTCAGACATCCCTGTGGTGATGGTTGTGGGGAAGGAGAGACCACCAGGGGAGCTGGACGGTGGCAGTTCCTCAAGCTTCTTGCTTCTCCAAGTCCCCTCAGGTTCCAGCAATATATTCCACATCACTTTATTTTTGCCTTCATTTTCTTGTTTATGTTTCTTGATTGGTAGGCATGCTCAGAAAGTATCACTATCTTATTTAACCCTTTACCAAATTTTCAACTGAAGCAACATTTCAGCATTAGCCCTCTGTTGGAGTTAGGCAGAGCAAGAAGCAAGTTCAGCTGTCCTGATCTGCTAGCCAATATTTATTTATTTAAAATATTGATGTAGCCATCAAACCTTCTTCATAACCATCTTGGAGCAAGGTACTGTCAGATTTAATTTAAAGCACACCAGGAATGCATTAAATTGAGAGTGCAGCTAAAACAGTAAATACGATCAGCTTTATCAAGTTGAAGACTTAGCTACTTCCTCGATGAACCCCGGCTGACAGTTATAACCCACAATTGCCCAGGAAACCTCCACATTTTAAGTTGGTGCTTGGAAGAGGCTGTACCAACAATCTCAGGTTCAATCGTTTATTTCTTTAATTAAGAATTTATTTAGAGCAAAGCAATAACGATTTCATAGTTTGGTGGTTCAAAAACAGTAACAGTACTAATTTGTCTCACTTCTCCAAGTGTAACATTAATAACAACAACAATAATAATAATTTATTTCCCCCCCCCCATTGCTTGCTCCTTTTCAAACTGTTGATATAGGAACAAGACTTAGCAAGTAATTATAGGCAGATATATAGCAATACAATTCAGACCTGCAGTATAATAGCCTCATAAAATTGCCCAAGGTTTAGATATACATGGACCCATTTCTCAAACTGCAAATGCTTTTTTCTTTTTTTTAAGAGCTATAACTTCACAAGAGTTCATGAATTTCTGGGATTCATAGCTCTTTACTAGCCTGAGAAAAGAGCAAGAAAGATATATCAGTTTCGCATAGGGGAACGTAAAAGGAGAGGTGCAGCATAAATCTATTGTGTCAGGATTTTCGAAAGCTACTGGTACAAAAGCTGGAGTCTAAAGACCCGACACTCCCTATATGTATCATTTCTTAAAAGATGAATCTGTGCTGCTTTCTGCACTGTGCCTTTGAGGGTGTGGTGAGAAACATCTATTGATCAGAGGCCTATGTTGCTAATTTGGCTGCTTGTCTTATCTCCCAATGCAACCTAGAAGTTCTGCAGTTAAACTTCGACAGTGGATGAAGTTCCCATTGTGATGCTGGCTGAGCTGCCTCTTAGTGTATCAGCAACTTTACTTGTGGAAGACGCCTGTGCGTGAATTTGTTTTATGTGTGTAGATCAGTGCATGCTGACCAATGCACAATCTTCGCAGTAAGGCTCTGTTCCGATGGCATGAGTAGTCACGATGACTGGTAGATTCTTATCTGCTGCAGCCTTCATCTGCCTTCACAGCCGTTTTAACATACCACTTGTTTTCATCCGCCTGTTCTGCTGCTGAAGACTTCTTGGATCAGTCTTTGTCTAGCTCCTTCCCTTTGACCTTACTGCCTTGGGTGACCGTGCAGGGCGTAAGAGATTCCCAACAGCTTTGCTCTCAAGGCTCTTAGGAACGTGCAAGCCCACTCACCACGGCAAGGTGATGATCTCTATTCCAAACTTAAAAATGGAAAGCGTAATGCTGGTGGTCAACAAAAGAGGTTTAAAGACTTTCTCCAGGCAATTTTTTAAAAAAATGTAGTATAAACACCAACAATTGGGAAACACTTGCTTGCGAGCGCTCCAATTGGAGAACAGCCTTTACCAAAGGTGTCATGGGCTTCAAAGACACTCAAACTCAGGACGCAAGGGAGAAACATGCTAAGAGGAAGGCATGCTTGGCAAATCCACACCGTGATCAACTCCCGCCCGGAAACCAATGTCCCCACTGTGGAAGGACATGTGGGTCCAGAATTGGCCCCCACAGTCACATACGGACTCATTGTTAAAACTGTGTTTATGGAAGACCATCTTTCTCGGCTACGAGTGATTGCCAAAGAAGAAGAGCTTTACTTCCACTCTGCTGGGCAGGGGCTTGGCTCATTTTGCAATTGCGGCTGAATGGGCTCTAGATCCAAGTTAACAGACACCGGCATAACTCACACCAGTTCCCTGTGCTCAGGGCACTTAGCTTGCTCCAGCACTAACCTCGATACAGCCATCTTTACTGTCACATCTAGATTTCCCTGCCAAATATTTAATCAATGCACACAGGCTCAGGAGCTCATCTTTGGAGCACCGCATAAAAATACAGCCATACCTCGGAAGTCAAACAGAATCCATTCCGGAAGTCCGTTTGACTTCCAAAACGTTTGGAAACCAATCGGCCAATCGGAAGCCGTGGAAGCCCCGTCGGACACTTGGCTTCCAAAAATAGTTCGCAAACCAGAACACTCACTTCCAGGTTTGTGGAGTTCAGGAGCCAAAATGTTTGAGAACATTTCTCCTGATATACGTATTTTTAATGCAATTTTGTCAAATATAAACAATTTTTGTGCTCCATTTTGCCTAGTAATATTCAGGTGTGTGTTATTTTCACTGACATGCATTTTTGTCACACTTTGCCCTAATAGTTAATAAATCCCAATTTAAGAAATGATCATGGAAATTATTAGCTGTGGGGAGTATAGGGTTGTTTTTTTTAAATGTCTTTGATGCTTTTAAATCCGAGATATCTATGCATCTTTACTTGCTGGGTTTTTTGTCCTCTTATTTTCTATTTCTGTAGTTTCTGGGAATTAGAGAAGATCAGAATTTTTGTCTTCTCTTAATTTATAGAGAGTTTTTTTAAAATTTTGCAGTAAGAAACCAAGGAGAGTAAAATACGATTCAAACCTATCCTCGTCAGTGATAATAGGGTCGCATCGCATCATCTGCATACAGTAAAAGTGGGGCTGGGTTTTGGTTGATTTTGGGACATGCAATTCTATTTTTTTTTTGGATGTGATCTGCAAGATCTGATAAAAATAAATTAAAGAGAAAAGGGGCAATAATACACCCTTTTGTGTTAGGGATATCAGAGGAGAGGTGACCTTTGATATTGATTTGGGAGATGTTAAAAGAATATAAATTCTGTATTAAGATCAACAAGAGCAATATATTTATTGCAATATCCAAAATAGAGTAAGGGATATTGAAAAGCAAAACATTGAGTCAGCTGTAAATAAAATCTGCTCCCCCAAGTTCTATGGTTTAAATACAAATGATAACAGGATCACTTATATCTCAAAGGTCACAATTCCAAGCCAATCCAGGGCATTTATGTTAGCCTAGCTGAACGTTTTCCCCCTCAGCTTTTGTTAAGGGCAGATACTTAAACATCCCTAGAAATGATAGACATTGTGGATGTTATTTGAATGTGCCGGACATTGTAGAACATATTATTTTCTACTGTACACTGTACAACCAGCTACGTAAACACGTGTTACCCCCCTTTTGGGGTAGTTTAACATCATGGCACAATGAAAAAATATCAGATTCTACCTCTCTGATATTAACCCGGAGGTAACTGCCAGGGTGGCTGAGTGTCTTTCAGTAGTATCTCTTAGAGTTGTGAATGGTACAATTTAGCAGGAAGGCACTCCAATGAAAATCTCTGTTACTATATATCTTATATGGCTGTTTATTTGTATATATTTTTTTGTATATGGATGTTTTAAGATGGTCTCTGTCTGTAATACCAAATAAGGGTTTGGAGAAAGAAAAGAAAGAAAGAAAGCTTTTAAATCCTGTTAAATGGATTGTTTTCCTGCTTTCCTCTTTGCCTCACGGCTGAAAGGGTATGATAGAAATGTGAAGAAGAAGAAGAAGAAGAAAACATGGTTTGATTGGACAAACACATCACAAAAATCGTAGAACTGCCATTTTTTAAGAAATGCTGCATTTTGGTTTGTGTAGATAACATTTTAAGAGGGGATTCCTAATGTACCAGTTCCTCTTTAGGAACAAAACCATGTGTCTTGGAACTCTTATCATCTAGGGAGCAATTCAGGTGAGGAGAGTTTCAGAAGCACCCCCAATGAGAGTATTAGAGAAAGGAAAGCAGAAGCAATAAATAGTGAGTGACGGGCTCAGTGATAAAAAATCTAGCAGGGGAAGGAGTGAAGGCAGACAGGGAAGAGCAGAGATGGAGGAAAGAAAACAGCATGAGGGAAAATGTATTGTTATCTCTTTCCAGTGAGGAGCTAACCCTTCCTCTATCCCTCACCTCCCAGCTTCTTCGATGGATAGAAGCAGCTGGCACTGGATTAAGACCTTTGGAGGCCCTAAACACTGAAGAGATTATGGTGTGTGTTTGCCCCCCATATCTGATTCAAAATAAAAAAAAAACAATACTAAACTGTAAAATAGAAAGTTACTTTTTTGAAAGGACACAAAACTTGCAAGTATGAGGAAATGTACATGCATTTATGCCATGTGCAGCACATGAAATGAAACAATTACTTCTGCCGCCAACCCTTTTATCCTGCTTGCAAATAGCACTCCTCTCTTTCTACCCTTTATTCTGCAATGAATAAACCACACATTGGTAATTAAGTTTTAAAACGCTTTACTTAGAAAATGTTCCAAAGGTTAGATTCGTGCCTTTATCCAAGCAGCAGCCAGGAGAGCACAGACAGAATACTCTTGGACAGACAATGCAAGAAAGAGAGCTTCAAACACAGTCTAGGCTTGGTCGGTTACATGCCATGGAGAGAGAGGGGAGAGCAGGAAGGGAAAGCTTTACTTCCTCTCTCATCAGAGAATAGGGGGCATGACCTAGCTGAGTCTAGGAATCCAGCTCTATGGTCTTAACCGCTTCATGCACTACCTAGCACTAGTTACCCTGTTTCTCCTAAAATAAGACATAGCCATAAAATAAGCCATAGCAGGATTTCTATGCATTTGCGAAATATAAGCCGTTCCCCAAAAATAAGCCATACCCCGAAAATAAGCCATAGTGACGCGGCACCTCCCATTAAAACAGCCTGGGGAGGCGTGGCTATGCAGTGTACCGATGCGACACGGTTAAAATAAGACATCCCCTGAAAATAAGCCATACTGTGGTTTTTTGAGCAAAAAAAAATATAAGACGGTGTCTTATTTTAGGAGAAACACGGTATGTTTGATTGCAATATTTCATTTAAAGGCAACTTCATATACGAATCAAACATTATATTAACGACACAGCTACATCAGCCAAGCAATGGGTACTGTCTTAAACCAGATGCTTGTAGGAATAATGTTCTTAATTTGTGATGGGAACTTCATTAGTATTTGTACTGATTGCACCTGGAAGGTGAAGGTATTCTCACAGTGTGTACTGTTAAGCATTCACAGGGCAGTATTCATCGCCCCATTCTGTACTCTCACTCCAACCATATATCTGGGATACTAAGCATTATTTTTCTTCTTGTTTCTTTTCTTTTGCAGAGGGTGGTGGAGGAAGGCATAATCTGTCTCAGCAATTGGGATATGCACTCAGGCAGATGAGAACTTTTCATATCGTTATCCCCACTAAGCAGAAGGAGTGAGTAAATCTCTATTAGACACCCAACATTGCTACTTTCAGAGATCATACATCTTCAGTACTGGGTTGCCTGGGCAGAAATGAGCTGTAACATCCCCTGTAAAACTCATTGCAAGTTGACATATAAAAATAACCCAGGGTGCTCTCAGCCTTCTCGGCCTCAGTGATACAGAGGGTGCTAACAAGTGATGCTTGAAGAATTTGGTGGAATGGAATCTACAAAATGGACTCACATGATCCTGATTAATAAGGGGATTCAGATCCAATCAACCTCAGAGTCTGCACTCAAAAATCCACAAGGTACTTTTACAATATTTTCTTTTGACTTATTTATGATATTTATACCCCACCTTTCCTCCAAGAAGCTCAAGGTGGCATACATGGCCCTCTCCTGTCCCCATTTAATCCTCACAACAACCCAGTGAGGTAGGTTAGCCTGAGAGAGAGAGACAGAATGATGGGCCCAAGGTCACACAATGAGCTTCAGAGTTGAGAAGGGAGGCCTGGCCTTCCAGGTTCTAGTGCAGCACCTTAACCACTACACCACACAGGAGCTCTTGTTTAAACAGGTACTGGCGGCTGCCTCCTCAGAAAATTCAAGCAGAGGCTTTTAATTCTATCTTTTATAGGATCATATAATTATAGAGTTGGGAGGGACCTTGAGGATTATCTAGTCCAACCCCCAGCAATGCAGGAATATGCAGCTGTCCCTTAAGGGGATTGAACCTGCAACATTGTCATGATCAGCACCACGCTCTAACCAACTGCAATCCTTTTTTTAAAAAAAAAAACATTTTATTAATTTTTCAATATAAAACAGCCAATTAACATATCCATCAAACCATAATAATCCAATAAAAACAAAAACAAAAACAAAAAACAACCAAATTACAATCAAATTATTAATTATTAATTTTTCTGGGGCTCCCCATAGTCTGGACCTTGAAGCATCCCTAATAACTTCTTCCTGCTTTGTTGTTATTCTCAAATTTTCCACATTCTGAAAAAAAAATTCCCCACATTCCGATCTTGACACTTTGTAGTTCATAGTTCTCCATCCTTGGGTGTGCGATTCTCAATCATGTCAGAAATCATAAATCCTTCCATCCATCAGGTACAGCTTTATTTCTATATATTCCACTGTCTGTTTGCCTGCGCACTTTTTCCTGACTCCGTTCCATTCTTCCAGTCCAAGCTGTAGTCCAAATCTGTCATCTGAAGTCCGAATCTATCCTTTGAAATTTAATGATGCAGCAACTGTCAGGTTATTTCAATCAGGGCTGTTATCCAAGCCTTAAGATTTATTTCTTAGGCAAACTGTCTGCAATATTGCAATATAAATGAACTGTATTCCACAAATATAAATCATTGGGCAATTGATCAGCTTTTCTGGAGACCACACAGTCCCCCCCTCCAGGCCCTAGAGCAGGGGCTGCTAGACATCCATTAAGCCTTCTCTCTCACTCATAATGAAGAAATTCTGCAAACAGCTGCACTATGTGTTGTCCCAAATTATTATCTCAAATTATTATAAAGTCAGCTAACGAGTATTTCACACTTCTCTCAAAGAAGGGAGACATTCATATTATTCAGTGCTGCATCATCTACAATCGCCATCTTGCTTCTTCTTTTGTCCTTATCAAGTCTTTCAAGTCTAAGAAAAGCTGTGCAGTTAAATACTTAATTTTAAATAGAAGTCCATCTGTACTTTCCAAAAAATAATAATTGGTTCCTTAATGAGGCTTGGCATAGAAAACAATTGTAGATATCAAGAAGAAAACAAAGAATGCACCAATCTCATCCATAAATCCAAACATCATGTTGAGAATCTCTTTGTAGTCCAAGCTTAAACACCAGGGACTGTACAGTTCTGCAGGCTTTTTCCTCAATCTTCTTCGGTCCAGACTATGTCTGTTTATTGTCCAAATCTAATTATTTTATCAAACAGATATTCCCGGCTATGGGAGTGACTTCGGAGAGTGCCAGCCGTGGCGTGCTCTGGGACCCAGCACCCTGCCACTTGCATCTTGTTGCAAGTTGGCAATCTCGGGTGATCTGTGGGTCATCGAGACTGTCCTCCTCCATCCTGGGTAGTCCACCAGGGCCAATTACCCCCATATCGACCCTGAATTATCGGCACGGCTGAGGTCCAATCATATGGGAGTCAGCCATTTCCCACCATCGGAAACAGGAAGCCATTTTCTTTTAACCAACTGCAATCCTGCACAGGCAAGAGATTACCGGTACTTCCCTATGTCCCTTTATTCTTATAGTATGGCACTGGGCATTATATATATATATATATATATATATATATATATATATATATATATATATATATAGCCATATATAGCTTTGCAGAGCTTCTTGAGAGTCAGACATTCCCCCTGCCAAGAATTAAAGGGAGATTAAAGGTTTTAAAAGAGTCAATTTGCATTTCAAAAGCCAATCGGAGGCTGACATATTGGATCAAAGTCGAGATGGGCTTCTTCCTTATTGATCGTGCACCTTACACTCTCGAATCCCCCTCCTCTCTATCTCCAAACAAAGCAAGGGATCAAAAACCTAAGAGTCAACTGTGGCACTGTGAGAAAAGTTCATCGCGGTAAAGGAACATATTGCTGTAATCCCGTATGCTTAAAGCTGTTCCTCTTAAAGAGAAATTCTGTTTTATAGTATAAAATCAATCCCTCACTTTGCAGACTTGCTTCTGACCTCAAAATAAGATGCCTTCCCATTCTCTGCGTGTCAGGATTCCAGCCCTTTGTACATTTGTGTGTTTGTCCCAATTTATTTATTTATTTATTTATTTATTGGCCAATGATCAATGTCTGAATCCCCTCCCTCCCATTACTCCTTGTAACACAGTAGTAGACCACCCATCTGCCCCATGTTCAATCCCTGGCATCTCCAGTAGGCCTGGGGAGGACCCCTTTCTGGAACCCTGGAATGCCACTGCCAGTCAGTGATGGGCTGATGGGTTCATGAAGTGTGTTTATGCCAAACTTTCAGCATTTTTTTTAAAAAAATCTCCTTTAACTGAAAAGGTACCTTCAGTGATGGTGGAGCTTATGACCAAAACAGAACCTCTGCTCATATATTAGCCTCAGTCAAAGGCAAAAGAAATATACCAGTATGTGTGTCCTTCTCAGAACTTGCCAGACTTTAGACAAAAAAAACATGCAAACTAAACCAAACCAGGGCTCATGAAGTTCTATTTCATTATTTGGGTTATATAGATAAAATTCATTTTAAAAATACTATAAGGGAGGAGAGGAGAGATTGCCATACTTCCGAAGCTTGTCTGTCCTTTGGTTCTCTCCTCGCCTGGACCACTCATCTGGGTTGCCTGGCTACCCATTTCTCCATCTTCCTGATCACTCCTAGGCCTGCATCTCTAACCTCTGCATCTCTCCACAACCCTCCACTCCTTGCCTGCTCCAGTGTTACATGTGCCTGACAGACCAGCAGCTCATCACAGCACTGCCGGTCTGTGGCTGAGTGAACTGTACTGAGATGCCTTCCTTGTGTTCAAAGGCCCTTGCAGGATGATGGTTTTCCTCTAGGCCACTTCCCATTTTCTGAACCCATAGATGGGTGGAATTTGGTTTGTGCATTTTTTTAAAAAAAGGAACACCTGGGAAATTAGGTAGCAGTCATCGCACTGCTAAGTTATGCTTCTTGTGCTTTCCATTGGCTTAATCCTTAAAACACAGACACCTGCCCATGGGAAGGCATTGATGTGATGCAAACAGCCCAATCCCTGAGACTGACAGAATGATTGCATCTTGGAGCCATTCCCCTTTGATGCTGAAAGAGATCTGCTGCTTACAATGGCAGCGCTACGTTCCCACTAGGAATTGTACGTCCGCCAGTTAATTACAGATGCAAATTATAGGAATTAGCTATCTGGTTGCATCTGTAAATGGCGCAGTGAGGTAGCTAAATCCTGTCATTTGTGGCTTCAAGTTAATTGTAGTTGCAAAAATGTAGACACAGTTAATTGCAGGTGTAAATGTACTTGAAAAGATGCAGCCTATGCACTGAGCCCATTTAAGGATTCAGGGTGCGTAATTCTTTGAGAATTAGATACAGTTTCAATTCCATTGTCCGTATGCAAACACAGGCCTGCTTTCAGAGAACCGAGCACATCTCCAGTGAATTCATAGGTGCACAGCACTGGAAAAGTTCAAGTTTCTCTGGACAGTTCATTGTCACCTGTCCCTTGTGGGCCTTTGAAGTTAACTTGCTGTGCAATTCTCTCACTGCTTCAGAAAAAAGTAGTCAATGGAGCATGGAAAAGAGTATCAATCATAATTTCTGCTCCCTCTATAATGTCATCTCCTGACTGAAGGGTCAGTTTCCCTGTTGTTAGTCACAGTCCTTCTATTACTTCTGTAAGATGAAAGTGCAGTGATAGGAAAAGGAGGGGGAAATCATTTATAAGAAAAAAATAGAACAACATGAACATTGTTCATGAAAGGTAGAGGCTAGTTTTCACAACAATTCTGTGCATCTTTTCCCCAGTGAGAATTATTGCTGGGTATGGTTGGACAGTGTTATAGAAGCTACCAACATGAATTTGACAAAACTCCGGGAGGCAGTGGAAGACATGAGTGCCTGGCGTGCTCTGGTCCATGGGGTCACGAAGAGTCGGACACAACTAAACGACAAAACAACAGCAATGTGATCATATGCCAAAAAATGAACAAACACGTTTGAGGTGTATGGATCATCATATTTCATAGAATCATAGAATCATAGAGTTGGAAGAGACCACAAGGGCCATCCAGTTCAACCCCCTGCCAAGCAGGAAACACCATCAAAGCATTCCTGACAGATGGCTGTCAAGCCTCTGCCCAGAACTGGACACAGTATTCCAGGTGAGGTCTGACCAGAGCAGAATATAGTGGTACTATTACTTCCCTTGATCTAGACACTATACTCCTATTGATGCAGCCCAGAATTGCATTCCATGCATTTACATTCCATGTCTGTTTCACAAGTATGCAATCCAACCCATTGTATGAAGGTTTTGATTAACTAATGCATGAAAGTGTGCATTTTAATTGCACATATTTTGTAGGGGTTTTGCATCGGATTCGGATGGATGCTGAACCAAATCAGACTGATTCAGGGGGAGCTCAGGCATTGAACTGAGGTGGGTGGTGACAGCCCTGCATCATCTTGGGTTGGGTCAGGTCATCTGAGAGATGTGGGGCTGTCAGGTGGTGTGGGGGTCAGGTGGAAAGGCTGTAAACCCCAGCAGCATAGAATCGTCTTTTCCCTTGGCAGGGAGCAGGCTGGGAGCCATGGCAGCACAGGTAGGTAAAGGGGGTTGCCATAACAATGAGGCCTTGGGTATAGGTCATTTGAGGAACTGGGATGCAATCCTGGGTGTTCCTTTGCTTGAATTGAAGATGGTGGTACAAAGGATCACCCTCTGTAGGTGGGGCTAAAGCTGCACCTGCGAAGGATTGACTTTTGGGCCACTTGACAAAATGGCCCATGGGAGTGGTGATCATTGTGGTAAGAAACCATCCCATTTGCTGGATCCTGTTGCCCACCCTGATGTAGACAGTAAAGAGCTAGATGGCCCTGTGGTCTGACTTGGTATATGGCAGCTTCCTTTGCCCTTAAAGGCAATTAGGTACTTTTTATCTTAGCAAAGCTCAATGCAATAAAATCCCTTTAAATATAGCATCCCTTCTGGATTCAGGTTCTGACTCTTTTGCAGTTATTCCCTGGCCTCTTTCACCTCTTCACTAGAAAATATCTGGTTACTGCAGGCCTGATCACTACCTTCCCCTTCCCCAAATGAGGTCTTGTTCTTTGTTTTATACTTAACAGCTTCACTTTTCCTTTCTGTGCTGCTCTCCAGCTTTGGTGTTTATCCTATACTGTACTTACTCATCCTTGCCCATTTCCTGTACTATGGAGTTATGTAGCATTTTGATATGCTATTTTCTTTTTAAAGACCATCTTCTAGATTCAGGTCAAAGCGATGCCAGCCTTTTCCCTGAATTGTCTATAACAGACATCTTTCTCGCCCTAGCGGTCCCCTTATTGCAGCATTTTATGTAACTCTGAATGTTCCCTCAGCAGTCGGTTTATTCATTTCAGAACATTGCCATGTGCTTCACCTTCCCTCCCAGGCCAGCATCTCAACTAGGGATGGAATTAGTTCAGTCTGCTTCTCACAATGAACCGACCTGATCTGCCATTCTGAAACTTGCTCATGGATTGGGATGCAGCACTCAGTCAGACTACACATTTCTCCAGGTTTCCCAATACATTTTCAGTATGCAGAAAGTGTAAAAACACCCCCCCCCCCGACCCAAAGATATTTCTATGGATGAACTACATCCAAGAGTATTAAAGGAACTGGCAGAGGTGATTTCAAAACCACTGGCAGTAATCTTTGAGAATTCCTGGCAAACAGGCAAAGTCCCAGCAGACTGGAGGAGGGCAAATGTTGTCCCTATTTTCAAAAAGGGGGAAAGAGAGGACCCAAACAATTACCACCCAGTCAGCCTGACATCAATACCAGGAAAGATTCTAGAGCAGATCATTAAGCAAATGGTCTGTGAGCACCTAGAAAGGAATGCTGTGATCACTAAAAGTCAGCATGGGTTTCTGAAAAATAAGTCATGTCAGACCAATCTGATCTCATTTTTTGACAGAATTACAAGCCTGGTAGATGAAGGGAATGCTGTGGATGTAGCCTATCTTGATTTGAGCAAGGCCTTTGACAAGGTGCCCCATGATATTTTTGTAAAGAAGCTGGTAAAATGTGGGCTAGACAATGCTACCATTCAGTGGATTTGTAACTGGCTGACTGACCGAACCCAAAGGGTGCTCATCAATGGCTCCTCTTCATCCTGGAGAGAAGTGACTAGTGGGGTGCCACAGGGTTCTGTCTTGGGCCCAGTCTTACTCAACATCTTTATCAATGACTTGGATGATGGGCTTGAGGGCATCCTGATCAAGTTTGCAGATGACACCAAATTGGGAGGGGTGGCTAAAACCCCAGAGGACAGGATCACACTTCAAAATGACCTTAACAGATTAGAGAACTGGGCCAAAGCAAACAAGATGAATTTTCACAGGGAGAAATGTAAAGTACTACACTTGGGCAAAAAGAAAATGAAAGGCACACATACAGGGTGGGTGGCACCTGGCTTGAGAGCAGTACATGTGAAAAGGATCTAGGAGTCTTGGTCGACCACAAACTTGACATGAGTCAACAGTGTGATGCAGTGGCTAAAAAAGCCAATGCAATTCTGGGCTGCATCAATAGGAGTATAGCATCTAGATCAAGGGAAGTAATAGTACCACTGTATTCTGCTCTGGTCAGACCTCACCTGGAGTACTGTGTCCAGTTCTGGGTACCACAGTTCAAGAAGGATTCTGACAAGCTGGAACGTGTCCAGAGGAGGGTAACCAAAATGGTCAAAGGCCTGGAAACGATGCCTTATGAGGAACGGCTTAGGGAGCTGGGTATGTTTAGCCTGGAGAAGAGAAGGTTAAGGGGTGATATGATAGCCATGTTCAAATATATGAAAGGATGTCATATAGAGGAGGGAGAAAGGTTGTTTTCTGCTGCTCCAGAGAAGCGGACATGGAGCAATGGATTCAAACTACAAGAAAGAAGATTCCACCTAAACATTAGGAAGAACTTCCTGACAGTGAGAGCTGTTCGGCAGTGGAATTTGCTGCCAAGGAGTGTGGTGGAGTCTACTTCTTTGGAGGTCTTTAAGCAGAGGCTTGACAGCCATCTGTCAGGAATGCTTTGATGGTGTTTCCTGCTTGACAGGGGGTTGGACTGGATGGCCCTTGTGGTCTCTTCCAACTCTATGATTCTATGTAAAAAAGAAGAAGGATATTTTAATGGGTGGTGAATGGGTGATGATTGGGACAGTGTGTGTAGAATCCAATGTAGAATCCTATGGCTATCTTTCCATCTTGGTTGGCATCCATCTGTCATGGATTTCTGCTTGCAGAATGGAATGTTCTCCCCCTCTTCTCCCTGTGCATCTCATAAATTTGTTCTTTGGCCCCCATCCCAAACCCCTGGAGCAGTTTTTCAGAGGGTGTTGGGCATGCAGGATGGAGGACAGGTGGAGAAGAGTAGAAATCCTTGTTCTGATGTGACTTTTGATAGAATGAATTTAAATTGTGTTTAAAAAATGCATGCAATGGGAAGGATCCCACACAACAGGAGGGAGTGGAACCATAGTTGAGCATTGGAGAGATGAAAATGCAATGGAACTAGTGGCTCAGCAAACCCCTAATCCCAGTTCTTACTGTCCCAGATACATAGTCACCTCAAATTTCCTTTAGTCCTTCACTGAAGAAACACTTCTGTATGTTTCTGATGGCCCTAAGGTTCAGTTGGCCTTCACAAGAAACCAAGCTTTTAGTGTGGAAGGCCCTACCCTGTGGAAACTCCAGTGGAACGTTGCACAGGAACCATCCCTCTTTTCTTGTAGATGTTTTTTTTTTTTTTAAACTATAGGGTTTAGAAACACATTTGCAAAATGCATCTTCTTATTCCTAACCTATCAGTATTCATTCATGTTTTAAATTATGTTTTTATAGATGCTTTGTGCTGATTTTATTGTTATACCTTGATACTTAAAAAACAACAACAACAACTGTGGATTATAAATCTGTAAATAAATAAATAAGCCCTAAGCACATTTCCTGGAAATACAATAGATTGCTGTACAGTTTATTTCTGTTTAGGATTTGAACCTAAGTTTTCAATTTATCTAAAGCTGTTTTGCCTTCCAGGGTGTATTCCAGTTTCTTCTTCTCTCTCTCTTTTATCTTCTTGACTACAAAGGACAAAAGACTGGCACATCTATGTAACCATCTTGATAGTACAGGTAGAAAAAAATGTAGCCTTTTAGACTTTGCCGTCTTTTGCTTGCAAATACGTATGGGGAAAACCCTCACCTCTTCTGTTACTTCTCTGCTGAATCTGGTCGATCATCCTTTGTTAGAAATCTCTGTAGTGATAAGCAAGACATGATAGTATCTAATTATGTTAACAAGATTATTAACGGGCAATTCCCCTTTCCTGGTACAACACTGGATCTTTAAATCCTATGCAAATGAGTCTCTTGTCTGTAGGGACTTCCAAAAAGATTTTTGCCCACTGGATATGATGTTCAAATAAGGCTTCAGTTAATGAAAGAAGAGGGTCTAGCCAGATGATCAGTAAAAGAGTGTTCAGAAACAAACAAGTATATCCACCTCTTTGGGGGAAACATGATGATATAATTCAAGTTAAGGAACTGTGAAATGATTGACAGTTTTGTTAATTATTGCACACAGGACTGTACCAAGGACAATTTCTCAGCCACCTCACCCCTCTTCAATGTTGGTTGTTTTAGTTGAAATTCTTTTAATGGGAAAAGAACTGGTAAGAAAAACAAGCATGCTGCTTTTTCTTTTCTTTTTCTTTCTATTTACTTATTTAACTTTTTAGTTGCTTCTTTTGCTTAAAGAAAGGTCCCCCAAGCAATTTCCAATATTTTTATCAGCATAAACATAGGATATGTGTGCGTTTGTGTGCACACGTGTGCATTTATTTATTTATTCATTGAATTTGTAGACCGCTCATCATCTGAAGCTCTAACGGTGATGCACACCATAAAAACACAAAATAAAAAACACAAAACACATAATAAGAACAAGAACAAAACATACCCATAGCACACCTCACCATGACTTGGATGTTAAATAGCCAAAGGCCTGGATCGTTTTTCGCCTGGTGCTGAAAGATGTATAATGGTGTCAGGCAAGCCTTCCACAAATGGGGAGCCATTTCTCTCATGGGAGAGGCACAAGGAAAAGGGCCTCAGATTATGACTGCAGGGTCCGCGACTGTTCAGATGGGGAGAGGCGGTCCTTGAGGTATTGCGGTCCTAAGCTGTTTAAGGCTTTATAGGTAAAACCAGCACTTTGAATTGGTCTTGGAAACTAATTGGCAGCCAATGCAGTCAGGCCAGAATCAATGTAATATGCTGAAACCATCTTGCCCTAGTGAGCAACCTGGTTGCCAAATTCTATACCAGCTGAAGTTTTCTGCACCATCTTCAGAGCCAACCCCATATATAGTATGTTTCAGTAATCTAACCAGAGGTTACCAGACCATAGACAACAGAAGTTAGAGTATCTGTGTCTAGATAGGGATGTAGTCGGGCCACTAGCTGAGTTGATGGAAGGCCATCTGCACCACTCAGGCTACCCGAGCCTCAAAGGATTTTAAAGGTGTCATTAAAAGGATTGCCTCTGGCAAGTGTTTCTGATGTAGTGTGTACACTTTTTCAAAAACAGAGAACTATTTTGCAAAGTTCAAAGAAGGGCAAAATCGGGGTGGGGGGGTGGGGTGGGGCGGACGATGACTGCATTCCATTCTGCACATCAGACCAGAAGAAGATCAGCCCAGTTCTTATCATGATTTGCAAAGAGTGAATTCCTCAGGCATCCTTGGTCCTGAGATTGACAAGCGAGGAGGGTCACCCAGAACAGTTTCTGATGCATGACAAAGAATATTCACATTTTTGAGCAACAGGAGATTTCATTTTTTTCCATGCCTATATTATAACTAATTTCTTTAGATTTGCCCTTCAAATGATGCTCCTTTGAACTCACCATTGAGTTTCTACTATCCTTTTGATACCGTTTCCCCTCTTTTGGACTTCTCTTCAGTGCTAATTATTAATCTTTATCTACCTTATCAACAAATCTACCATACAACTTAAAATGCAATTTGTACGAGAGTACAGTCCATGACAGAAGACCGTGCTCAGCACCTAAACATGAAGGGTATCTTTGTCAAACTAGCATTTTTATTCCGTTGGCTGCAGTACAAGGGAAAAAAAACCACAAGTAATAAAATGCTTTCTTCATTTCCACTAAAGCATTTCCATTAAAGTACAAAAAAATTCTACACTTGTTGCACATAATGTGACAGCAATTTTATTATTATTAGTCTGATTTGGCATGCGATCAAATTCTATACCTGTGCTCAATAGCTTACATTTCTCTGTTTCTGATCGATGAAAACATCTATCAAGAAATGGGAAGGAACAGAGCAGGGGTGTGTTGTGGGCAGCAGTGGAGCAAGCTGATCGGGTGCCTGGGGTGGCACACATGCCCTACACATGGGGCTTGGCCAGCCACCTGCAGGGGTGTGGCCAGCTGCCCACAGGGGCGGGGCAGCCACCTGTGGGGGCGGGGCCAGCTGCACAGGGCGGGGCCAGCTGGGACAGGATGCTCTGTGGGGCCTCTGAGGAGTCTGCCTGCCTCCTTCCACTCATCCACCCTACAGCTGAGGGGGGTGGTAGCAGGTGGACTATTTGGGTCAGCCTGGAGCCTGCCGGCATCCTAGCCACCACGTCACTCCCAGGAGAGATGTGTAGCTCGGGCGCACTGCAGGCCCTGCGGTGAGTGCCGCCCAGTATTTTGTCACCCCCCTCAGTGGTGACACACGAGGTGACCCGCCCCCACCACACCCCCTTCCTCTGCCCCTGGTTGTGGGGTCTCACTTGCTCATAAAGTCACAATTTTCTGCTCTCCATTTCCACTAATGCAACCCTCCCTACAATCTCCTCTGAATCACAAGTGGGAAGAGCGCTGTTGCACATGGGTCTTGCGTTTGGGCTTCCCACCAACTTCTGGTTGTCTAGCATGCAATAACAGGATGCTGGACTAGACAGGCCTTTGACATGATCCAATAGAGATCTTATGTCCACTGTCCATTTTCCCATCCTTTAGCAAAAAATCAAAAACAACACCCCCCCCCAGGTCAAATTAGATCTGATGTTAAACATCTCCTTGGTTCTTGGGGCCTTGTGCTTTCTAAATTTTTTAAAATGGGCTCCCTCCGAATTGAGACTGTGTCTTATCTGACAAATTGGGATGTCAGATAATTCCAATGGAAATGGGTGTGGAAATTGCCGATGCTCGCTTAATCACCCAACTTCTAGAACAGGATTCACTCCAGCAAATACAGTCAACATCCCCTGTTGTTTTCACTCCACAAATGATATATAATTGACTTCTTTGTTTCTTTTACATTGTGCTTTCTTTGCAGTGAAACAAAAGGTGTAGAATTGCAGAGTTAATGTGTGATCAGACACACACCACTCTCCATCCAGGCGAGCAAGAGGTAATAACACAGTTCAACGACAGATTCCAGCCAGGGAAAATCACTAGAGGTGCAGGGCAGAACGAATGAGGGGCATGGTCTGGGTGAAGTGGCATGACCAGGGCAGTGCCTTGTAGGGGCCTGAGGCCACCACCTTGTTGAGGCTAAATATATCTGTGTCTGGCCAGTGCCTGTATGGGACACCTCCTAAGAATCATATGGATGTCACTTTGAGTTCCATCATGGGATATAAAAGTAATAAAGTAATTGGTATCAGGTGAAGGCTTTCATTTTGTAAAACCATGCTATTTCAATCTCTTAAGCCATTGCCAGTCTGTTTTATTGGCTGTTCTTACTCTGCTTGTTTTTATTATTATTATCATCTCAGATAATTTTATGCTCGCAGTGATTTGCAACTGTGAGCTGTCCTGAGACCACTTATGTGCTGAAGGGCAAGGCAGCTGATTCTCTGGCAGGCAAAGAAACTCCATCAAATGCAGGATTGCTTAATTAACTGACTTCTGACAATCAGATTAGCGAAAGCTGTATTCATAAAAGAAATGCAAGCAGTGTTAGGGACAGTAGTAGAGAATGACTCAGGAATAGGAAATGCCTTATGCTACGGGTTTTCAACCTTTTTGAGTCCACGGCTCCCTTGACCAACTACATTATTTCCCTTGACCAACTACATTCTTTCTGTGGCACCCCTGTTGGGGCTCAGGAGCCCAGTTATGTTACTCCTTGCCTGCAGAGCTGGCAGCCCCTCACCCCTTTTCAAACACCCTCCCTTGTGGAG